>NC_043700.1:102526706-102729014 GCF_006229205.1 Suricata suricatta | reverse complement strand
TCCCAAGCAGTCTCCAGGCTCTGAGCTGTTTGTTAGTACAGAGCCCAATGCGGGGCTCGAACTCATGAACCGTGAGACCATGACCTGAGCTGAAGTCAGACACTCAACCGTCTGAGCCACCCAGGCACCCCTGAAAGTGTCTTTTTAAAAAAATGTTTATTCATTTATTTAGAAAGAGAGAGCATGAGCGCATGAACTGAGGAGGGGCAGAGAGAGAATCCCAAGCAAATATTGCGCTCTCAGCGCAATGTGTGGCTCAATCTCACAAACTGTGAGATCATGACCTGAGCTGAAATCAAGAGTCAGAAGCTTAACCAACTGAGCCACTCAGATGCCCCAAGATGGAATATCTATTAATGATACTGTTTTCTCTATTAAAAATGAATTGCCTTTGTTAAAATTCCAAACTTTTATCTGTCAGTGATTCTTAAAATGGTGCCTGAACCAGCAGCATCAGCATCACCTGGGAATTTGTTGGAAATGCCAACTTGGGGCTCATTCCATATGTATAGAATCAGAGACTGTGAGGACAGGGCCAATAGTCTTTGTTTCACCAGCTCTCCAGGTGGTTCTGATACATGCCAAGGCAGAGAACTACTGATCTCTGATACTAAATATAATCAATTTCGGTTTTCCATGTGATGAAAACATTTCTGATTATTTTAGGGACAAAAAATAAATTAGGTTTAAATTTCAAAATACTTTCCTGTTACTAATTTCCTGGTTAGTTTTTATAACCTAAACTTAAATTAGGTATTGTATCTTATTTACAAATTGGTTACTTACACATATTTAGGGATTCATAGTGCAGTTAAAACACACACTCTCTCTCTCTCTCCTTTATTAAAAACAACCACCACCAAAATCGGTTGGATTAGTTGTTTACTTTTATGTATTTTGCTATGATTTTGTAAGTGCAGCCCAGTGGTGCTCAATATTATAATTACATGGAGAGCATAAAAAACAAAGGCGAAAAAATAATTGCTAAGACCTACAGGTCTTCTTTCCAGAAATTCTGATTTAATTGATAAGTTTAGGGGTGGTAGGTTTTCCAGTGAGAGACACTGGAATGTAGCCCTGTGTTCAAAGATTGGCTCACCTATCACATGACAGTCCCTTTAAAAATTATATAGGTAAATTAGATCCTTTCATTATTTTAAGCAAATTGTCTTTTGTTTTCTAGTAGGTTGACTGGTTGACCATGTTATTAATCAGGTTTTATTACTCTTAATTCTAATTTTTGGCTTTACCCTGAATCCTTTCTTACTCAAAGTATGGCATCATCCCAGAGCACGAGAGAGCTTGTCAGAAGTAAATAATTTGGCACACTAGACATGCTGAATCAGAATTTGTATTCTAACAGTATCCCTAGAAAATTTGTCTTCCCACTGAAGATTCTTTATAACATAAAGCTTAAGATTCATTTTCTCAGTTTTTTCCTTAGCATCTATCTGGTCTTAACTACTTTTATGAACCAACTCATACCAGTGTCATTAAACCTATTTTAAAACTTTTTTTAAGTTTATTTATTTATTTTGAGAGAGACAGAGACAGCACAGGTTGAGGAGGGGCAGTGAGAGAGGGAGAGAGAGAATCTCAAGCAGGCTCCACACTGCCAGCACAAAGCCTGATGTGGGGCTCAAACCCACAAAGCCAAGAGTTTTGGTTAAGTCAGAGACTTAACCAACTAACTGAACCACCCAGGCCCTTTTAAACCTATTTTTAAATCCATTTTTTAGTAAGCCTTTTTTTTAATTTTAAGGGATTTCCAGGACCATCTAATTTCATAGCCTTAATTGGCAGATGAGGAAATTTAGGCACTTAGAAATTAAATGACTTGGCCCAAATTAAAAGGCTACCAATTTGGGGATCCATCCATAGATACACACCATACCTATTTTTATTTTTTCTTGTATCATAGAGACTTCACTGTAGGGTCACCTAAAATTACATTATTTTCATAGCATAAGCAACTGGAAATATGAGCTGCCTAAAAAGGTGGTCTTAAGTTACCAAAGTATGACACATAGCCCAAACCCAAAATTTTAAATACACATTGACATTTATTTAAATTACCTATCTAGTGTGACATTGATTGATTAGTACTTTACTAATACAATTAATATTTCAAATTCTCTTATAATTTGTGGGATTAAATGATCACGGGAAAGTTGAATATGTAATATTAAATTGAATGAAAATTGAAAGCTACTGTCATATCCTTATAAATTATTAAAACTGTATTTGTGTGTTTCTGAGATAGTGTAGGTACTTTATAACAGGTCATTAAAGACATACTTTGGGATTGTTTGTTTATTCTGAGTTCCTCAAGATCTTGGGCTGGGCATTTTGCTTTTCTGAATACCCAGGACAAGTGAACTTTCACTTGGATGTTTGTATTTCAGATCCTCATGCTCTCTTAATGCAAATAAGGATTGAGTAGTACATCCTCGTCTCTCAGTCTGTGGTTTAATTGCATCAAAATCTCCAGATGCTTATTAGAAATGCAGAATTTGGGGTTTCTTTGTCCCCAGACTGCCTAACAGCCCGTGTGATGAAGAAACCTGGAATCTGCATTTTTAGTAAGCACCACAGGTGATTGTTTAGGACATGAACATTTGAGAATTATTTCATGAGATAATTAAATATATGTTTAATATAATTAAATTTAATCACTGTTATCAAGCATTACTTTGATATATATTATATCCAAGGTACTGAGTTGCAATGTCTGTTGGTATCGTATTATTCTATTTTTATTTCCCCCTTTTATTTTTCTTATTTTTATCTTACCTTCCCCCTGATTACTTCAGAGAAGTGCCCCAGGAGGGCCTGGGCCAGCTATCACTGATAAGGGAAGAGCATTGGGTTTCTCCTGATAGCCTCACCATCTGTACTAGATGTCTGAAAAGATACTGGTAGTGTAGACAAGTGGTAAGTGCGGCTACCTTGGAGTGTGGGACAACAACAAAGGACAATAAAGACATTCTTCATGATCTGTCCTACACGAGGAGGTTTTCTGTGTGCTCCCTGGCACTGGTTTAAGTCCCTGGTGCAGAATTAAAAATTTTGAATTGTCTTGCTACTGGTTTATTCCTTCCAGTATTTTGTGTGTATGTGTGAAGAAAGATTAGTGTGGTTCTTTCACAAATTTATATTCATCTTACATTCTTTAAGGTGACATGCAAGTCAGGAATGTGGTACGAATAATAGACTATTTTCTGTTGTGCCTTTTGATTTTGTTATTAGACACAAATATATCTAAAACAACAAAAGTATGTTAGAAATTTTGACTAAAAGTTTTTGCAAGTAGCTTTGGATTGATTTTTTTTTTTTTGAGAGAGAGCGAGCACAAGTAGGAGAGGGGCAGAAGAGGGAGAGAGAGAATCCCAAGCAGGCTCCATGCTGTCAGTGCAGAGCCCTATGACGGGCTCCACCCACAAAGTGAGATCATGACCTGAGCCAAAATCAAGAGTCAGGTGCTTAATGGACTGCACCACCTAGGTGCCCCTGGATTTATTTGTTGTTTTTTTTTAGTTTGTGAAATGGAACCCAGTGTCTTCCTTTGCATTTAGCATATTCTAGTTATATTGCAGTTAAATCATGCACTTCCATATACATACATAAGTATCTGTGATTTTTCTGAATGAATAAAAAACATTAATTTGAGAAAGTGGTAGATTTTGAAAAATCTAAATTATCCGTCTTTATTAAGGACTGACAGCCAACCCGAGAAGTTCTATAGCCAATGTAGGGTTTGTTGTTGTGTGTTTGTTCTTTACCCAGATTGCACTCTTAATTAATTAAAAGTGCCTGACTATTGCCTGATCAACAGTTTTTGTGGAGTGGGAAGGAATATTAACCAACAATAGGTGGCCCTAATTTTCTAAATTCTCTCTCTCCAGCCTTCCACGTCCAGTCAAGGTGTTCCCATTTCACAGTGTGATCTTAGGGGACTCCTTCTTTCTAGTAGTTTACTTGCAAGAAGACAGTCCTAGTTAATTTCAAAACTCAAGATATTGCCTGTATATGAAATACAGATGCTAAACCTGGGCTGCTGAACAGCTCTGTAGCAATAAAGCGGAGCCATCCCTCAGTTTGCCCAGTTACATTGTTTTCTTCAGCTTTATTTTCTTCCTCTCTTCACACAGTGGGATAAAAGTGGGTTAAAAATGGACATGAACCTCTGCAGTGCACTACATGCAAGATCCTGCTCAAGTTCTTATCTTACTCAATCTGATTCTCCTTGTCTGTAAAATGGGAACAACTCTTTTTCTTTGGTTATGGTCTCTTAGCATAAAATGAGATCATGCTCCTAAAGCCTGTAGTACAGGGAAGGTACATAGTACACAGTAGAGCTCTTTTAAGATATGCTGTTTAATGATAGTTTTATGTTAGGATATAAGTCCCAAGCTGTAGAGTGACCAGTTTGTTCCGTTTTGCTCAGATAGGACACTGAAAGCTCTGCATCCTGGAAACCCCCGCAAAGCTTGGCAAATCTGGATGGTTAGTCACCTTGCTGCGGGAAAAAGAGACTCAAAATAACAGTGGCTTTAAAACAGTAGTTTAGAAGGTGGCGCCCGGGTGGTTCAATCGGTTGACTGACGTTTGCTTAGGTCATGATCTCCGGTTCGTGGGTTTGGGCCCTGCATCAGGCTCAGAGTTGACAGCTCAGAGCCTGGAACCTGCTTCTGATTGTGTCTCCTCTCTCTGCCCCTCCCCCATTCATGCTCTGTCTCTGTCTCTCAATAATAAATAAATGTAAAAAAATTTTTTAAACAGTAGTTTAGTTACATTACATACAGAGAATGAGCGTAAGCAAGGCAAAGGGCTGATATTCCACTTCACAGTGTAGATTCCCCTGTCTTTGTTGTTGCACCATTCCTGGTTTATACTTCTGCCTACATGGTCTGGGATGTTAATAATTACCATGTGCTCATTCCTGCCAGAAGGAAGGTGAAAATTGAAACCTCTAAAGGCATAAATTAGAAATTGCATGTATCACTTATGCTTCTGTCCCATGCACATGTACCAGAACTTAACTTATTTGGCTAAAACTGGCTCCTAGAGAGGCTGGGTAATGTCTTAGGTCTTTCTGGCGGTGAGCCAACTGGAAGGAGAGGATTCCATTACTGGAAAAGAAAACTCTATGCCCCAGCCTATTATATGCCTATTACAGCGCCCAACAAATTCCAGCTTCTTGTCACTTTCTTTTGTTATTTAATTTAATGGTCATTTTTTTGTGTTTGGTTATTTCCAAATTGAATGTGTAAGAAGTTAACAAATAAGATGAAAAAAGACCCCTAGACTTAAGAACTGAAATGGAATCTATACTTCGCTACTGTCTTCCTCTAAGGGCAATACCCATTATCCTAGAAACTTTATCCGTTATTGGGATGCATAACTAGCGTCAGTGCCTCAGGCAAAAGCTTGATTTAGAATTTTGTTTAGAAGTAAAGCAATTGATAAAATTACATTTCACTCATTTAAGATTAAAGAAGAAAATGGGATCATTAGTGACAGTGTCTGGGGTCCAACTACATATCCTGGTTCAAAATCACAATTGTGATCAATTCATTCAGTAAATATTTATTGAGCACTTACTACATGGTTAGCAATGAAAATAAAATCATTACCCATTTTTACCAAAATCTCAAAATCTCATTTGGAGCTTAAATTGTGCTAGAGGATACAGAAATTATATTTTTTTTGGCTTTTTTAAATTGAAGTAAAATTAACATTCAGTGTTATATTAGTTTTAGGTGTAAAGTCGTGACTGGACAATTCTGTACATTACTCATTGCTCACCACAATAAGTGTCACTATTTGCCACCATACAAAGTAATTACAGTATTATTGACTGTATTCCCTGTGTTGTGTATTTCAATTCCATGACTTATTTTATAATTTTGTACCTCTTACTTTATAGATTGTACCTTTTAATCCCTTTTATCTATTTCACCCCCCCATACCCCGACTTCCTTTCCCTTTGGCAACCCCCAGTTTGTTCTCTGTATTTAAGAGTCTGTTTTTTTGTTTGTTTGTGTTTATTTTTTAGATTACTATATAAATGAAATTATATTGTATTTGTCTTTCTCTGACTTGTTTCACTTTGGATAACATCCTCTAGATCCATCCATGTTGTTGCAAATGGCAGTAACTTATTCCTTTTATGGCTGAGTAATACACTGTGTGTGTATACTACCTCTTCATCCATTTGTCCATCAGTGGACACTTTGGTTGCTTTCATATCTTGGCTATTGTAAACACTGCTGCAATAAACATAAAGGTGCATATATCTTTTCAAGTTGTTTTCATTTTCTCTGGGTAAATACCCAGTAGTGGAATTATTATTGGATCATATGGTATTTCTATTTTTAATTTTTTGAGGAATCTCTATACTGTTTTCCACTGTGCTTTGCATTAATTTACATTTCCATCAACAGTGCACAAGGTTCCCTTTTCTCTGTATCCGCCCGGAAACTTAATTATCTCTTGTCTTTCCAATACTAGCCATTCTGACTGGGGTGAGGTGATATCCTACTGTGGTTTTAATTTGCATTTCCTTGATGATTAGTGATGTTTGTGGTGTCTAATTTGGATGGCTCTGGATTGGATGGGAGCCCTTGAGGTGAAGATCTATGGAAGCCCAAGACAAGGGAGGTGAAAGAATTCACCTGAAGCAGAACAAAGGAGCTAGAAGTTTATTGAATAAACCAGAAGGGAGTAGAGGACAGGACAGCAGAGAGGCTGTCTGCAAGGAGGCAGTGGGAGGGGCCGCTTTTACGGAGGGCAAGTGAGGAGTATGGGGACCTATCGAATTTTCCTTTTTTTGGTAACTGTCCCTAGTGGTAACTAGCCCACTGGTAATTTAGGGCCTATGCGTATTTTTTTTAATGTTTTTATTTATATTTGAGAGAGAGACAGTGTGAGCAGGGGAGGGTCAAAGAGAAAGGGAGATACAGAATCCGAAGCAGGCTCCAGGCTCTGAGCTAGCTGTCAGCACAGAGCCCAACGCGGTGCTCGAACCCACGAACCCTGAGATCATGACCTGAGCCGAAGCCGGGCGCTCAACCGACTGAGCCACCCAGGCGCCCGGGCCTGTGGGTATTTTGAGGTGGGTGCCTGATGGACCTGTTTGTATTCAGAAGGTGGTCTCTGTGGGTCCTTTTCATATCCCATTGCTATTCCAGCCTATTTGCCTGAAAGTGGCCTCCAAAATGTTGACCATCTTTCCATGGGTCTGTTGATCATCTGTATGTCTTTTTTTGGAAAAAAAAAGTCTATTCAGGTCCTTTACCTATTTTTTAGGCAGATATTTTTGGAAGTATTTTTGTATTGAGTTGTATAAAGTTTTTATATATTTTGCATATTAACCCCTTATTATATATATCATTTGCAAATACCTTCTTCCATTCACTGGGTTGCCTTTTTGTTTTGTTTATATTTTCCTTTTCTGTAAAAAACTTTTTATTTTTGTGTCTTCCCAATCATTTATTTTTTGCTTTTGTTTCCCTTGCCTAGTGTATCTAGAAAACTGTTATTAAGGCTGATATTCAAGAGATTACTGTCCATTTTTCTTTAAGGGGTTGTATAGTTTCAGGTCTCACATTTAGGTCTTTAATTCATTTTGACTTGATTTTTGTTGATGGTGTAAGAAAGTGGTCCAGTTTCATTCTTTTGCATGTAGCTGTTCAGTTTTCCCAACCCCATTAATTGAAAAGACCATCTTTTCCCCACTGTATGTTCTTGCCTCCTTGTTGTAGGTTTCTTGACCATTTGGGTGTGAGTTTAATTTTGGACTCTGTCCTGTTCTGTTGGTCTATCTCTATGTTTTTGTGTTAGTAGTACCACACTGTTTGATTAGTATGTAATCAAACTTTGTAGTATATCTTGAAATCTGGTACCTTCAGCTTTTTCTTTTTTTCAAGATTGTATTCACTATTTGGGTCTTTTATGGATCAATCAGATTTTAGGATTCTTTGTTCGATTTCTATGAAAAATGCTATTGGCATTTATTTAAAAGTACTAGTAGTGAGTTAGTCTTTACTTTCATAGATTTGATTTTTGTTTTTTTTTAATTTTTTCTGGATGGCATTTTCTTAAGCTTACTTATAAAAGGTGCTTTGAAGACAGATTACATTATTCTAATATTTCATGTAGCACCAAGGTTGACCTCTGGTGGCAGTTATGATTGACATGTCTTTTGTTTCCCCTTTTATTGCAGTCTTCATAATTAAATGCCAGAAAAACTTTAAAAGTATTGAGAATTTTAGCTGTTCATTTACTAGACTGCATAATCAATTTTTTTCTAAATAGTTAAATTCACCACATACAGACATGATTTTAAAATTGCCTTTTTATTTTGTTTTTCCCTTAATGCAAAAACACTTTGATTAGTTCTTATTTAAAAATGACAGTCTATTTTTTTTTAAATTTTTATTGAAATACCACTTAGTTGGGGCACCTGGGTGACTCAGTTAGTTAGGCAGCCAACTTCCACTCAGGTCATGATCTCGCCGTCTGTGAGTTAGAGCCCCATGTCAGGCTCTGTGCTGACAGCTCAGAGACTAGAGCCTGCTTCAGATTCTGTGTCTTCCCCTTCCCAGCTCAGAGACTAGAGCCTGCTTCAGATTCTGTGTCTGCCCCTTCCCTGCTCACTCTCTGTCTCTCTCTCAAAAATAAAAACATTAAAAAAATAAAAAGAAAAGAAATACCACTTAATTAACATACAGTGTAATGTTAGTTTCAGGTGTACAATATAGCAATTCAGTGCTTACATACATCACCTGGTTCTTATCCCAAGCACCCTCCGTAATCCCCATCACCCATGTCACCCATGCGTCCAATCACTTTACAGACTGGTAACCATCAGTCTGTTCTCTGTAGTTAAGAGTCTGTGTCTTGGTTTCTCTTTCTCTCTCATTCTCTCTCTCTCTCTCTCTCTTGCTCTCGCTCTCGCTCTCGCTCTCTTCCTTCTTGTTTTCTCCCTGTGCTCCTGAATTGCTAAGGTGCTGGGCTGGTTTGCTATTGAAATTTAATTTCTTTCCTGTAGTTTATGTGCTTGCCACTTTTTTTTATATAGTTCATCCTCATGTATGCTTTCCAGCTCAGTATTGTTCATGACTTAACCTCAAAAAGCAAAAACCAGAAAAATGATTCTTTCACGTGGTAGCCAAAGATCATTCCCTACCTTTTTTTTTTTTAATGAATAGATGGATATAGCATTTTAAAGTAAGGTTGCTAGAGGTCTAGTAAGGTGTTAGACTCTGGTATTTTTAGACTCCTGTTTAAGGAAATAAAAAAAATAAGGGATTCATGAAGCCAATTTTTTTTATATTTAAAAAAAAATCTCAGTAGTACAGTGGGGTGTTCTGGTGTCAGAGTTCAGCTGAAGTGAACCATTGAGGCTTAGGAACAGGAACATGATAGCTAATCTATTTTTACCTGGTGTTCTAAGGGTTTGGCCTTAGAGGGATCACTTTTGCAAATGAGTGTTTTGGGTTCGCAGCATTCAAGTGCCACTCTGACATCCTTGTTTTGCTGAATCAATTTACCCCTCAATGTTGAATGGCTTCCCTATGCCCAGAGGTGGGCACTCATAAAAATTTGCATTGTTTCTTGTCTTGAATGGAAGCATATAAATAATTTTTAATATAAAGAAGAGTCAGCTGGTATGCAAAAGTAGATTTGTTTAGAGTCTTTGAATTCCAGATTTTCTTCAGTATTGTGACAGTAGACCACAGTGAAGTAGCAGTAGCAGCTCAGAACCAAGAGAGAATGTGGAGAGAGAAGGGATTGCTTATTAGTGTATAGTGCTAGAGAGAAGTCCAATCAGGTAACTGTTGGGGGGGGCGGGAGCGGGGGGCATATGTGTGAATATTAAGAGGCCTTGAGTGTCCTCAACAGTGAGTATCTGGGCAGAGTGGTGGTGGAGACCACGCCAAGCTGGAATCATTTGGGAAGTGAGTTGAGCCCAGCAAATAGACCCTGATATTTTTAGATACTGGACTCCAAGAGGAGAGTGGGAGTAAGACTCCAGCTAAAGAGGCATGGAAATAGAATGAATGTGTTTTAAATATTATATATTTTTGGTAGAAAATTTCAAAAACCTGGAAATATAAAATAGGAAGAGAAAACAGAATTCCTCAATTTGACAATCCCGATTTCTGATGTTTGTTATCAGATAAGTTATCTTGTCATCAATATAATCATTTAGTGTATATACATAGTACATATGATTTTATTTATGTATATTATGAGCATTTTCTCATGGTAAAAATGTTTAAAACTCAGTTTTGATGATTCTGTTTTGATTACTCCATTGTAAAATGTATTGTGATGTGATTAATCCTCTATTGCTGGATTCCTAGCAGTTTCTGGCTGTTTGCTGTTAGAAGTGAATACAGGAGCATCTTTGTACAGATATGTTGGTATTCCTGATTTATAGTACTTACATAAATAATGTAAAATGATGTGCCACTTGTTTTTCAGAACATTTGCATCAATTTGTATTTTCACCAACTGCCTAAAACTGTTATTAAAAATGATGTCCTTGCTAATTTTAATGAAATAAAAGTCTAGTTTATTTTGTTCAGTCATTCAGCAAACTTAAGCTCCTAGCCTCTAACTGGGAGGCTGAGTTCAAACTGTGTGTGTGAATGCGGTATGTTCAATGACTGGGACTTTCTCTAGGGTGACAGGTAAGGAGCGAAAAGCCACCTCCCATAAACCAGCATGAAGAGGTTTTACCCTGAGTTTTCAGTTCTCATCACTCTTCAGGCTGCTGATCTGTTCATCCAGGGAACTGATGTGCGTTTTTACTTTGGGGAGTAAATGCAACTGCGTCTGCTTTGTGCCCATGGGAGTGAAGGGAAGAGGTGGCCGGTGGGGGAAACTGCTCTTGCTCATCTTTAGAGAGCTCTTGCCTGTGATTTCTTGCTCCACCACCACTCTTGCTCCCAGACTTGTCTGCTTAAGCTCTCAGCCATTCTGGAAGCAGTTTTCACCTCTGTCACAGGCTTCTCCTCTGTTCTGCGTCATGACTTCCTCCATTCACTTTTATTCCTCAGTAAGCTATTCTTGGCGTTTGTTTTCTAGAAGTCCGTTTCACTGATGACTGTAGCCTGCCCACACCTCATTTCCTCATAACAATTTCCACAGACATTAGGTACTCCCTATTATATTCTTTGCTATTATTTCTGAAGAAGCTTTAGGAAGAAAGGAGGAGAAACACTTGTGTTCAGTTAGTCATCTGGGCTGGAAAACTCTGCTCCAGATGTCTTAAACTTTCCAAAAATATTTAATGATTATGTAGTCAATTCCAATAATATCTATAATAAGTATTTCTTTCTTTGCTTTATGCTCATTTTCTCCCTCTTTCCAGAGATAATTTAAAGAGCAACACTTTTACTGGCTATATTTAAAAAAAAATTAACACTAGTCTATCTGATTTATGTTGGGGAAAGTCTAAGGTAAAAAATTTAGTGATTTTGCTTCTCAAATATAAAGCCAGTTTTCAACACTCCATTTCAAATAAGTTTTCCTTTCTCATATACTCATGCTCCTTTCATCTCCTATTATGTTCATATTTATTCAAGAATTCTTATAGGCTAACTACTCTGATCCACCGATTTGGAGGAGGATTCTCAGGCAAGATCTGTAGTGTTTTAATGATTCTTAAAAATGTGTTTTAATATTTACCTTGCTGTCCTCAGGCTTTATGGGTTTTTTTTTTTTTTAATGTATTCTCTCTGCTTGTGTATTCTAACAAGTGAACATGGGTATAATTTGGTAACTTGCCCAACAAAATAAAACAAACTATCCAATGGGATTTTGTGAGGAATCTATTCAGTCTATTTATTTATTTATTTTTAATCTTATTTAGTTATTTTTGAGAAAGAGAGCATGTGTATGTGCGTGCATAAGTGGGGGAGGGGCAGAGGGAGAGGGAGAATCCCAAGCAGGATCCATACTGTCAGCACAAAGGGCTCGAAGTCATGAACCTTGAGATCATGACCTGAGTCAAAATCAAGAATTTGACACTTAACCAACTGAGCTACCCATACGCCCTTATTCATTCAATTTATAGTATGGGAAGGATTGATTTTTTTCAAATACCACCTTTCATTAAAATAATAGAGTATTTCTATATACTTCGTATTATTTCTATGTGTATGTCTTTGGAAAAAGGCTTACCTTAGGATAGCAACAAATAACCTTTTTAGTTAATATCAAGGCATTTTAAGTACTTTATTGTTATTATAAATGAGATTTCTTATCACATATTATTTTAAAATAATGCTTATTATTTTTATTAAGAGAAGAGTAACACATGTGCATTGTAGAAAGTGTTAAAATCCTTCGTAATTTATACTATTATATGCATATTATAAGTAACAAACATTTTACTAAGTAATATGCATTTAAGTTTCTTCCCTTTTAAAGGCTCATCATTCATTTTCTTTTTAGCATTGAGTAATATCCCATTCTAGTTTATTTATCCATTTACCTACTAGAAGACATCTTGGTTCCTTCCAAGTTTTGGCAATTATGAATAAAGCTGCTATACGCATCCATGTGCAGGCTTTTGTGTGCAGATAAGTTTTTAGGTAAACTTATTTCCTTTGGGTAAATACCAAATAGCACTAATGATGGATCATATGTTAACAGTATGTTTAGTTTTATAAGAAGCCACCAACCTGCCCTCCAAAGTGGCTGCACCATTTTACATTCCCACCAGCAATGAAGGAGGGTTCCTGTTGCTCGTATTCTCTCCAGCATTTGGCATTGTCACCGTTCTGGAATTTGGCCATTCTGACAGGTGTGTAGTATCTCATTGTGGTTTTAATTTGCATTTCCTGGATGATCTGTGACGTGGAGCATCTTCTCATATGCTCATTTGCCATCTGTAGATTCTCTTTGTGAGTTGTCTATTAAGGTCTTTGGTCCTTTTTAAAATCAGGTTGGTTGCTTTCTTGTTGTTGAATTTTAAGAGTTCTTTGTGTGTTTTGGATAACAGTCCTTTATCAGCTGTGTCTTTCGCAACTACTTCCTCCCAGTCTGTGGCTTATCTTCTTATTCTCTTGACATTATCTTTCTCAAAGCAGAAGTATTACTATTAATGAACTCCAGCTTATCAGTAGACCCATTCTGATTAAGTCTGGACTTGCAAGAATCTCACCATTTGTTGGTAGTTGTGTTAATCATTCTGTTACCCTCCCACCATGATGTTTATGACAGTAAAGTGTGATGGCAGTTATCCATAATTAATTTTGTATTTGAACAGTTTTATATCTGTAGAAATTATGCTTCTTTGTTGGTAATCGGTATTTTTTTCATGAAGATGTAGTAGACATTGTTTTTAGACGAACTTTGTCCTACAAATACTGATATATTTGCATAATTACTTTTAGAATCTATATGTACAGAATGTATGTACTTTTTCAGACCTTATATTAGTACTGTAACCATTGGCACTAAATTAATTTAGCCACATGTTAAAATTTAAAATTCAGTTCCTCAATCATGTTAACTACATTTCAGCTGCTCAATATTGGAGATAGAGAACATTTTCATCTTCACAGAAATCTCTTTTGAACAATGCTGTTCTTTAACATAAACACTTGTGCATTAAAAAAACAACCATGTTCCTCAGTCGGTTGGGCATCTGACTTTGGCTCAGGTCATGGCCTTGCGATTCCTTAGTTTGAGCCCCGTGTTGAGCTCTGTGCTGATAACTCAGAGTGTGGAGCTTGCTTCAGGTACTCTATCTCCCTCTCTCTGCCCCTTCCTTGCTTGCTATCTGTCTTTCTCACCTCTAAAAACTGAATAACATTTAAAAAATTTAAAAAAAACCCAACCATATTCTGTAATGTCATTTTACTTTTTAGTAATTTCTGAAATAAAATATTAAAATAAAAAAGTCAGACTAGAGTAAAAAGCTCAATGAAAGGGCTTGTTTCCCTACCATTATTTTGTTTTGTTTTGTTTTGCATCTTGTGTGTCTATATGATAGATAAAGCAGTGGTTTTAACTGTAGCTGAATGAACTGTGTGTTCACTGCTCAGCTAGATGCTAAACACAGTAGACAAAGCAGTTCCTACCATAGTCCATCAGTTGGTATGTCTTCTGTGCAAACTGTGACAGGTAGTATTAATCACAGCAATGGACACCAGCTGCTGAAATAATTGTTTTTGTATAAATGTCATCCCCAGAATTAAGGACATGTCTACTGAAAATCCCTAATTGTTAATTCCTTGAAATTGGAGGCTGTACCAAAATGATACATTAGAGAGATGGTAGAGAGAAATAAAGGCCTGGAAAGTTTCCTCCAGGATTGGCTATTTTTTTTTCTTCATAGACCTTGTAATTATAGGAAAAACTTACTTTGTTGCTATAGAAATAGTGTTTTCTTAAAGCTCTTATATTAATTCAAGCAACAGTTAACCCTGGTTCTTATATGCTTATAATGGGCATTACTTCAATTTAGTCATAATGGTATAGTATTGATGCATCTAAATATAGTTTGAAAATTTCCTTGGAGTGAAACAGGGAAAAGACACCTGGATATATAACGCATTTTGTACTTTAGTCTCTATTTTTTAATGTTTATTTATTCTTGAGAAAGAGAGAGAGAAAATGAGAATGAGCAGGGGAGAGGCAGAGAGAGATGGAGACACAAAATCTTAAGCAGGCTCCAGGCCCTGAGCTATCAGCATGGAGCCTGATGTGCGCCTCGAACCCACAAATGGTGAGATCATGACCTGAGCTGAAGTAGGATGCTTAACCGACTGGGCCACCCAGGCGCTCCTATAGTTCAAGTCTTGATATGAGAAGAATCTATCATTTTTCCTCTATTGATTTCCTTTTTGTTTTTTGCAGCGTTTGAATGTTGCTAAACTGCATTTGGATGGTGGGAATTTGTACAAGTTGGGTAGTTAATATGTGATAATGAATGAAAATGGTTATTGATTTGGTGATGTGCATATAAATCTATTTTAAGTTGCTCCTTGAAGTAAAAATATACAGTTTGCATGGGTAATTATTATTTAGATGTATTTTTTTTTAATTTGGAGGTTAATTTAGAGTCTAAGTAAAAATTATACTGAGTCAAGTAGGAGGAGTTTACTCACTGTGTAGCCCCCACAGGTAGAACACTTATTTCTAAAAACTGACTGAGGACAACTCTAACAATTGCACATAATCCACTAACATGAAAAGGTAGGAGAAGTGATGGGTGTCACCTGTGCAGCCATCATCTAACTTGCCGTTTGCCCCTGAGTTACAGGTACAACACAGGAAGTGTGGTCTGGGACACACTTGTTAATCAGTCACTTCTTCTGTAAACATTTACAGAGATCTGGTTAACTCCCTTGAACTTTTCTATTAAAAGTTTCTCTTTTAATGCCCGGAAATGAATTAGCAAGTTGATATAAATTACATAGAGATTGCCAGGATACATAAGCGTATTTAGATAAAGGGGAAATTCACAAGAAAAGATTATTTTTCCTGTAGAAAAATGTCTTTTATATAGAACTGTTACTTGAAAGGATTACTTTTTTAAATGTAATCTTCCTTTGGGAAAGTAACTGCTGTGATAAAATGATTTGAAAAGACACAGGCTGATGCACCCAGAAATCAAAAATCTTGGCTCTTCTTACTGGTATTAACATTAATGTTCAATTAAAATATAAACAGTGTTGGGGCTCCTGGGTGGCTCAGTTGATTAAGCATAGACTTCGGCTCAGGTCATGATCTCGCCATTAGTGGGTTCGAGCCCCTGGTCGGGATCTTTGCTGACAGCTCAGACAGAGACTAGAGCCTGCTTTGGATTCTGTGTCTTCATCTCTCTATCTTCCCCTCTCCCGCTCCTGCTCTGTCTCTCTCAAAAAAATAAACAAACATGCAAAAATTTTTTAAAAAGATAAACAGTGTTTCATAGATATCTCACTGTAATTAGTCAAAGAAGAGAGATCTTTGGTTATTCAATTTCATAGAAGTTCATATTTCTGAAATCTGATTCTCAAAAAAATACCTAGGTCTCCATTACTGATGGAGTTGTGTGCTCCAAAACTGATATATTTTAAGTGTATTTCAGTTTCTGTCAGCTTTGCTGTCAGTTCTATCTTTAAAAAAATTATCTTTTAGAAGTAGAGAGGTACTTAGAACAAATATCAGGATACTTTCAAACAGGGATCCTTAGACAAAATATTGGATCATCATACTTTGAAAACAGTCTTTGTGATTGTTTGTTTTGCATGGTAAAGACTGTATGTTGTTTTAAGTCTTCTTCTGGTTGTCATTTCAGCGATGAAGTCTTACACTCCATATTTCATGCTCCTGTGGAGTGCCGTTGGGATAGCGAAGGCTGCCAAAATCATCATCGTGCCGCCAATTATGTTTGAAAGCCATATGTACATTTTCAAGACACTAGCCTCAGCCTTGCATGAGAGAGGCCACCGTACAGTGTTTCTTCTCTCCGAAGGCAGAGACATCACGCCATCTAATCATTACAGCCTCCAGCGCTACCCAGGGATTTTTAACAGTACCACCTCGGATGCTTTCCTGCAGTCCAAAATGCGGAATATCTTCTCTGGGAGATTGACAGCAATCGAACTGTTTGACATACTGGACCACTATACTAAGAACTGTGATATGATGGTTGGCAACCGTGCCCTGATTCAGGGTCTGAAAAAGGAAAAGTTTGACCTGCTGCTGGTGGACCCTAATGACATGTGTGGATTTGTGATAGCTCACCTTTTAGGGGTTAAATATGCTGTATTTTCAACTGGCCTTTGGTATCCTGCTGAAGTGGGTGCTCCTGCCCCTTTAGCTTACGTCCCAGAGTTTAACTCACTCCTCACAGACCACATGAACTTGCTGCAAAGGATGAAAAATACCGGCGTTTACCTCATTTCCAGATTAGGGGTCAGCTTTCTGGTTCTTCCCAAGTATGAGAGGATAATGCAGAAGTACAACCTGCTGCCGGAGAAGTCCATGTATGACTTGGTCCATGGGTCCAGTCTGTGGATGCTGTGTACAGATGTAGCACTGGAGTTTCCGAGACCCACCCTGCCTAATGTTGTGTATGTAGGAGGAATCCTAACCAAACCGGCCAGCCCACTACCAGAAGTAAGGTTTGCTGAACTCCTTGGTAATCTTTTCTAAATACAGAGGTCGATTTAGTCAGTTTTGATTTTTGGAAGAGATGGGGTTGGTTATTGTTGGCTAACAGATGCTGCTCTAAAAAGTAGTTGAGACAATAGATCCTACCAAGGTCCCGTCATTTGTGGCTGCCATTCCCCTGGGATCCTGCTTTGATGGGTTTCTACAATGCTGAGAGGGGCCTTTCTGCCATATGGCCAATAGAGTGGCTGGGAAATCGATTTTTAAGTAATAATGGTAGTGTGTGAGGAGAATGTAGTTAGTTCGCCTTAATGAATGTGAGTGGTTTTTGCTTTTAATTAAACACAGAGTTCCCTCTATTCTCTGCCAGATAGCACAAGCACAGGTCTCCACTTCTAGATTAGGCTCAGTGAACTCAAATAAACGGGAGACCATGTAAATAGAGGTTCTTCTTTCAGCAGTCACAACGACAAAAAAGTTTATGTGCAGCAATGAAAATGAGGTAGTACCTTCAATCAAACTAGGGAGCCAACTAATTTTCAGTAAGCAGCTGTAACTCTTAATGAAATCCTGCAGTTTCATTTCAAAGATGGAAATGATTGCACTTGAACAAAGCCTGTCTCCTACCTAAGTCAGACCTAAATTCTTTTTTTCTGGCTGAGCTGTCAACAAAGCTCTGTGTTCTCTTCTCCATCCCAGTGTGGATTTTTTAGGAGCCGCAGTCACATATCTGTTGTTGTAGGGTTTCCTAAACTTGGATTGGCTCTCTGGATTTAATCTTAACATCTGATGGCATTTACCAGGAAGCAACGAGTTGTTCTAGGATTTTCTTCTTTACTGAAACTATTTCTACTCTTGAAAATCTTCAGAGCCACTCACAACAATTGTGCTAAATTATTCATTTCTAGCTCTGGTCAGTCACTATGTATCAAAAAATGTTTTTAAGGACTTGATGAAGAACAAATCCAAATTTTTCATATATGTATCAGATAAGGACAATCACTGGGCAGAATTTTCTCCTGGGGACATAATGTGATTGGAATATACAGCCTGTAGGTTTTTCTAATTCATTCATTAGAAGTATATTCAATAAATAACACATTGATATATTTTGTGTAACATGAAAAAATTAGATCTTGCCAGATTTGGGGCCCATACCAACCTAGCATTTCAAACAGACACTGCCAGTGGATGCTATGAGGGCACTGTTGTTCTCTCTGACGTCAAATATAAAGGATAGGAATTAATCTCAGCTTTTTCAGCTGATCATGAATTTATCTAAGCCAATTTTGAATCCTTAAGTATTCTCTGCCAGAGTCACTGTGTGATAAATTAGCTCCTCTTCCTGAAGGTAGCCAAAGTCAGAGTTAGAAGTAGCTTCCACAGGACCTGGTCAGCAAGTCTGCTCTTACTCCAGGGCATTCATAACATTACACAGATGAGCCCTGTTCCCTCCAGATGTTATTTTTTCTCAACCAGAGCGCTGCCCTTGTGCCTGCCTCATTTGGTTTCTGTTTGGGTGCCGTCTCCCTTCCGACTGAAAAAGAAATGAATGGATGATGAAAAGGAATGTTTTGATTAATCTTCAGTCCCTGTATATCTGTCTTGAGTTGTAGCAACTTGAAATATATAAGCACAGAATAGTATGTTATGTTTTGTTTTCTATCCACTATCCTTCATTGAGATACATACATAGCATGTGAGAATGTTTCTTTTCCTCCTATAACCCAAGCATATCTTTCCCCCAAGAGTCCCTCTCCTCTGCCCATTAGTTTCACTATTTTATTTTACTTTTAAAGCATCTTTGGAGTGATTTTGGAGCCTTATATAGGATATTACTCCAAATGTTTCCTGATTTCCATAATTTCAAGGTTGACACTGGTTTAACCTACTTTATGGGCTTCCCTATTCTTTTTTTCTCTTTGGGTGCTTTGTAATGATTCTTTCAAAGATGTGCTTTTATCTGCAATGTCCACTTTGGCTGTGCCAGTTAGGTCATGTGCACACGCACACACATGCACACACACGCAAATATGGTATGTACGTGTGTTATGTAGACCTAGGTAAGTGTATTATTTTCATTGAAAGTGTCTTACTTAGGTCATAAGTGTAAAGGGCCATTTTTCAGTTCCATATGCCACTTACAAAGATTTTCACCAGAGAGTGTTTTGGAGAATGATGTGTCTTACACTTTCAGATATTTCTTACTCTGGTGATGTTTCATATGCTCAAGAACACATGTGTTCCTTCTGGGATTTCTCTAGTAGATTTCTCTGATACGATAAACTATACCTCAGGGTTCTACAGGTTAAGGAGTTTCTCAGATGCCTGTATTATTTACAAATCATGGTTGTGACACTAAAATAATAGGACCCAGCGAGTGGCCGTTTAGAACACATGATTCACAAATAACAGCTTAATTGTTAACTGCCTTGGTATCTTACACCAGGGATGGATTAGGTATTCCAGATGTCTGGAAATGATTTGACAGTGGGATTTCATTTCAAAACCTGGGATGAAAGGCTACAGAAAATTTCTAAAGGACACTTTTTAGAAGCTTTCACAATGTTTGAGCCTAGAGAAACTCTAGAGAGCATCTAGTTCAGTTCCATTAATTTCGTTTATTTTTCTCCCCTCAAAATACAGAGAATAGTCCATTCATTTGTCACATAAGAGATTCAGTGAATTTGAGTGTCTCATCCAAGGCCATACAGCTGGTTTGTGGCACAGCCAAGTAAAATGTGGATTATTTTGCTGTGATTAGATATTCTGTCAAGATGCCTACGTCTCTTGTTACTCATTTTACTCATTTACACATTTGTGGTGTGTACAGAACTGTGCAGAGACAAATACTTCTCGACTCTTTATTTGATATTTCACAGATGGTGAGGACTTAACATGAGAGAGAGTCAAATTTTAAATCATGTGTACTCTTACGTATACTTTAGAGGTTTAATAATAGTCAGCCATTGTCCAAATGCTTTTGCTTACAAAGTTTTATATTAACATAGATTGAAGCAGTCGAGTTCATTGATAATACAATTATTTAACAAAGCATGTTAGCTATGTCCCTAACTTACCATACTCTTTCCTACCTGGCTGCCTGGAGTATGACTCCTTAAAATGTGTCACTGAAGGAGAAGAGGTCTGGAGTGGATCATATCTGCTCTATCATTGCAGGGTGGTAGAGAACATGAATACAATTGTTTTTAAAACAAAGTTTGGCTTGGGCAGGAAGGGGGTCTAGAAATAGATCCCTATTTGATTAGGTCCTTTAAGTATTAAATGTGAATGAGATAATATCTAACAGAGAGTGATTATAGCTTTTAACAGTTTTTTTAGTGGATAATAGTAATACAACTGAAGAATTGTACCTTTACTTAGAGAGTCTATTACTATTTAATTTTTTTAACACTTATTCATTTTTTGAGAGGCAGAGAGAGACAGAGCATGAGAGGGGGAGGGGCAGAGAGAGAAGGAGACACAGAATCGGAAGCAGGCTCCAGGCTCTGAGCTGTCAGCACAGAGTCCGACATGGGGCTCAAACCTTTGAACCATGAGATCATGACTTAACCGAAGTCAGATGCTTACCCGACTGAGCCACCCAGGTGCCCCTAATATTTAAAATGAACATATTTCAGGTGATAATTTTTAAATGAGTTCTCATTGTTGAAATGGTTTGGCCCTGCCAGGCAGCTGATCTCTGCCACTTTTCTGTCTCTACAGCCCCAAACCGGTTTTGCACTTAATAAATTGTACTTTAACATTGGTTTTTCACATGGCTTTCTCCCTAACTAGAGTGTGGATGCCTCAAAGAGTAGCTCCTCTACGTATTCATCTTTCTCCCCTGAGTACATGAAAAATGGTAGGCATTCGGTGAATGTTTAAGATTAAATGAACTGCATCAAATAGAAATAGTTGCCAAAAAAAAAATAGGTTTCATCTAGTCCAACAATGTTGTTGATATTATAGCCATTATCTTCTTATATCTAATTTATGTCCACATACCATCCCAGCCATTAAGAAACCAAACATTCCAGGCCAAGTTATTTTAATGAATTAGAACTCCTACATAATGTTATTCATATTGACAAAAGATCGCTATACATTACTCAGTTGGTGAACTAAATGGCCTCTACTGTGTTCCAAATATGCACAGGTTTAGTAGAGCAAATCAGTCCAGCTATTGCTGCCTTGAAAGATGTTTTGGGGTGGGTGAGGTACTCATTTGGTATGCCTCAGAGGTGCTTTAGTGACAGGCAAGGAGTATTAAGGGCATCTTCAATTCACCAGTTGTAGAAACATTTTTAATTTAGGGAAACACAGTCCTGGGGAGAGATAACAGATAAGAGATTAACAGAGATAAGAAAGAGCATGAGACCAAGGACAGGGCCATGAAATACTCACTGCTTGTCATTGTGTTATTTGCCAGAACTCTCTCACAGAGAACGGTTTTGGAGAAAATGAGATAGTGAACAACAAATTCATTAGATTAAACACTTGTGAGCAGATGAGGCCATGAGAATAAAACTGAGAAGCAAAACATTGACTTTTCATATTTCGTTTTCACTGATTCACCTATAAGCCATTCCTTACTATTATGTATGGTAATGGAAAGCTGACTTCCCGAAAAATGAATGAAGTGTCTAGGCGGAGAAATGGAACCAGAGTTGCTGGGGCTAGTAACCTTGATCCAAGATTACAGCAATTATGTGGAAAATTCCAGCCATTTAAATACTATGTTACATATAAATTATATTATCATGAAGTTATAAGCCATTTTAATACTATGTTACATATAAATTATATTATCATGAAGTATAAAGCTACAGATGGGATTAAAACCATTGTACCACATTGACTAAAATACCCACCTAAAAAACATTTTTTTTAAATGTTTATTGTATTTTCGAGAGAGAGCATGTGCTCACTTATAAGCGGGGGAGGGGCAGAGAGAGAGGGAGACAATCCAAAGTTCTGAGCTGTCAGCACAGACTCAACTTGGGGCTCTAACTCATGAACCATGAGATCATGACCTGAGCTGAAGTTGGACACTTAACTGACTGAGCCACCCAGGCGCCCCTAAAATGCTCACTTTTAAATAAGTATAATTTAATTAAATTTTATATCCTTTGTTACAAGTTCCTTATTTTGAATGCCATCACTCACAAATGACTTAGTAATCTATATAGTACTACTGTGCTGTTAGTAGCTATGTGGGAATCAGAAATTGACAACTTTAATGTTGGGAAGAGGCTAATGAATTAATTCCAATGACTAATTCTGAGCTTAAGTATTCACTACAACAGGATAGTTGGGCAGAAATGATAGATTCGCTATGGGAACTCATTAATATAAAATGTTGGAGAAATCTATTGCAGAAGTTTTATGGGTTGATCATGTATTTTGTCTTTATTTTGTGGTAAAAAAAACAGATTACCTTGCTAAATGAATCTATCCAGGTAGTATATCAGGCACCATTAGAACCATCAGTGACTTATTGTTCAGTTTACTGATATGGTGATTTTCTAAGCATCACTATAGTTTTAAATAGCTTATCAGTTGCTTCCATAAGCATTATGGGTTTACAAAGATTTCTTGATAAGATACAAGATCCAAATATAATTGAAGGTACAGAGTCTGATATGATTTTTAAACAACCTTCCTCCCTCTGCTCATTATGTACTTAAGCTTTAGGTTGCCCTACAGAATTGTTTGCGTAGATATTAATTCAAACGCTGGCCATGCTAGGGAAGTCTTTTTAACAATTATTTTTACAAATTACAATTTTTGTAATTAAATTGCTGTTGGTACCAACGTTTTGGTATGATGTTCATCATAAATGCTCTCATCGCAAGCCAAACAGTTCTGTTTTTGAAATTAGAATCTCTACAGTCTGTTGAGTTTGCCACACCTACTCCTGAGTGTAGATTTTGATGGAGAGGATGGAGTAGGTGTGAGCTTCTGAAGAGTCAGTGTCTCTGGAGACAAACTGCCTATTTTATACTTCTGTTTACGGAATTTTTTGTACTTGCTTTACTGGAGCTTGTGACAGAAGTAGCAAAGTGGAAGAACATGGGCGTTTTCAGCCAAACGGTCCTGACTTTTAACCTTGGTCTTCAGAGGGCTCTTGGATGAGCAATTCAGCCTCAGTATAGTGAGGATGGCAGTGCTTACCTCAGAGGGACCGGGGTATGGGAGCCATGGCACAGCTGGTGGTGGCCGTTGTTTCATTTATTATTGTTTTAGGAGTTCCTGTTGTCTAAGATGAGCTATAATTACTGAATCGCTATCACTTGCTGTTTTCCACATGGCACATAGAATGGTTTCAGGGGTGAAGGAGGGACTCGTAGGAAGTCTCCACAGCTTCCCCTCTACTTATTTTAGGGGTTGGCACGTGGTCCTTCTTCTTCTGTCTTGGGGATATTTATTTCTCTTTCCTTCGTCCTCTTTTCTCATCCTCTTTCTCAGAAAGAAAAGGAAAATGGTAAGTGAGATAACGCGGGCATTAGCCCATTGGAGTGTTGTAAGAAATTAGCAGAAGCAGATGGGTAGGTACATCTCAAGGGTAAGAGAATTAAGGTAGTAGCTTCCACCCTGTTCATTTTCCTGTCTGTGCTTCCCACTCCTGACAGAGGTTAGGGCAAATAAATGACCACCTGCCTTCTAGCCAGAGTCTCTCTCCAGATTCTCCTCCACACTCAGACACTGTAAACTAGATTATTAGATGAGATAGCCTAGAAACCTAAAAAAATAGAATAAGTTAATTTAAGGTTTTCTTCTAAGATCTAGAATCCGGACTCAGCAACAAATCTCAGTCTTTATCCTGACTTCTTAAAATGTCTCTGTGTCCTGACCCAGTCCCTCCGTATTGTTTGGATCAGATGCCAGGACATTTTTGTCAAAACATAGAGTGTAGGGCAGTTAACAGGTTGGGATGGGCATACTGATTTCTGACAAATTCCCAGCTGATGCTGATGCTTACGGGTCTGAGGACCAGCCATACTTTGCCGACAACTATGTGTGGTTTGTAAATTTTAATTATAGTATGTAATATATTTGGTATGAGAATGGAATTTTTTTGTGATCATTATAGGTTTTTCTCTCTTCTACACATTTATTTTTCAGCATAAATTGTGTGGTGGGTATGTGCGTATTTCAATAACCAAGAGCCCTGGTTTCCATTACACATTTGGAGAGCTTATTATGTCACACCTCTGCGTTGTGACATTAGGATGATGCTGTTGAATGATCAGCCGTTGCTTTAAGATACAGCCCTAAATAGAATGTCCACGTGCAGCTATGTTAATAACAGGTAGACTTTTCAGAACTAATACCCTCCCCTATTTTCCCTGTTTTTTTCATTCATCGCCACTATTTTCTTTTTCTTTTTTGACAACATTCTAAAAACATTTTATCCCAACTTAACATATAGCATTTGATCAAAGCAGGCTGTCATTAATTTCTTTAAGTTTCTGTTTATTTATTTTGAGAGAGAGAGCATGTACAGGTGGGGTAGGGGCAGAGAGAGAGGGAGAGAGAGAGAATCCCAAGCAGGTTCTGCATTGACAGCGAGGAGCCCGCTGTGGGGCTTGAACTCGCGAACTGTGAGATCATGACCTGAGTGGAAACTGAGAGTCAGATGCTTAACTAACTGAGCCACCGAGGGGCCCCAAAGCAGGCTATGATTTTTAAAGTCACGTTATGTAAATGCATGTTTTCTAAAATTCTAAGAAGTTATATGCCAAAATAACATTTTTTCTTACCTACAGTCTTATATCCAAAATTTAGTAGGGAGCAGAATGCCATATACTTTATGTAGCATTCTATAAATGCTTGCTACCCATTATTGACATACTATAAATACAAAATATGAGAAAGGATATATTTTTTAGTGTCATGACTTTATGTCAGCCTGCTTGCTCAGGAAATATTTTTAGGCTGTGAGAACCACTTTATCTTTGTACTTTGAAGGGGTCTCTCATAGGTTTGTAAATCCTGAACATGTACTTAAGCAAAATACTGGTTCCTGTCTGATATGCCCAGAGTCGACTTGGGGCAGGGGGTTGCTTTGCCATGGGTATTTGTAGCAAGAAAACTGGATAAAGCCAAAGAGAAATGGGCAGTAAAGTAATGGGACAAAATTTTTCAGGCACTCCTTAATCCCGAATATGTTCTAATTCCATCTGGAATCCGAGAGGTACAGAAAACACCTCCTAGCGCAGTGCCAATGAAAGATCATGTCACAAAGCACAGGGGAGATGCTGCAGGGTGCTCACAATGCCTGCATTTCCTCAGTGGCCTGTACTCAGCAACAGGAACTGGGCGCCAAAATAAAAATGATAACTCTATGCAGACCAGATCCCTGGGCATTTATGGAAGAAGGCCTATTCCTTATTTTATTTTATTATTTTATTTTATTTTTATTTTTTTATTAATTTTTTAATGTTTATTTCTGAGAGAGAACATATGTGGGGAAGGAGCAGAGAGAGGCGGAGACACAGAATCCGAAGCAAGCTCCAGGCTCTGAGTTGTCCTCACAGAGCCCCATGCGGGGCTCAAACTCACAAGGTATGATATTGTGATCTGAGCCAAAGTTGGAAGCTTAAGTGACTGAGCCACCCAGGTGCTCCAGGCCTATTCTTCAAACCTTGGACACAAAGCAGAGATCCTCCCTACAATCCGAAGCAATTGTGCTACCAAATGAGGCACAGAATGGGCCAGAATGGGATGGATACGTGTACCTCCGCCATTTTCCTTTGGCTTTCTGTCAAGGTATATTTTTGTAAAGCAGCATTTATTGCTATTAAAGGGACCACTTTTAGTAGAAGATTCAAGAATTCTGATTCTATCCATATAATTAGTCTGTTAACAGAGCATTCATTACAGAAAGTGCTGTAAGATAAAGGTGCCATGGGATATGAAAGAGAGAAGAAAAGAAAGAGGGGGACAGAGAGGCATGTGTTCCTTTTCCTTAAAAAGTTTGCTTCAGAGAAGAATACCTATTAAAATGCACATTTACATATAATCAGATTATTTTATATGGTAGCTTTTTAAAAATTTTTATTTTATCTATTTTTGAGATATAGAGAGAGACAGCAGGAGCAGGGGAGGATCAGAGAGAGGGAGATACTGAATCTGAAGCAGGCTCCAGGCTCTGAGCTAGCTGTCAGCACAGAACCGGATGCAGGGCTTGAACCAACCCACGAACCGAACCATGAGATCATGATCTGAGCTGAAGTCAGACGCTCAACCGACTGAGCCACCCAGGCGCCCCCTATATGGTAGCTTTTTGACAGGATAGCCTCTCAGGACAATTGTGTTCTGATGCAAGAGAGGAAACCTTTATGCTATGTTGAAGGTGTTATTTACCTTTGATTTGCTTCTGCTTTTTTTTTTTTCTGATTTTTCTTCTGCTTTTTAGATCAAATATTTTCAAATATATGATATACTAAAGATAAACTTACAAAGTAAGCTGACTTGATTTTACACTTCTTTGACTATCACAACAACTTAATAAATGTCTGTTGAATTTTCTTTTCCTCTTGTTTTTTTTTTTAATGTTTATTTATTTTTGAGAGACAGAGCATGAGCAGGGAAAGGGCAGAGAGAGAAGGAGACACAGAATCTGAAGCAGGCTCCAGGCTCCTAGCCGTCAGCACAGAGCCTGATGTGGGGACTCGAGATCATGCTTGAGTTGAAGTTGGCTGCTTAACCGACTGAGCCACTCAGGCGCCTGTCTGTTGAATTTTCTATCCCTAATTCAAGTTAGAGAAAAGTTCTTTTAATCACAGTTGACAATATTTAATTTGCATAGAGCTTTCAGAAGAGCACTAGGTTCTGGGGTGCCTGGGTGGCTCAGCCAGTTGAGCATCTGAGTCATGATTTCAGCCCAGGTCATGATTCCAGCGTTGTGATAGCGAGCCCTGCGTCAAGCTCACGCTGAGCTTCGATCCTGCTTATGATTCTCTCTCTCTCTCTCTCTCTCTCTCTCTCTCTCTCTCTCTGTCTCTCTCTCTCTCTCCTTCGCCCCTCTGCCCCTCTCTCTTGCTCACGTGCACACTCTCTGTTTAAAATAAAATACAAATAAGAATCTTATTTTAGATTCTAAAAAACTGAAAATTTTCAGAAAGAGTAATGGAGGAAGGCAAACTCTTTGAGAGCAGAGATCCTGACTCATCTTTCTTATGCCACCCACTTCCATACCTAGTGTCACAGTTCTCTGCATGTATAAGCCCTAGTATATATTTTTTGAATCAATGTAAGTTCCAATTGTAAAAGCCTATGTATTTGCCCAATTCATCTTGCAAAAATGAGGTGAAATTGTTTTTATGTTATAGATTCCCAGAGCTTTTATCAGTGCAAAGCAGCTCAAGTGGCAGGACAAATTATTACTAAAGCTTTGAGGCTAAATAAATTTCCGGACTACCAGTTCCAGGCCATCATGAGGAGCAGCTAAACCAGTTTGACATTTTCTGTTTCACTGTGAGGTCCTTTGAGGACGTTTTCGTGTGTGTGGCAATGAGACATCCCTGCATACCACGAAGGGATGGCCATTCAGAAAAGGGATAGAGAGCTATTTGGTTATGCATTCAGTATGTATTATTGAGAGCCTAAAAGGTACCAGGCACTGGACTAGCAATATTAAGTGTTTGTGCCACCTAGAGTCCAATGGGAGAAATGATTAGTAAAGATGTAAATAAATTAATAAGATCCATGATGTCAGCACTAAAGTGTTGTGAAGGAAACCCTACAGGGTGCATTGATGGAGACAAAGGAGTCTCTCAGAAGATGAAGTAGGGCTTCCTGAGAGGTTGGAGCCATGGGAGGGGAACATTCCTGTCAAGGTACAGACCGTCCAAGGTGCATTCTGAAGACCTGAGAAAGTTCAGTGAGGTTGCAGAGTGGAAGGCAGGGGCTGGGACACGGTGGCTCCTGTGAACATTGACAGCTTAGAAGAGATCATCCCTCAACAGCCCTTGGACGCTGTAAGCGATTTGGATTTTATTCCATGCGGTTATGTGATTGGGTTTTCTTTTAGAAAGAATTGTTCTGGTTACTTTGTGGAGAAAACTTGTTGGAAGGGGAGAGGGAGGACAGAGGGCCAATTCAGTGAATGTTGCCATAACTTAGGAAAGAGGTGGGCTGGTGAAAAGAGGGGTGTTTCCAAGTTTATTTGGAAGGTAGAATTAACTGGGGTGAGGTTGGGTGAAGGGGGTTCTAAGAAAACAGCAGGTTTCCTGCTTGAGTAACTAGTCAAAGGCATTTCCTTAAACAGAAAGGCTGAAGGAGGAATGGGTTTTTGAGAGAAAAGGCACCATTCAGTTTGGACACATTGAATCTGAGAAACCAGGGATCTGTGAGTATAAATGTCAGACTGACCTTTGGAGATATGAGCATAGAGCTGATAGGAAAAGTCAGGGCTGGGTATTCAGATGTGGGGTTCATCTTCCCAGAGACTGGACTAAAGCAGTAGGAATAAATGAAATTACTTACAGAGAGGCGTGGAGCGAAAGGAGGACTTTGGTATGAGCCAACAACACTCAGCCATGTACAGGATTTGTAAAGGAAGACGAGTCGTCAAGAACTGAGGGAAGTGAAGAATATCCAGGAAAGAGTGATGTTTTAGAATCTAAGAAATGAGTGTTTGTTTCAAGAAGGGAAAGTCCAGTTATCACTATTGCAAAATTGGGTGTTTCCACATGTTAGTTGGAGACATACAGGAGTCCTACGTCACTGGACAATTTTAGTTGTTTACTGAGTAGATAAATAGCAACAAAAAACTAAATTTATGCTCTCTTTTAACATTCTCCTACATCTGCTGCCATCGGTCCATTGGTAAAGTAGAAAGAATGCTCACTTGGAACCAGGAAAATACACATATTCAAGGTCTCCAGGAGTTCTTGGGAAGATCACTTTATCTCTCTGGGTCCCTGTTCTTTTATCATTGAACTCTGGGCAGGTCAGTGGGTGGGATTGGATTAAGTTTCTTCCACTTCAGTGATGGCATGAAATGGAACATTTTGAGCAACATACATACATTAAAATATAGATTATATCCTTAAACCATTTTGATTTCTGGTGCAGTTATGTTGACAGAACTGAAGTCAGGCAGACTCTGTGTGGGTGTGGACTGCATAGTTCATGGAAGTGCCGGCTCACAGAGGATGGGAAAGGGGTAGCTATAGGAAAGACTTTTTACAATTTATATGTTAGTGAAGCTTTGATTTTTCTAGTAAATCATAAGCAATCATTAGAAATAGTATTAAAGTAAGTAGGTTTTGGCTTATAAAAAATTTATGATTAAAAACTCAAGCCATCATTGTTTTTATTTGCACAATACAGAAAATGCAATTTTTCCAGAGACTATAATTGAATTACCACTTTTAGGTGGACAGTTTTTTTCTTCTTAAACTGTAATCTCAAAGAGAATTTTGAGACACATCACAAGTCATATATATAAGTTGGTTTCTTCTCACTTGAAAAATTCTTTCAGCTTTTTATGGTAGATAATTTGTGAATAGATTTTGTAAAATGTGTTTCTTCTGAAAGGCAAAATTGAAATGATAGGAAAGTACTTAAAGCCTTGCAGATTTAATTATATTTTGATAAAGTTCGTACTTAGTTGAATATTATATAGAGTTGGAAAAAAGGAGGGAATTGGCCCACTATGCTGTCAAAGTTTAGGGAAGGGCATAAAAACTAGCCTTAGTTAGAAATACCTAAGATTTAGGATAAGTGATCATTCGAGGCACTTAGTACTAACCTGTTGTATTTTACTGTGCCTACTGAACTGCGTTTGGTTTTCTTTTTGCAACTTACAGTTCTTTCAGTTAAACCTTAGGTAATTTGCTTCATAAATAAAACTTCAAATGAGATCTATTTACAGGATTTTTACCATATAAAGGGTAGAAATTTATACTGACACATGTAATTTGGGTCACTTCTGTTATGGGAGAGAAAAATCTCCATTGCTTTTTAGCTATTTAGAAATGTTGGATGTTATCAGAAGAAAGTTAGGAAAGAGCGAAGTTATTTATGTGCTATATTATGTACAACTTTTTTTCAGGTGAATACAGAAAAGTTCTTTTTTCAAAAATATATGGGTTTCCTTTAATAATGTTTCAATGTAGATAGCTCATCCTTCTAGACTTGCTTAGTAATAAGGTCTTTTTATTAAAAATTATGATGATTTAATGATGATCCACATGTAATATGTTTGATGTGAGCTCAATCAAATGAGTTACTTCAGCTTGGTTTTTCTTTTAGTTCAAATAGCTTTTCAACAGAGTTGATAACTACTACATATCTGTTAGCTTTATTAACATGTTATATATAACTGCTGTTTATATTGGTAACTTTACTTATGTCAGCTGAATAGGGCCTCGAAAGTTTTGTATCCAGTATTTGAGTACTTTTGTTTTTCTCTTTTAAAAAGTCAGTATTAGGCACTACTGGTTACTACCAGCTGAAGCCTCACACAGCTGTGTATTTAGCATTTAATCATGCTAAGAATTGCTAATTAGAACATCAAACTGGACAAAGCGTACCCAGTAGAGTTGATACAATACCATTTTTGTTTGAAAACCATAAATAAATAATCTTTGCACATTACTGGTTTCATTAATAAGCATTTGTGTCGAGTATGTAAAACAGGCAATCTTTAACTAAATGTTTTAACCTGCTAGGAATAATTTAGCAATATCATCCTTTCCCCAAACTTTATAATCTCTCTAAAGTATGGTCAGCCTTAGGAAAAAATTGCCACAGTTAACATGTGGCCTTTCTCTTTGTGTTCCTCACTTTGTTTATTTGCTCCATGTCAGCAGTGGCCCCCACCAGCCCGACTGCCCCCCAGCCCCCGCCACCCAGAATCTTTCTACCCTTCTCCTCCCCTCTGCTTTGCTTTACCCCTAATCCGACCCCTGGGGCCAGCAACGCCTCCGTACCACTCAGTCAGCCTTAACCGTGGCTCAGCCTGCCTGATGTTCCCAAACCCCCATCTCATGTTCTTTTACTAAAACCACCTTGTTTCTAAATATCAGATGCAGTTAGCAGTAGCAAAGATCAGGTCTAAGAAATTTGTTGAGTGCTGTGTTAATGGCCTATAGCAATTTAACGTATTACCTTTCTAGGGGTCGTGAATATTTTATACTGAAATTGGAGGTCTAGTGACAGTAAAGACATAAGTCAGAAGAATCAATAGCAGTAGTGTAATTAGTCTGGTTAGTAAAAGGCAGAGGTAATGGTTCCCAGGGATGAAGGGCACACTGTGTATCCTTAATATCAGTTCTTACTGCTCATTCGAATGGGTGATTATAATCTTCACTTTTTTTGACTTTTTAAGTTTATTTTATTTTATTTTATTTTTTAATGTTTTTTATTTATTTTTGATACAGAGAGAGACAGAGCATGAGAGGGGGAGGGGCAGAGAGAGAAGGAGACACAGAACTGGAAGCAGGCTCCAGGCTCTGCGCTAGCTGTCAGCACAGAGCCTGATGCGGGGCTCGAACCCACGAACGTGAGATCTGACCTGAGCTGAAGTCAGAGGCTTAACCGACTGAGCCACCTAGGCGCCCCTTAAGTTTATTTTTTATTTATCTTGAGAGAGAGGGGAAGAAGAGAACCAGTGCGGGAGGGGCAGAGAGACGGAGGAAGACAGAGGATGGCAAGCAGGTTCTGTGCTGACAGCAGAGAGCCGGATATAGAGCTCCAACACATGAACTGTGAGGCCCTGGCCTGAGCAGAAGTCAGAGGCTTAACCAGTTGAGCCACCCAGGTGCCCCTGGGTGATTATACTTGTAAGGGTTCAAACTTTTTCTAGGGAGGAGGAAATGCTGCATTTTTAGTCTTTTTCAGCACTGGATCTCACAGTCATTGTGAGGTCTGAAAGAACAGGAACGCTCCCGGGCCTGACATGGTGGTCATAAAATGCCTGCTGACCATTCTTGGAGACTGGACTTTCCCTTTTCTGCTTTGAGGATTAAATAGGCCAGACAAATAACAATACTGCACTGAGAAGCTGAGGTGTGCAGAAAATATTTAAATTCATTCTGAATGTTTAAATGGCACAGATTTTGTTAAAAATGTGTTTTCATTTAGAAATATGCATTTGGGGAAGTAATAAGGTAATGATTGAAACTCAACAAGCACACACTTCTTAGTAGTGGTGCTGTTGCTGTTAGTAACCTTTGTAGACCACCTCTGCTCCACTAACTCATCTAGTCAGCCCTGTGTCTCTGCAGTGGCAGAAGTGTCCTGGGATTCAGGAGGCTGGAGTGTTTGTCCCCTGTCTGCCACTTACTCGCTTTGTCTTTGTGAGACTTATCCGTAAGAATTTCTCAAGTGCAGTTTTCTTATTTGTAAAAGAGAATTTTTGCCTATATCAAAAATGTTCACTGAAGATCAGTTTAAATAACATTTGTAGGTATCTGTCAATTATAGAGGTTTATATAAAAGTAAAGGATTACTGGAGCATTATGTAGGAACCATACATTATGAATTTTGAAAGGTACGTTATTTACCTAAGATGGACTGCACTTCTTTCAGGGAACATGTAGTGGAGATCTGAGTTCGGATGCCATTTCTTTTACTAACTCCAATTGCAGACAGGCTCTTTCTGGCAGTCTTATTCATCAGGATGACAACCAAGAGCTAAAAAATCAAGTCAAAAGGACATTTGAGAAGCCAAAATCAATGCCAAAATGTCCAGGAACTAAAGTTCATTTACTTGACTCACAATAGATACCCTTAGCTCTTCTTCTCCCAGAGTTAATTCACTCTTAATTACGTACCTTCAAAAGAGCTTGGTTTTTTTTTTTTCTTCTCAAGCCCATTAAATGAATAAGATTAAAAGAGAAATAAGATTAAAAGAGCAAATAAGTTTTTGAGATAGGCATGCTGAAAACAGTGACAAGTGACCATTTGATAACTTGAGACCCTTCCAGAAGAACTGTAGGAAGACTGTAAGTCACTCAAACAGCATAGCCCTCTTGGGCCACTTTGTGTTGTAGACCCTGAGGATGTTTCTCTGTTACAGTGACACAAAGTAGAATTGGGTTCATGTGTAATCAGGGACTTAAGTGCATAGAGTGCTTTATAAGTACTTTCACCAAAAGTAGACCCTAAAGAGCATGTAAACTTCAGGATCCAGAATGATACAGTTCACAGCAGGCTTCAGGTATTTGTGTCTGCTCCCAGGCCAAGGTATCCAGAAATGCTTCATCAAGATAGGCCAAGTTTATTAACTATTATAATAGTTAAGGGGCCAAACTAACCTTTAGAACTATAAGCCAAAATATGTAACCTCATATGTCCCTTCTACCAGATTAATATTATGTTTTAAAACCCTGCCAGATTCCTGCAACCAGTTTTCCAATAGAATATAAATGATGTAGATTTAGAATAACATGTGGTACTTGCTTTATTCACTTGAAAACACCAAAATGCTTTTATCATTATGATCTGACCATAAAATAATGCTTAGAAATATTTAGGTCATTTTTCATTTTTTTAACAAATATGCATGGAGCCCTTTCCTAAATTCAGAGACTACATTAGCTCCTGGGACCACAGGGTCTAGCAAAAAGAGCCTTATGTCCTCAGGGAATTTAAGTCTTCTGGGAAAGACAGATATGAAACTTATAATCACATTCAATGACATTTGGAAGTACTCTGGAAATGCCAGGCACCTGGAGAGTTTGGCTTTAGAACCTAAGGATAAGGAACAGGGTCCACCAGGAGCTTTTTACCTTAGGGTCGTAAGGATGTTCCACTATAGTTTTTCTGGATCTGGGCTATGGAAATGCTTCCTGAGTAAGACCGTTGCTTCATAGCAAGACCCTTTGGGACCCCAGAACCAAAGCTCCTTGAGAGGAATAGGAAGGAAACCCCCAGATTAGCCACATTTTGAGGGGCAGTCATCTGTTTTTCTCTCCCCACCCGCTCCCCTTCATCTCTGTTTTCTTTTCTTTTGCCATCATTTCTGTAATTTATTGATGGTCACCATGTATGAGGTGCTATGCGTTCTCCCATTTAAAAGTCATCTCTTTGACAGAGAGCACGGACCTGCTGCTACCACGGAGGGTAATTCTTTGGTTCATGCTGAGTGTTCTCTACTTATCGGAGAGTTATTCCCTCCCACAAACTGCTTATTTGGGCAATGAATTCTCTTTCACGTTTCACGATTTCACTGAATTTTATAGATGGTTTGTCACCAGCACTTCCATACTCAGATTCAGCTGTCATTCTTATATATCTCTTAAACCACAGAGGATTTTTTTAGCTTCCTTCCCGTGCTCACTGAGGATTTCTAGGACTCTCAGACTTTTCTAATCTTATGATCTTGGCTGAGAAAAGTGCTTTATCCTTACAAAAGAAAATGCCCTGTCTGCTTCATACCTATATCTTTGCTTTATTTATTCATTCATTCACTTATTGAGCAATCTCTGTTGAGTGCCTGCCATGTGCAAGGTACTCCATTATGTGCTGGGAATGCAGAATAAAACAGCAGAGTCTGTAAAAGTCCAAAGGATCTTAACGTGCAATCTGTTAGGTTCTATAGCCTGGTGGAATCCTACTGCTAGTTCCCGTGACAAAAGAAAACCTCCAGTGGGAATAAAGGCCAGCAGTCTCTGGTGCTCTGCGACCCTCTTTATCAGACTCTGTTCACTCATTTCATCCATTCATGAATTCTGTCACCAAATAGTTATTTAGGGTTAGGTATTGTTCTTAATGCCATGGCTAAATGGAATATTACCCAGGCCCTCCATTCAGGGAACCGGAAGAGCTTGCCATCCCCAAACCTGATGTTGTGGGCATTCTGGTGTCTCTGGAGCTTCTGTTTAACTTTTGTGTTCCCATTATGCCTAGACACACTGTTAAGGCAGAGAGTCTGAGATTTTGTGCTTGAAAGTAGTGCCAGAAAAGGCAGTCTTGCTGGACTCTAGGTCATTTGGAATGAAGAATCTGCATCCTGTAGTCTTTCCCACTTCTCTGCTTTACCTTTTCTTCATTTCTTGTTTCTTGACTTTTCCTTTTGAAAACCATCTTCATTGGAACTGACCTAAGCAGGCCTCCTGGAACAAGAATAGACACAGACCTTAACACAAGGCAAACCTGTGTTTTATTTTTATTTTTTAAATTTTTTAATGTTTTATTTATTTTTGATACAGAGACAGAGCATGAGAGGGGGAGGGTCAGAGAGAGAAGGAGACACAGAACCAGAAGCAGGCTCCAGGCTCTGAGCTAGCTGTCAGCCCAGAGCCTGACACGGGGCTCGAACCCACGAATGTGAGATCTGACCTGAGCCGAAGTCGGAGGCTTAACCGACTGAGCCACCCAGGCGCCCCAAGGCAAACCTGTGTTTTAATTAATAGTTTTAAGTTATAGGGAAAGTTATTTAATTTTTCTGAACCTCAACTTCTTTATCCATGAAATAAGAAAAACAATTTTGCTGTAAAACTAAATAAAGTAGGGGCACTGGGATGGCTCTGTCGATTGAGCATCTGACATTGGCTCAGGTCATGATGTCAGGGTTCATGAGTTGAAGCCCCACATCGAGCTCACTGCTGTTAGCACAGAGCCCCCTTCAGATCCTCTGCCCCCCTCTCTCTCTCTGCCTCTCCCTCGCTCATGCTCCTTCTCTCTTTCTCAAAAATAAATAAATAAATAATACAATAAAATAAAATATGAAAATAAAAACTAAATGAGGTAAATTGTAAGCACTGGCACACGTGTTTTTAGTTGCCTTGTGGTATCTCCCAGAGACTGCTGTTGAGAGGAAGTGGAGCTCACCGCTAAACACTGAACTGGAGTGGAGATAATGGGCGCTTTATTGGATGCATAAAACACAAGTTGTTGACTTTCCTTTTGTGTGACCTTTAGTGCATTTTCCCTTTCACTATTATGATCTCATAGATTGATAATTTTCATGTAGAAAGACACTAGAAGAGAAAAATTCCTAAGAATTTTTCTTAGAAGAGAAACATTCCTCAGGTACCCACTTATGTAATATTTTTCAAGAAGAATAAAGTTTCAGTTGTTGACCCTACTGAATATTAGCTGCCATCCAAAATAAATAGAATATTAAAAAACAAAATATTAAGAAGTAAACCAATATACATGGGTCATATATATCAGTAATTTCTAACCCCAACATGGGGCTCAAACTCACAGTCCCAAGACTAAGAGTCACATGTTCGACCAGCTGAGCAGCAGGCACTCCTGTATTGCTGGATTTTATTCAGTTTAAAGTTCTGTCTTAGAAAATATCTCCAAAAGGACAGGGTAGCCTCATCTTAAAATTGTGAAGCCTTGGTTTTTGTGACACTTTAATTATTGTTGTCAGTCTTAGCGTGATTTCTGTGGAGAAATTCTGCTAAGCTTTTGATGTTGCTATGTTCAAAACCTGACAGGCAAAATCTAAATTTAATACCTAAAATTAATAGCCTTTAGAAAGGCTAAGGATGAAGTTTTAACTAATAATTTATAATTAATCTTTGTCAACTAATAATCAATTACTGAAAAAGAACCACACAAGGCCCACCATTGGTAATTGCTATTTTCATAAATAATAATGTTATCTTAAAATACGGTGTCATTATTAATTTGTCCTTTCCCTTTTTCCAACCTTCTAAGTGATATGTCCCTCTTTGCTCACTTTGCTTTTATTTCCACAAACAAAGCAATACTTGAATTTGGGTTATATTGAATTTTGGTCTGGTTACTGTCCTATATGACATAATCATAGGTTCCAATTTATACAAGTGGTGAGAAAGTTGTCTTAACAATTTCTAAAATACTAGGTCTATAAATTTTTCATAATGTTAGTTAGAAAGAAAAGGGGTCCCTATATCTTTCAGTCAGTTAAGCATCCAATTCTTGATTTTGTCTCAGGTCATGATCCCATGATCCTGAGATAGAGCCCTGCATCGGGCTCCGTGCTGGGGGTGGAGCCAGCTACAGACTCTCTCTCTCTCTCTCTCTCTCTCTCTCTATCTCTCTCTCTCTCTGCTCATCCCCTGCTCGTGTGTGTGCTCTCTCTCTCAATCTCCCAGAAGGAAGAAAGGAAGGAAGGGAAGGAAGAAGAGGGAGAGACAGAGAGAGAAAAGAAAAGAAAAGGAAAAAGAAAAGTTAGTTTCATGCCTACCAGTTCTGAAGATTGCTAGACATAGGTTTGTTCATACACATTTATATAACTGGGGTTACAATGAAATAAGACCCAAGTATATCAATAGTATTTACTGATTCATAAAAAGAGAGACTAACCATTGAAGTTAGATTGATAGAAAATTGATAGAAAAATGAGAGACGGGTGGAGAAAAAAATTGTATAAAAATTTTTAAAAGACAATTTTTTAGAGCTATTGTATATTCACTGCAAAATTGAGTCAAATGTACAGAGATTCCCACAGATGCCCTGCACCTACACATGCATAGCCTCCCCGTCTATCAACATCCCCCACCAGAGTAGTTTGTTACAATTAATGAACCTACAATTAACGTAGGTATAATGTATAATGTAATGAACATTATAATTACACAAAGTCCAAAATTTACAGCAGGTTCATTCTTGGTGTTGCACTTGCATTGGGTTTGGACAAATGCATAATGATATGCATCCATCATGATAGTATCATGCAGAATAGTTTCACGGCCCTAGAAACTCTCTGTGCTCTGCCTGTTCATCCCTCCTCACCCAACCCCTGGCAATCACTGATTGTTTGACTATCTATAGTTTTGCCTTTTGCAGAACGTCAAATAGTTGGGATAATATTGTGTGTAGCCTTTTCAGATTGATGTCTTTGCCTTAGTACTTTGCCATTAAAGTTCCTCTGTGTCTTTTCATGAGTTTCATGAGATCAGCAGCTCATTTCATTTTAGTGCTGAAAAATATTTAATTGTCTGTATGTACCACAATTTATTTATTCACTTACCTACTCAAGGACATGTTAGATGCTTCCAAGTTTAGCAATTACTAATAAAGCCACCGTAAACATCCACATGTGTGATTTCGTGTGCACATGAGTTTTTGTTCTCTTGGTTAAGTGCTAAGCAGTGTGATTTCTGGGTCGTATGGTAAGAATATGTTTAGTTTTGTAAGAAACCATGATGTCATTTGTCTTCCAGAGTCCCTGTGCTATTTTGCTCTCCCACCAGCGTTGAATAAGAGTTCCTGTTGCTCCACATCCTTGCTAACATTTGGTGTTGTCATTGTTCCAGATTTTGGCCATTCTGATAGGTTTAAAGTAGTACGTTTTTTTTGTTTTTTGTTTTTTTTAATTTTTTTTAATGTTTTATTTATTTTTGATACAGAGGGAGACAGAGCATGAGAGGGGGAGGGTCAGAGAGAGAAGGAGAAGGAGACACAGAACCAGAAGCAGGCTCCAGGCTCTCAGCTAGCTGTCAGCACAGAGCCTGATGTGGGGCTCAAACCCACAAATGTGAGATCTGATCTGAGCCGAAGCTGGAGGCTTAACCGACTGAGCCACCCAGGCGCCCCTAGAAGTACGTTTTTGTTACTTAAATTTATGGGTTTTTTCCCCTGATACAATATGATGTGGAACATTTTTTTCATATGCTTGTCACTTGTATATCTTCTTTGGTGAGGTGTTGGGTCAGGTCTTTGGCCTATTTTTAAATCAGGTTGTTTGTTTTCTTGTTGTTAAGCTTTCAAGAGCTCTTTGTATGTTTGGGACAACAGATGTGTCATTGCAAATATGTTTTTGCAAGTATGCTTTTTCTCCTATAATGTGGCTTGTCTTTCATTCTCTTGAATTATCTTTTGCAGAAGTTTTCATTTTATTGAGGTCTAGTTTATCTATGCTTTCTTTCGTGGATTGTGCTGTTGTCATTGTATTAAGAAGGCATCACCATCCCCAAGGTCATCTAGGTTTTTTCCTTTGTTATTTCTAGGAGCTTAGTAATTTTGTGTTTTATGTTTATATCTGTGATCCATTTTGAGTTAATTTTAGTGAATGGTCTAATTCTCTCTCTAGATTCTTTTTTGTTTGTTTGTTTTTTGCCTATGGATGTCCAGCTGGTCCAGTATCATCTTTGCCCCCTTGTACTGCCTTTACTCCTTTGTTCTTTAACAAATTGACTATATGGGGGTCTATTTCTGGGCTCTCTTTTCTGTTCCATTGACTATTTGTTCTTTTGTCAGTACCACACTGACTTGATTACTATAGCTTTACAGTAAGTTTTGAAGTCAGATAGTGTCCTCCGACCTTGTTCTTCTCCCCCAAGGTTATGTTGATCATTCTGCGTCATTAGACTCTCCATATAAATTTTAAAATCATTTGTTGATATCCACAAGATATCTTTCTGGGAGATTGATAAAGTCCGTCCTTCCTTCCTTCCTTCCTTCCTTCCTTCCTTCCTTCCTTCCTTCCTTTCTTTCTTTCTTACCATGTCTTCAACTGGGTAGGGAAGAGGGAGAGGACAGAGAGAATCTTAAAAAACTGAGATCTTAACAATCCTGATTCTTTCTGCCCATGAACATGGAATATCTCTTTATTTATTTAGTATCTCTTTGATTTCATTCATCTAGAACCATGTAGTTGTCCTCAAAGATCCTGCATGTATTTTGTTAGATTTATACCTAAGCATTCCATTTTTGGAGGTATGAATTTCAATGGTACTTTTCCTTCCTTCCTTCCTCCCTCCCTTCCTCCCTCCTTCCTTCCTTCCTCCCTCCCTCCCTCCCTCCCTCTTTCTTTCTTTCTTTCTTTCTTTCTTTCTTTCTTTCTTTCTTTCTTTCTTTCTTTCTTTTTCTTTCTCTTTCTTTCTTTCTTTCTTTCTTTCTTTCTTTCTTTCTTTTTCTTTCTCTTTCTTTCTTTCTTTCTTTCTTTCTTTCTTTCTTTCTTTCTTTCTTTCTTTCTTTCTTCTTTCTTTCTTTCTTACCGCTTCTTCAACTGGGTAGGGGAGAGGGAGAGGACAGAGAGAATCTTAAGCAGGCTTCACACCCTGCATGCAGCCTGATGCTGGGCTCAATCTCACAACTGTGAGATCATGACCTGAGCTGAAATCAAGAGTTCAGCTCAGGTGCTCCCAATACTATCTTTTTAATTTCAAATTCCACTTGTTCATTGCTAGTATATAGGAAAGTGATTGACTTTGTATATTAACCTTGTGTCCTGAAACCTTGATATAATCACTTATTAGTTCTAGGAGTTAGTTTGTTGACTATTTAGTTCTTCCTTCCAAATCTATATATATTAATTTCCTTTTCTTGTCTTACTACATTAGCTAGGACTTGCATTGCAGTATTGAAAAACAGTAGTGAGAGGGAACATCCTTGCCTTGTACCTGATTTAAGTCGGAATGCTTCTAGTATGATTTTAGTGTAGGTTTTTTGTAAATATTGTTTATCAGTTGAGGAAATACCTCTTGAGTCCTAGTTTACTAAGAGGTTTTATTATGAATGTGTTAGATTTTGTCAGGTATTTCCTCTGCATCTGTGCTATGATTATGTGATTGATGTGATAGATTATAATAATGTATTTTTGCATACTAAACCAACCCTGAATGCCTGGGATTTTATTAGATATTTTGAACCTAAAACAGATGCAGTTAAACTTGAAGGAATTATAGACTCTAAATTTCTCCATTGCCTGAATTAGTCTTCTCATCTTCACTTGCAATTTGACAGAAAAACAAAAGTTTATAATCATTATATTTTTTAAATTTATCTGGGTACTGAAAGATATTACAACATAACTGATAATTTAAAAAGTGAATCTGAAATGTTATAACAAAAGGAAACTTTATATTAAAAATTTTTTAAATATTTATTTATTTTTGAGAGAGAGACAGAGAGAAAGTTGGGGAGGAACAGAGAGAGAGGGAGATACAGAATCCTAAGCAGGCTTCAGGCTCTGAGCTGTCAGCACAAAGCCTGATGTGGGGCTCGAACGCACAAACCACGAGATCATGACCTGAGCCAAAGTTGGACACTTAATTGACTGAGCCACCTAGGTGCCCCTATAGATTTTAAGTATATGGAAATTCCTATTAAGGAAAAATAAATAAACATCAGTAAGAGGAGGAAGTGGGCTCATTATGGTTTGTGAGGTGGTAGATACGGGAGTTAGTGCTCTCTGTATGCCGGGTCATAGTCTCCTCTTACTGAAGTTGTTAACACGGCCCTCACATATTTAATACAGTTGTAATGTCAGATGCAGTAATGACTGGCAGGAAGATGATAGAGGTTTTTCAACTTACATTAACCTTGGGGAAGTTTCTTTTGTTTTTCTTTTGTTGTGTTTTGTTTGTCGTTTAGCCATTTCTATCTTTGAAATATTAGGATTCTGAGAGTGCAGTTTTCTCATCTATGTATGGAAAAACTATCTTACGGTGATGTTTTGCCATCTAAAGAGGCTGGTTGAGTGATTGTAGCACATTATTTAATGCCATCACCATATTCTAGATGCTCAGTAATCAGTAGCTATTAGATTATATAAAGAGAACATGATGTTACAATTTTTTTGGTTAGAATTTTATTGATTTGTTCTTTGCAATAGTAGATTCTTTGGCTGTCCTTTTTACCAACTTGTTAGGCTATGACTGTTTTGCTTCCTGAATTCTACTCCTGTGTTTTCACTTGAATGAGCAGTTGTATAATAAATCACCCAGCCTAGACAGCTGAATAAACTAGCACTCAACAATTCAGTAAATAAAACTTCATTTATTTCAAATTTCTCTTTCATAGCTATTTTAGTTTGTAAGCAATAGGATTTAAGTTTGCTGTTTGACATTAGGTAGGTTTATAAGAAAAATGTATTTATTTCAAACAAACACACGTTGTTTAAAGGCCCATAGATAAGCCATAGAAAAATAAGTAGGGTGGAATTAGCTGTTTAAAGACACTATCCTCTTGCATTTTAGAGAATTTTTTTAATGCCAAATATGGTGCTTTTCTTTTGGGAATTATTATCTATAGGTCTCTAAGGTATTTGATCTCTGATAAGTATCACACTTCAATCAGAACAAAATTAGAAACAGCTGCCACTTCAAAGGATTTTTTTTTCCAAAATCAGAAATCACCACTGTGGATTTTGAAAGAAAAACAAAAGAATCTTTTTGCATCTTATTGTTTTAATAGTTTTAGTTTGTATTAATTTTAGTTTAAGAGCCCAGGACTTAAGATGCAGGCTCACACTTTCTCTGATAGTTTTATTTATATTAAATTATAAAAACAATGTCTGGATGCAAGGTTATGGCACTAACATCAAATGCAGCTCTTAGGTGATCGGGCATTCACGTTCAAGAAGACAGAAAGAAATACAGATAACGTAAGTTTACGTTTTAATAGTTGCATAGTATTGGTGAATGATAAAGCACCCAAGTAAACCCCTTGAATTATATTTGAGACAATTAGACAGAAGAATCCTTGGGGAAAAACAAATGCTAAGCCATATGGTATCAGGGAGTAGTTCCTGTATTTTGTGGAATTCCACTTGATGCCAATAAAAAGAAATTTGTGGGGTTTAGAAAAGATGTTACCATATTTTCCTAAGTGAGTAACCAATACTTGGCCTTTAAATAGCTTCTTCAGGGCAATATTTTAGAGTAAAGCATGATTTCACCAACAAAAAAATAAATCACTCAAGCTTAATTTTCTTCTGATAGTGCTGAGCTCATTATTTGGCATAGACTTAGTAGGTAGTCAGTGAATCTCTGTTGGATGCATGAATGCATTTATAATTTTTGTTAGTTTCTAGATGGAAGCTTAGACTTCAAGTATAATATGTAGAAGAGCTGTAGAAAAGGAATCTCTTTGGCAAACTTAGACATTCTTTTTTAATGTTGTATTGACAACTCTTGGAAGCCATGGCACATTGGAAATGAAATGTGTATTTCTTAAACTCTTTCAATGTATCTTTAGCTTTGCGCAGTGGCAGTATCGTAGCCAATGAGGTTTATCCGAGGCGCGATTATTGCTAATTGAAAACTTTTCCCAATGTATCTTTCCTTCTGGCTTCAGCAAATACTGATGGTTCGTCCTTGGATATTATGTCTATCCCTTTCTGTTCCATTTTATTTCCACTCCCACTTCTCACAATTTATAATGAGGTCATGTGTAAGCAAGGACAGAGCTTATTGACCTGTTTCCCAGGCTTCAACCTTCAGTCATAGTGCCCTTTTCCTGACTCTAATCTTCCCTAAAAGCAATGATGGATTAATCTTCAAGTTTTACAGCACTGTGAAGTTATTTCTCTTACGACAAATTCTCTGGTTCCCTTACATAACTTATCAAGTTCAAAGACCTGAAACTTATAGTCAGGCATACTTTCTTGCTTGTATCAAATATTATTTCTCACAATTTGCTCACATCTGATCTGCTATCCATTTTTAAAATAATTTTTAAGATTATTTATTTATTTTAAGAGAGAGAAAAGGAGAAAGGGTGCAGAAGAGGGGCAGAGAGAAAGGGAGATAGAGAATCCCAAACAGGCTCAATACTGTCCCTGCAGAACCTGATTAGGGCTAGAACTCACTAACACACCATGAACCGTGATATCATGACCTGAGCTGAAGTCAGAGGTTTAACCAACTGAGCCACCTAGGCACCTTTTTGCTCTCCATTTTTTTTTTTTAATTTATTTTTGATACAGAGAGAGACAGAGCATGAGAGGGGGAGGGGCAGAGAGAGAAGGAGACACAGAACCAGAAGCAGGCTCCAGGCTCTGAGCTAGCACAGAGCCCGACGTGGGGCTTGAACCCACGAACATGAAATCTGACCTGAGCCAAAGTCGGAGGCTTAACCGACTCTCCATTTTTACACCACTTCATCTGAGAGGGTTCCAGGACCCTTTTATTGAATTCCGTAATCGATTTCAGCACATTATGTTGAATTGTAATTATTTGCTTGTCTTCCCCTGATAAGACTGTGAGCCTCTTGATGTAGGCACCTTATTTCATCTTCTGTGTATCCCTGGAGTTGTGATATTGTAAGCCTAATATAAATATGCGTGGAGTGAATTGAGTGCATGCAACTTACAATTTGTGGTCTATACATTTTTAAGACTTTACCTGCCTAAAATGTCCCATCCTTGCTTTTTAAAATCCTTGATCTCCCTCTTTGTTTTATTCAAAGCGTATTGAGTGCTGAGTATCTGCAGGACACTGTACTGATTAATATGAAGTAGTGTGTATACTTCTCTGCTTGGTCTTTCTATAGTTAACAATGGTGTGTTTGCCTCTTACATTATCATTCTGATAATGTACTGCTTTCTTGGGACTCATCACATCGCTGGTAATTTGTTAGGTCTATTTATTTATATATTTATTTATTTATTTATTTATTTTGAGAAAGAGAGAGAGTGAGAGGGAAGGGGCAGAAAGAGAGGGATAGAGAGAACCTGATAAGGGATTCATTCTCATGACCCTGAGATCATGACCTGAGCTGAAATCAAGCGTCTGATATTACTGACTGAGCCACCCACGCGCCCCTTCATTTAGGTCTTTATATGTTAATATTCCTAACCTGGGTTATTAGCTCATTAAAGTCATGTTCAGTTTCTATTATAATTAAGCATGTGTAAAATACCCACTCCATACTACACCAGAGATAACAAGCATCCTAATCATCTTGAAAAATGAAAATGAGGAAACTTTGTGGGAAGAATTAAAGGTATATTTGCAGAGAAGAAAATTTATTGAGCAAATAAATTAACTTCTAGAAATTGATCAAAAATTGTTAGGAAAGTCATTGTAGAATTTCTTGAATGGGAATAAGTGTGCATGGTCCTGAAAATTCTGTCAGTGGCTGTCCTCTGGTGCAGACTAACGGAGAGGCATGGTGTTGAGTGCTTTACCGGCAGTGTTTCATTTTATACTCACGCTCGTTAATTAACAGAACTTATTGTGAACACAAGCGGATGTTCCAGTTTGTGCATAATGCAGTGTTCTTGCTTACAGTTAACTTATGTCAGCTCAGTGTCTTTTATTGGCTAATTGAGGGGGTTGATTTCTTCCCTCAAGAACCTAAATTTAATGAATTCAGCCTTTCGTCTAAAAACCTATGCCTCAGGGTGCCTGGGTGGCTCAGTTGGTTGAGCTTCTAACTCTTGGTTTCAACTCAGGTCATGATCTTGAAGTTTGTGAGTTTGAACCCAGCGTGGGCTCTGTACAGATCCTGCTTGGGATTCTGTCTCTACCTTTCTCACTGCCGCTCCCTTGCTCGCTCTCTCTCTCTCTCTCTCTCTCTCTCAAAATAAATAAATAAACCTTAACAAAAAAACTTTATCTATTCAGTACCTGGGTATATGTAAGGAAATATTACTTGTTTTGATTCATCTTCATTGTATAAGACAGAATGCCATTCCAGCATTTTGAGCGTAGTCTGAGCAGGTTATTATGTGGTACCATTTATGTGCTTTACTAATACTCACAAGTACCTGAAGAATGACGAGTATGCACTTCTGGCCTATGATAGGGAAGGAGGGCTGTGTCATGAACAGACCACGTAACATCATTTATACGTCACCTCAGACACACAGACTATTTTTTATTCTTTTTTTGTTTTGTTTTGTCAAATCCAGGGTATTTAAGGACTGATATCTAAGCTGTCTGTAGCAAGTTGGGAGGAAAGCCTTTTTTTTTCCTTAAATCTGGCCTTATGATTCAAGAATGAGATTTGAGATACATGTACTTTTCATCCGATTTTGTCACAAATCATAATTAAATGAGAATGTGTTAATAAGGGAGGAGCAGTTGGAGCATTATTTAAAACTCCACTAGAAGGACTTCAGGTGGATTGATACGTATGCATTAAAGCAAGAAAAAAATTAAAGGAATTAAAACTAAAATAATTTAATTAAAAATTAAAATAATTAAATGAGAAAATAAGAAACACCAAAATTTAGCAGTTGCAAAATTGGTTAAGATTTCTTTATGCAAGTCATTGTTTTTCTTTTCCTTCCAAAGCACTGCAAAGAGGTAAGTAAAATGTAGTCTTTAAGAATATAATGCAATATCGTATCTTTTCACTGAGCAAGTAAAAAAAAAGGCTTTCTGTGAACTACTTGGATTAACACTCTCAATTTCGGTAACATTATTCTCCTGAGGAGCTTCGAGTAGTTTTTGCATCATCTCCTGTTCATTTACTGACTTGCTTCAGTTTCCTCAGCTGTAAAATAAAGTAGTAAGACAACGTGAATATTAGCTCTTCTTCAAACTTGATGACACTGGGCTGATGTTTGATTTTCAGGTGCATCTCCTGGTTCCCAGGGTACTGGATTGATTGATAATATAGTACCGGTGGAGTATTCTAGTTTCAGAGCAACCCAAATGACCCGGAAATTAGTATTACATTAATAATTTGCATTGTTGTACCTGCACACCACAAAATAATGAATTTGTTCACCTGCATGATACTCGGAAAACAGTGCTCAGTCAGCCATGAGTAATGGACATTTATTGGAAGCCTCCTGTTTTACATTCTTCAGGATTTCATCACTTAAGATTATGTTTTAATGAGAATAACGGAAAACAAATAGTGGCCGTATTTTTGTGTGTCACATAAAGGCAGTACTAAGGTGGGCAGTCTGGGGCAGTCTGGCGATTGTGGCAAGTGAACAGGAATACAGCCCTCTGTTCTGCTGTCCCAGAATGCAGCACTCATCCTCACGGTCAAGACTGCGGCGTTTCAGCCCCCGGCAGGCCCACTTCTGCTCACACCTCACTGGCCAGAGCAAGGGCTAGTCACATGTTTGTGCTCAGCTTCTTCCAAGGCCAGCACAGGTTGTCTGTACTGGGGCTGTAGAACGCCTGGCTAAAAGTTGGTGATTGGTATTCAGGAAGTGGAGGAGTTGGGTATTGCTCGGTAATAGGCAAATCACTCCTACTTCATTTGTTTTATTATAAAAAAGAACTTAAATGTTATTCATGAATTTAAGTGGATTAAAATTAACATTCCAGGGTGATATATTTATTTTATGGCCTTATGGTGTGCATTCCTGGCACACTTGGGTGTTGTCCCACTGAGAGATACGGATTTACACGTAATCCTTTAAATTCAGTAAACACAGACCTAAAGGGACCTAAATGGTACATGAAGTGTTAATTAAAAGCAGTGTTTTGGACCAGTGTTCTTTCTTTGTTTTGTTTGCCTTTTTGTTTTGTTTTGTTTTTAGCTGCATTGGATTGGTATGCAGAGATTTTTCCTAATGGCACTCCAGTGGAGGTTCTGCATTTGCCCTGAGGACCTGATGTTTGCTAGGATCACTGGATCCCCTCTCCCCAGGTGTTAAGTTCTCGGTGGTGATTCCAGCTACATAGTCACAGTGTTGCCTTTGGAGGTGCATTATTTCAAAATGACTAGCAATTGGCCAGCCTTGCAGCCCTTTTTCGTAGTCTTATCTGTCCCTTCTCTTCCTGGAGTATATGACAGTATTACAAATAGCACTTGTTGGGTAATTTTCCCACATTCACATTCCTCTTATATATGAACTATTTTTTAAAGGTTCATATGCTTTGAAGCAGTATGGGTACTCCTCCTCGGTACAAATATGTTGAAATTAATTAGTCTATTTTCACTTTAAAATGATCAACATACATTCTTACATTTTTACGAAATACTTAGTCCAATATTGTGACTATGATTGCTAGTTCGATTAAAAGAATTTATTTCTTGGAAATGTTTTTGATGCTTGGCTGTTGGTTTTTAATCTGTTTTAAGTATTATTCAGTTTGTCAGAATCAGCTGCCAGGTAAGAGGGATTCAGGATGATCTCATAAACTCAGGAGATTTTATTCTTTTTTTGTCAGCTTTGAGCTCCCTGCCATCTACTCTTTAATTCACCATGCTCGTTTTTTACTTTTCCATAGAAAGGATTTTTTCTTCAGTAAACGTGTAAGTTCTCCTTCGGTTCTGCAACATCTTTCTTATTGCTTTTTTCCATTGAACATGCCCTTCTCTTTGCCCCAAAAGTCTTTTTTTCCTCTTCCATTTCCTGTCTCTAATATAAACTTTTCTACCTGAAATTCATCTCTTTAAAAACTCCTTACTTTATTGATCCTGAAATATCTGATCTCTGCTTTCCTCAGTGTTTCCTCTGTACTTTTGTTCTCACATTACCCAGTCTTAGACTCAGATTTTCTGAGCTAACTAAGATATTCGAGATACTTGCCAGCAAACATTTTCTTTATAACTTTTAAGGGGGTTGGGCATGCGCGGGGAGTGTCACGTAGCTAGTTTTCTAGGTTTTTATTCTAGTGGATGATTGTCATGCAGACTTTCCTTTGGAGTTCTAGAGTAAAATAAATCACATATATTTGGAAAATATGTCAAAAAAAAGGAATATATGTCAACAATTTGACTTAAAAGATTTGGCAAGCCTTGATTTTTTTCATTTCTCCTCATTTGGGAATAGTTGAAACATCCTCTTCTTAGAAGTATTACTTAAACCTTTTTCTTTAGCCATATTTCTTTCTTACAATATAAAATGCTCATGTTTTAATTTTATGTGAAATTTAAGACAGTTTTAAGATTTCAGGGTGCCTGGGTGGCTCAGTTGGTTAAGTGTCCACCTTTGGCTCAGGTCATGCTCTCACGGTTTGTGGGTTTGATCCCTGTGTCAGGCTCTGTGCTGACAGCTCACAGCCTGGAGCCTGCCAAGGATTCTGTGTCTCCCTCTCTCTGCCCTTCCCCTGCTCACATTCTGTCTCTCTCTGTCTCAAAAAGAAATAAACATTGAAAAAAAAATTTTTTTTAAAAGACAGTTTTAAGATTTAAAACAGGGGCGCCTGGGTGGCTCAGTCGGTTGAGCATCCGGCTTCGGCTCAGGTCATGATCTCGCAGTTCGTGGGTTCGAGCCCCGCGTGGGGCTCTGTGCTGACTGCTAGCTCAGAGCCTGGAGCCTGCTTCGGATTCTGTGTCTCCCTCTCTCTCTGACCCTCCCCTGCTCGCACTGTCTCTCTCTGTCTCTCTAAAATAAATTAAAAAACATAAAAAAATTTTTAAAAGATTTAAAACAAGTACTGGTTGGTTTTCCATATATGCATCATTTTTGCTCTCATTCTTAAATGCTCTGATAAGGGTTTCTTTCATGCCCCCTCTGCTACCAACCTATCTCTGTTTCATAAACTCTTTAGAGTGTTTACTGTTAAGCCTATACAGAAAGGTGATTTTTTTTTTAAAACAAGTGCAGCAAGTCTGTCAGTCACTGGTACCCAGAAATGGGAATAGAGAAGGTGAATTTGTTGCCCCAGAGTTCCCATCAGAACAGTGTTATTATGCATCACAGCTAAGTTCTTAAGGCCATTTTCAAATGTCTCCTAATTAATAATTGACCCATAATATACTGAAGTCCTAAAGGGCAACTTCAGTTATCCTAAATACTGTGTATGACAATAACGTTTTGTGAAAATGCGTATAGATTTCAGAAAAACAGTTACAAATGAACCTTTGGAATAAATCCATTTATAAGTTGATGGCTGTTTGCATGTGTTTTAGCAAAACAACAATGAAAATTTAATGTAAGTTATTAGATAGATATATAGTCAACGAATGTTTGAGTGTACATGAGTTATGGGTAATAGAATGTTTTGGGTGCTTTAATATTTGAGGAATTTATAGTCTGCTAAAGGAGATAGCATATATATACAAATAATTTTATAATAAGTTCAAATATGAACTTACGGTTGGTAAGAGAGACATAAAGTACTATCAAAGGAGAGAAATAAATAATAATTCCTTTAAATTGGCAAGATCACAGATTAGTGTAGAAGGTGGCATTTGATCTGACCTTGAAGGTGCTGTAAGATTTGGATAGAAGGAAGTATACAAAGTCACCAGTGTGGGCAGGGATGGGACAGACCATGAGAATCTACAATGATATAGTGTGGTTTAGTGTAGAAAATGAGAAACAGATTAGCTTCAGATTGCCAGTGAAAATCTTAAGGATTTTTTATGGATGCAGTTTAAAAAAATGGAATTAAGAAATTGAGCATTGGGGCGCCTGGGTGGCTCAGTTGTGGTTAAGTATCCAAATTCAGCTCAGGTCATGATCTTATGGTTAGTGAGTTTGAGCGTCACGTTAGGCCCTATGCTGAGAGCTCAGAGGCTACAACCTGCTACGGATTCTGTGCCTCCCTCTCTCTCTGCCCCTCCCCTGCTCATACTCTGTTTCTCTCTCAAATATAAAAAATAAACATTAAAAAAAATTTTAAGAACTTGATCATTGAGTGGAGAGAGGAAGGGGACTGAGAGACAGGACAACCCTAAACAACTTTATGATGTTTATCCTTTATTTATGTAACCTTTCCTGGGACCAGCTAGGATTTTTACCTTCTTCTGATCTTACTATTCTCTATCCAAACTCTGGGTGAGAATTGTTTTGTAAATTATCTTTATATAGGTTAGTATGTGAAAAATTACACCATCCACCAGCACTGTTCCCATGGCTCTGCATGTTTCTCCCCCAGGTAGAAACACTTTCCCTGAGATGACCCAACTACTCATGCCAGGATCAATGCACCATTGCCCAGACCCTTCTGGATCATTAGCTTTGTTGCGTAGCAGGCATTGTACTTCCCAAATAGTTGTGGAAAGGGATTCTATAAAGGGGGAGTGAGGTTGAGGGGAAAGGGTAGATCAGTTCCTAATTTTCTAGTCTGTATTATTATTTACCCCAAGAAACAGCAAAAGTAAACCAAACACACCTCCTGCCTTCATCCTGTCTATGTACAGTATTCATGTTCAGCATGGAAAGACACTAGAATTCATGGAAATATCTATGAGGTCATAGGATATGGTGTTATTGCAAATTTGATTTTGTCTAAATTCATACACATTTCTTTTTTTCTTTTCCTTATTTATTGATAGTTTATTACCAAGTTGGTTTCCATATAACTCCCAGTGCTCTTCCCCACAGTGCACCCCTCCATGACCATCACCCCCCTTTTCCCTTCCCTCCTCCCTCTTCAGCCCTGTTTGTTCACAGCATTCAAAAGACTCTCATGATTTGCCTCACTCCCTCTCTCCAACTCTTTCTTCCCCCCTTTCCCATTCCCATGGCCTCCTATTAGGTTTTCCTGTTAGACCTATGAGTGACAACATATGGTATCTGTCTTTCTCTGCCTGACTTATTTTGCTTAGCATGACTCCCTCGAGGTCCATCCATTTTGCTACAAATGGCCAGATTTCATTCTTTCTCATTGCCATGTAGTACTCCATTGTAAGTATATACCACATCGTCTTGATCCATTCATCAGTTGTTGGACATTTAGGCTCTTTCCATGATTTGGCTATTGTAGAAAGTGCTGCTATGAACAGTGGGATACACGTGCCCCTATGCATCAGCACTTCTGTATCCTTTGGGTAGATCCCCAGCAGTGCTATTACTGGGTCATAGGGGAGTTCTACTGATAGTTTTTTGAGGAACCTCTACACTGTTTTCCAGAGTGGCTGCACCAGTTTACATTCCCACCAACAGTGTAGGAGGGTGCCCATCTCTCCACATCCTCGCCAGCATCTATAGTCTCTTGATTTGTTCATTTTAGCTACTCTGACTGGTGTGAGGTGGTATCTCCGTGTGGTCTTGATTTGTGTTTCCCTGATGATGAGTGATGTTGAGCATCATTTCATGTGCCTGTAGGCCTTCTGGATGTCTTCTTTGGAGAAGTGTCTTTCAAGTCTTCTGCCCATTTCTTCACTGGATTATTCATTTTTTGGGTATGGAATTTGGTGAGTTCCTTGTAGATTTTAGATACTAGCCTTTTATCTGATATGCCATTTGCCATTGTCTTTTCCCATTCTGTTGGATGCCGATTAGTTTTTTTTATTGTTTCCTTTGCAGTGCAGAAGCTTTTTATCTTGATGAGGTCCCAATAATTCATTTTTGTTCTTGATTCCCTTGCCTTTTGGGATGTGTTGAGTAGGAAATTGCTGCGATTAAGGTCATGGAGGCTATTTCCTGCTTTCTCCTCAAGGGGAGTTTTGATGGTTTCCTTTCTCACATTCAGGTCCTTCATCCATCTTGAGTTATTTTTGTGTATGGTGTAAGAGAGTGGTCTAGTTTCATTCTTCTGCATGTTGCTGTCCAGCTCTCTCAGCGCCACCTGCTAAAGAGGCAGTCTTTTTTCCATCAGATACTCTTTCCTGCTTTGTCAAAGATTAATTGGCCATACACTTGTGGGTCCAGTTCTGGGCTCTCTATCCTATTCCATTGGTCTATGTGTCTGTTTTTGTGCCAATACCATACTGTCTTGATGATGACAGCTTTGTAGTAAAGGCTAAAGTCTGGGATTATTACTTTGGCTCTTCGGGGTTTTTTGTGGTTCCATACGAATTTTAGGATAGTTTGTTCTAGCTTTGAGAAGAATGCTGGTGCAATTTTGATGGGGATTGCATTGAGTGAATACACATTTCTTAAACACTTGGGAGAAGCTGACTCAGGTGCACTCTGATGCTATTATTGACCTGGGAGGATCTAATTGAAGTATTTACCCTGGAAATTATATGAACTTGACTGGTTTTAACCAATTTCTGCATTGACTAGTCTTCTTTTTATAGGTTTATAGTCTAGAAACACCAAATACCAATATTACAATACCAGAAAAGAGATTTTCATTAATTTATAAAGGGATTCTTTAGTTGCCAAAGAATTTTTGACATTTTATTTGCTTGAACTATTAGTGTGTTTCTAACTGATTTTGGAACCATTTGCAGACGATGTTTAATTCCTTGTTGCTATACTATGGCACTGGGAATTCAACTCTGAAATCAAGAGAAAACTTAACTATAATTTACAGAAACTTAATGCAAATGTGTTTTTTGGAATTATATTATTTACTTCCATATCTCTATTTCCCCAGCATAGAGGGAAGAAATAGGACAAAGGTAGTATTAATGTGATGCCTGTAGTGAAGTGTGAATTGGACTATGAACATCCAGTCAGGACACCTATGCTGCTTTTTATGTTCTTGGCACATAGTGACTGGCACATAGAGATTGACCAATGAAAGCTTAACTGTTATTGAATTTTTGAAGAAATGAGTATGTCTGCAGATTAATGAAGGAAATGTACTCAGTCCTTCGTGATATCAGTATACTTCAAAAGAGAACAGGGCTATAAGAATTATTTTGGGAAAATACCAGTTAAATATTACATTTTCTCTATGAAAATGTATTCTTATTGATGAGGACCAAACGTCCGTTGCTCAGAATTATATTCTTTAGGCCTCAAGTTTATTCATTACCTTATTTTCTTAGAAGAAGCAGTTTAGAATGGGGTTTAAAGTCATAAACTGGGTATTCAGTGTCTATAGTTACTTCCTATTCTCTCAGTCTTTTCTGAAAAAAAGAATTCTAGGACGACATGTGGATCTCTTAGCCCTGTTTTTAAAATCTGTCTATGACTCTTGAGAAAGGTACCCCAAATAAAGATCCATTGGGATGTTTTAGTTACTAGAGCTGTAAAAACAATCTTAGTGACATTTAAACATTTCTTATGTCTATAGAATCTCCAGGTGAGGGATTGAGGTAGCCCCCAGCAGGAATGACTTACCTCTGCTTCTCACATTATCTGAGGCCTCAGCTGAAGACTTGAGAAGTAAAAGAATCACCTTCAGGCTCATTAAGTCAGATGTTTGGCTGTTGATATAAACTATCAACTCAAACCTTAGTTGCTGCTGTTAGCTAGAATTCTGTGTGTGTGGGGGGGGGGGTGTTTGTGTGTGTGTGTGTGTGTGTGTGTGTGTGTGTGTGTGTATGTTTGAGAGAACATGTGTGCACTTGTGCAAGTGAAGGAGGGGCAGAGGAAGTGAGAGAGAAAGAGAGAGAGAGAGAGAGAATCTTAAGTGCTCAGCACAGAGCCTGTCACAAGGTTCTGTCTCATGACCATGAGATCTGACCTGAGGCAAAATCAAGGGTCAGACGCTCCATCAACTGAGCCTCTCAGTCACCCCAGATTAGCTAGAACTGTTATTTGTATCTTCTTCATGTGGCCTGGATTTGCTCATAGCTCGTAACATGGTGATTGGGCATCAAGGGTGCATGTTCCAAGAGAGAGAGAGAAGCAAGTAGCATCTATATCCTTTCTTATGACCTAGCCCTTAATGTCACATAGCATTACCTCTACTATATTGACCAGAGAAGACACAAGCCTGCCCAGATTCAAGGGGTGTGGACACAAACAGCTTCATTGATGGGAAATAACAAGGTTCTGAGAACACATGTGGGACAGCAGTCATTGCTTTATTGCTGGGAAAATCTAATCTACCACACTGCTTTTATGTCTTTTGCTAAAATTTTTTCACATATGGTTAATAATTTATAGTTATCTTGAGTACTTTTACCAAACAGACTACTTACCAGTTCCCTGTATCTGCTTAACAAAAATCTACAGTTAGGGCACCTGGGTGGCTCAGTTGGTTAAGTGTCTGACTTCAGCTCAGGTCATGATCTCAACATTTGTGAGTTCGAACCCCGTGTTGGCCTCTGTGCTGACAGCTCAGAGCTTAGAGCCTACTTCAAATTCTGTGTTTCCCTCTCTCTCAGCCCCTCCCCTGCTCACACTGTCTCTCTCTCCCTGTCTCAAAAAAAAAAAATTAAAAAAATCTATAGTTAAGTGTGTTAAACAGATGCTGAAATGGATGGAGGGAAGTTTAAAAGTAAAAATTAATAGCTTTATTTGTATTTCTCAGTGAGGCAATTACATATTTGTTAATACTTTGGAGAGTGAATACTTAAGATTTATAATAAAATGAGATTGTAAAAGGAGTGAGAGGACTACATTCTCTTCTCACATAAGTAAATAGTGAATATTCAGCTTCTAGGTGATTTTTCCAGTTTCTTTTTCTATATGCTATTTAAATTTTCTATTGCATTTAATTTTAATATAAGGCATCTTAATTCAAACAAATAGTGATAGCATACTTTATAGTTCTAAGTTATATCATGTGGTTGAACAGGGAGTTTAGAGGAGATATTTTATACAGGAATTATTGAATTTTAAGAAATATCAAAATTGATATGATTTCTCTTCCTCGAAGTTCCTTTTTTGTTTTTTTTTTTATTCTTTTCTTTTGGACAGGGTACTGATTTTGCTTGTCAGAAGTTCGTTTCTTTCTGAACAGTGCTGAATTCAGGACTCTCAGCAGCTTCTGCTCAGTCCGAAGGTGGTCTGGAGAGTCCTACCATGGGACTTCCATGGTCAGATTAAGTTGGACTAGTTCTGGAATTAGAGTAATGGCCATTTCGATACGTTGATTGCGTTTCAGGTCCTCCCTAAAGGAACCATATTGAATACGGGATGAAATTTTACTTCTGGACCAGAGCTGTAGGCACATACCACAATTCTTCCATTCCTACTAACTGAACTAGTGGATTGTGTTTTCAATAATCCTGTGAACAGAAATGTAACTAATTTATCCTGTGAATTATTCTAGACCTAGGGTCTCTTTTTTGTACTCCTGCTTAAGAACTGAGGTAATTTCTTCTTCATGTTCTCTTTGGAAGAAAGATACAACAAAGAGACCACTCACTGCCTGTTGTCCATAACGCTCATGTGATTCCTCTTGATGTAGTTGAGGTACCAAGCTATATCTGTTGCTCATGTTTCCCTCCCAAGTTTCATATTTCCCACTGCTCTCTAGATATTCCACTTGGAACAGAAGTGGACACAGAAATCTTAAATTGATTAAGTTCAGATATGAACTGCTTTTATCCCCCTCAGATCTACTTCTTGGTTAATTGTAAAATTATTCCAAGCCAGAAGCCCGACTGTCCTGCTAACCACCCCCTCTTCCCAAGTTCTCACCAGGTCTTTTGTTCGAATAAACATTCAAAACGTATTCATTCCTTATTCTTCCCACTGGCACATCCTGGTTGGCGCCCTCATCTTGTCTTCTGTCTCCTCATCTCTTCTAAACATCCCATGATAATTTCTCCTTGCATGATTTTCACTTTATTACAACCATTTCACTCATCGGCCTCCATTCCAGAAATGGATTTTGCTTTGTTCATTGTGTCCTTGTGGCATAATAATGTGATTGTCACAAAGAAAGTTTGGGGTTTTCCCTGGAAGGAAAGAAGACAGACAGATAAACTGGCTGGCATGCCTACCTTTATTTTTTCTAGGGAAGTTACATAATTTAGTAGCTAAAGTTGGATTTTAAAAAATGAGACTTTTTTTAAAGTTTTTTTTATTTATTTGGAGAGAGACAGAGAACATGAACTGGGTAGAGGGAGAGAGAGAAAGGGTCTGCATTGTTAGTGCATAGCCCGACATGGGGCTCAAACTCACTAAGTGAGATTGTGACCTGAGCTGAAACCAAGAGTCAGATGCTTAACCTAAGACTGAGTCACCCAGGACCCCAAAAATGAGACATTTCTTTAAATGCTCAACATTTGCCTTATTGGCTCAAATTCTAGGGAAAACACAATCTTATTTATTTAATTACTTGAAAGGAAAAAATAAAGCTATGTATTTTTTTATCTTTTTAAAGATGTAGATTACTGTTAGTTTTCTTGGTTTCTAAAATAAGTAGTGAGCACCAAGAAGAAAAGAAGACTTGTATGTAAACTCACACTCAAGTGAGGTGATTAGTGTCTTGGGAGTGAGCACATCTCACAGAGATCAACAGAGATCAAAGATATTTACCAAATAGATACTTGGTGTTTATAGACATATACCATCATAGATACTTACCAGAGTCCTGACAAAATATCACGTTTGTTAGGTGAATATCTGTGATGTTAGGAGGAAATCTCAAGCCCCACAGGGCAGGCTGTATATGGAAAAATGAAGAGTAGATAAGGCATCAACACCTGAAGAGGCCTAAGGGTAGAAATGTGGCCACATTATTAAGAATGTAAACTCTCTGAAGACAGAAATTTTTGTTCATGTATTCTTTGAAAGGTATCAAGTACCTAAAAGAATATCAGGAATGGTGCATCGCAGGTGTTCAATAGTATTTGCTGAATTAATAAATGGATTTTGAAACCCACTTAACTCACTGGGATACTGTTTCATTGCCATGGCTTTTTTTTTCCTAACAAAACTTAGAACATGTAGCTGACAACAGCTTGTTTAAGAGAGAATATTCTGGGCTTTCACACCTATACTCTCTACTCAGATGTGCAGTATTCTCAGAAAACGTACACCTCTTCTTTCTGCATCCTCATCCCCTTCCCCCATCTCATTCTCTGTTGCAAGGAAGCACACTTAAATCTCTCTCATTCTCCTCTGATCTCTGGCTTTTTTAAACTTCTTTTGTAACAAAGAAAGATTTAGATGTTGTTTTTTGGACTGATTTTTTAAAATTTTTCTAGCGAGATTTTCATTGTTTTATGCCCAGTGGTTACTTTTCAAGGTCTTAAGAACCTTAAAAACTTAACTTTCTTCAAAGTTAAATCAAGGTTTCAAATTTTGCCTACTTTTCATTGTAACTGTAATGGCAAAAATTAAAAGACTTACGAGAAAAAAAAGATACTGTAGAATTTCAGTGGAAATGACTATATGTGTCTAGGTCTTAACCTGAATGTTCAGTGTGTTAATAAAAAAAATCATCTGCTCAGGTTTTTAAAAAGTAGAACCATCACTTTGACACCTCATTCCTCATTGTATTGCTTCTTTAGGCTAGTTATGGTGTAAGCCTTTTGGATAATTTTGGAAATCATTTGAATATTCTGAAAAACCTGCAGCTGAATTTGATACTACATGTAAAGCATTGCTTTTGTACTACTTCTCATTTGTTTGAACCAGCTTTAGCCTGAAGAATTGAAACCATGGTGAACAGAGTATAATGGAGAGAAAATTTCTCGATACATAATGACTTTTTTCTTTCCTGTTCTCAACATGGCTATTATTTCAGTCTCTATTCAGACATCCTGTCTAGGGAAAAATAGCAGTAATTTTTATTTAACAAAGCACTTTTATATATTTGATCTCATTTAATCTTCCCAATTCCGTGTGAACATTATCAGCACTTTTAGAGATGAGAAATCTGGACTTGAGAAAGAGAAAAGGCACCTTGATTGAGAGCACCCAGATAACTGAGCAACTGAGGTTTGAACCAATCCTTTGCGGATCAGATCAGCAAGACAATGGTTGGGACACTGTATTGGTAACTTCTGTATCTCCAGTGGTATTTTTTGTTGTCATTTAACAAGTCTTGGTTAACTATCTTAGCAGTAGCTAGCGGCCAACTGTGATGCCCCACGATGCTTTCTAATGTTCATTAAAAAGCTTTTAATAATGTTCATTATTATCTAAACTACCAAGTTTTGCAAAATGAATATTGTAATTCTCTGCAGCCCACCTCACCAAAGCGGAACGTTCTTGATGTCAGACCCTTTAAAATGAGAAAAGAGGCCTATTGATATTGGTGTTGGAAACAAGAAGAAAGGTCTCTCTTCTCCCGTCGTCCTCTCTGTGTAGGATTCTCTCACAGCCCAGGCATTTTTTGTCCCAGAATGGACAAGGCTGACAAAGGATGCAGTGTTGCTGCTTTCTCAACTGCGCAGGGCCCCGCTCAAGGCTCCTATTTTGTGGGGAGAGAAGAGAGTAGGTTTGGGTCACAGGCTGCCATCAGGACAGATGTGATATTAATTAACCACAGCAGCGCTGTTTGTCCCCAGGTCTCAGAGCAGTGAAAGGTCTTGCTCAGGGTCTCCAGGTTCTGGTGCCTCAGAATGAAGCCCAGACAGGACAGAGGTGAGCCTGCACTAGCCAGCTTCTAATTAGTTACTCTTTCCTTGATTCTGAAGTGATTATCTTTTTAAAATATGCTTTTAGGGGCACCTGGGTGGCTCAATTGGTTAAGCACCTGACTCCGGCTCAAATCATGATCTCCTGATTCCTGAGTTAGAGCCCCGCGTCAGGCCTCTGTGCTCACAGCTCAGAGCTGGAGCCTGCTTTGGATTCTGTGTCTCCCTCTGTCTGGGCTTCCCCTGCTCATGCTCTCTGTCTCAAATATAAAATAAAAACATTTAAAAAATATGTTTTTGCTTATCTGGAATTGGGTTGTGTTTTCCACTGTCCACAACTAATAGGAAGTTTCTGTTTGTTTTGGACAGGAGGCTAAGTATATAAAAAAAGGAGTCAGCCAATGATCATCTTCTCTAAATGTCTCAAGATCTTCTTTTTTCTTACCCTTCTTTTAATTTTTTTCACATCCTTCATTTCTTGGTATCCATCATGTCAAAATATTATGTATAATCATTAAAATCGTTACACTTTGAGAGTACTTGCTCTCCCAGTCAAACTCTGGCTCTCCTCTTGGTTCCGCTTCCAGCCCGTGTCCTGTGTCCCAGAGCCGGGCTCCTTCAGCCTCGCTTGTCCTGAACACGTCTTCAGGGAGGGCACAGAGGACAGTGCCTTACCCTCTCTACCGCTGAGTCAGGGCATCTGCAGAAAAGAAATCTGGCAGTACAACTAATCGTTGTGTGTCCAGGTCATGATTACAAAAAAAAGAAAGAAAAGAAATACATTAACATGCGTTGTTTCGTTATGTCAGGTATGTTATCCATATTTCCTTCTTCTCCCTTTTCCCATAAAGGACTTAAGACCATTTAACCTTGCAAAAAGATGAAGTGATTATTTTTATTGTGATGTTCTCTTCTGAAAAGCTATATATATTTACTTTATAGCAAAATCATAAGTATCTAAATGACTGTTTTAATCATATAGGAATAGAAATATTCATAGCAATATAATGAGGGAGCTCCTTTGTATACTGCTGATCCCCTGCTTAACGTTTGATCCACTATTGTGATAATTTTGCCTTCATTAGCGTTTGGAGAATGATAGAGTTCACCCCTAGACAAGGAGCAGGAGATACCCTAGCCATAGGCTGTGGGTTTGGATCCGTCAGGATGGTTGGAAGGAAGCCTGGGGAGCACTCTGCGGGGACCAGACATCCATGCCCCGTGCTCCCTGCGCCATCTAGTGGAGCCGTGTGCTGCCTGTGTGCTCGCAGAGGACCGAATGCGTTTTAACTCAGACGGTATGTGAAATGAAGTGTTCGTTCTGTAACACGTGTGCGCAAGTACCCGTAACATACAACATATGTAAGAAGTGGTACTGCTAGTAAGTGGCAGGTAATGTGTTCAGAGAGTCCTTAAAAAAGCTGCTACATACAAGAATTAACTAGTAACATCCCCAGAAGGAAAATTAATGGGAGGAATCTAACACTGCAGATATGAAAATGTATTATAAAATAGTAATTAATACAACTCTGCGCTGGCACAGGAATTACCAAATACATAGATCAATAGGACAGAATAGGATTCAGAAATCCACTGAGCAAGTGACATTTTACATACATGAGGACAAGGTGAAATGTGCAGTAGTGTTGAGAAGACTGGCTGTCCATTGACTATCCATTCTTTCCTCCAAAAAGAGAGCCTAGATGATGAAGGGTTAAAGTTCAAGAAATGTAACTATAAAATTACTAAAAGAAACTGGATATTTAAAAGATAATCTTAACGTGGGAAAAGTTTTCTAAATATATCAGTAGGTCCAGGGGCCATTTAGGAAAAGACGTTTTATTCTTATAACAAAACAAACCAAAAAATTGACAGAAAATTATAAAATAATAATACGTAAAAGTAAATACTGTATTCAGTTCTTTTTTTAAATTACTTTTAATGTTTATTTATTTTTCAGAGACAGAGTGTGAGTGGGGGAGGGGCAGAGAGAGACTGAGACACAGAATCCGAAGCAGGCTACAGGCTCCAAGTTGTCAGCACAGAGCCCAATGTGGGGCTTGAACTCACAAGCCATGAGATCATGACCTGAGCTAAAGTCAGACAGATTTGAATACAGAGCAGTGACTGAGCCACCCAGGTGCCCCATGTATTCAGTTCTTTTTCAAGTCAAAATAAGTTTTTGATATCATCTGAGTACTGTATAGAGACTAGAGAAAATAAGAGATAAAAACAATTTGAGTTTGCATTTCTCTGGCTAGCATGTAAGGCTAAGCATCTTTCCATGTAAATGCCTTTTGCTTTCCTTCTGTGAAATGGGTGTTTCCTGAAGTTGTGGAAGTTCTTTTTCTCATTATTTTGTTTTTGATATCAGTCTTTTATTATGTATATTGAAACTATTTTTGCAAATTATTGATGATGATGATGATGATGATGATTTTTTAAAGTGTCATTTACCCTCTGGAAGTTTCATTGCTCTGTATTCATATCTGTCAGTATTTTCTTTATGACTTCAGGGATTTGTGACTGGACCCAGGAAGGCCTTCCTCACCCAGAGTGAAATTAACTTTGTGGGAGTTTTTTCAAGTGCTTCATATATTTTCATTTAAATGGACTTTTTAATTCTTCCATAATTTATTTCAGTGGAGGGATCTGACCTCATTGTTTCTAAGTGGGCAGTGGGTGAGGAGGCTGTTCAGTTCTGTGCACAGCAGCCTGACGCTGCCAGCCATGCCCACTGCTCGCTCTTCTAAAACCGAGCATCTCCTGGAGATGGCTGTAAATTCTAGAGTACATTTTAATATCTAGAAGGAAAACTTCCTTTCCCTGTTCATTTTCAAAATCTTCTTGGCCTTTCTTATACATTTTTTTTTCCAGAATAATTTTGGACTCAGCTCTAGTTTCATAGCGGTCCTCTTGGAAGGTAGGCTGGGAATGCATTGAACATAATTTTATTAAAAAAATGTCTTCTCCATAACATTGATATTTCCTTCCTGGCACATGTTGAATCTCTCCACTTATTCAGTTTTCCTTTTTTGTTTTTCAGCAAATTTTTCTTCATGTAGGTCTTGTACATTGTGTTAGGTTTATTCTACTCTTAGGTATGATGTTTCTTGATACAGTAGATGAGGTTTTTTTTTTTTAACTCTAATTTTTTAATTTCAGGGGGCAGGAACATTTTAAAGTACCTTTATCTTTAACAGTGTTAAATTTCTGAAATTGTTTTTTTTCTTTTTTACAGTAAACACATTTATTGTAAAGATTATTATTTTTTAAAAGAGTTGTTGTCAAATCGATTTGTACTTTATAATTGGTAGGGCCTTAAATTCCAGAAAATACTGTCTATGTCTACAGAGGCAAGATGCCCCCTGGGGACTCTCAGCCCTTGGAGAGCCAGGCATACCTTTCTTGAGGCTCCGGTTTCAAAGCCTCCACCATGAGCCCAGCACATTCAGGATCTCTGCAGCCTCTGGCTCCTTCAGCTCTTCATGCCTAAACATCACCCTCATTAGCCAAACCCAAACCTCAACTGATGGTTTGTGGGCACATTTAATGTTTTAGGTTTCCACAGAACATCAGTCACACACAAACGTTTTGTGAATTTAGACTGAAGATGGGAGATCCAGGGGGGAGCTGGTTGTGTCCAGGAGCCCAGTGTCAGGCTCACTGTTCCTGGACCTCTGACCTTTCACTTCCCCTCTTCCTTCAGCCCTTGGGAATAGCAGTTTGGAAGGCACCTGGAAGCCTCATTCTAAGCCAAGTGGAGTATTATCTTCTAGAAATGCTGAGTGCTTTTCCTGCAGGGAACTCTGAGTGAATTTAAATTTTTCCTACTTTGTTTCCTATCAATAAAGTTAAATACTTGAATCGTAAATGTATTGTAATTGGTTAATGAGTATGGTTAGAAAAACTCTGTAAATGCATTACTCTGGTTAATGGATTTTATTTTATATCACATAGAACAAAAAACAAATAACTGAAGCGTTTATTGCACAGAGTCTGTTGAAATTCAAAGACCTTTTAAGTCCTTGGGAAACATAATTTAAATAACACTATTACTGTAAGTCTTAGTATATTTGAATGTAAGCTTCTTTTTTTTTTTAATGGCATTGACCCTGAAATTTTAATCTTTAGAGAATTGGGTTGTAGATGATAAAGTGCTGGAAGAGAAACCATAGGGCTAAAACATAGTTTTCAAGTCATTCTACCATGCAGCATTTGTATTTGTTTTAAGTACATCCGGCTTAGGACTGGATCTAAAATGAAAATTTTAAATCAGTTTGCTCTTGTGTCTTCCCTCGAATCCACAGATAGCACTGTTATATTTTCAGCACATGTGCTGCTCTTGGTAAAGGGAGTGGAATACAAATTGAAAACTTTATTTTTCTTTTAATTTTTCTTAATGTTTTTTTATTTATTTTTGAGAGACAGAGAGAGACTGTGCGAGCAGGGGAGGGTCAGAGAGAGAGGGAGACACAGAATCTGAAGCAGGCTCCAGGCTCTGAGCTAGCTGTCAGCACAGAGCCTGATGCGGGGCTCGAACCCACGAACCGCGAGATCATGACCTGAGCTGAAGTCGGATACTTAACGGACTGAGCCACCCAGGCGCCCCTGTTTTTATCTTAAAGCTGTCTTTTTTAAAAAAAATTTTTCAGTGTTTATTTCTTTTTGAGAGAGAGAGAGAGAGACAGGGGCTCAAACTCACAAACTGGACGCTTAACCAACTGAGCCACCCAGGCACCCCATAAATTGAAAACTTTAATAATTACAGCTTGTTTTACTCAGGAGCTAGAAAGGTGTGCCCCCATCCATCTTCATCCCAGTTACCTGGTGACGCTATTCACTAACTCATTTTGGGCATGAAATGTGACTCCCTTTTCCCTGTTAAGAAAGAGTTCAATAGAGCTGTTAATACAGATCTCATTAAGTGATTTTAAACAAAGGGGAGAAAAAAACAAGGAAAGGAAGACATAAAGGGGTGTGGTGTTCTATATAAATACTTTTTGCTTTGAGGACACAGTGATGTCATTGTGATGATACTTCTTACCTTGCCGTTAACTCCCAACTGCAAATCAGGGTGTGCCAGAAAGTGTTGTGAAATGCAAAGAGCCTCGGTGACACCGTGTAATTCATTCACCCCGAATGAGAGACCTGCAGGGTCTGTGAGATGGAACCCTGCCGGCTCACTCTGCATATGATGAATACAGAGTGGGTCTGGCCTGTCCTCGTGCCTGTATTATGGCAAAGGTGTTGTATATGGACAGCACATTTGTTTTCCTCACAGTGCTGTGGTTCTGTTAGTTTTCATATGGGAAAGTGACGCTTGGTGTCTTCGACAAAGACTTATTCAAAGGGATAACTTATCTTAAACACAAGTTTGTGCCTACAGAATAAAACAAAGCAAGGACGGTATCCCTTAAAACTGACTGCTTTCATATTCAGTGCAATTCAACCATACTGGCAACACTTTGTTAATGTGTCTTCCTCCAAAATGAGTGATTCCTGCAATGTTAGAATTGTCCCTGCTTAACATTGGATCTGCTGTGGCCCAGCACATGTTGGGTGTTGAAGGACACATCTGAGGATTTAGCATTTTTCCACACAATGAGGGAGACTAGCAACCACTGAGTATCTCCAGAACCCAGGATGCCTCACGATAGCACATATGTGATCTGTGTTCTGTGTGAGTTGCAGAAATACTTAGAGAAGTAGTAAAGCTCATTAGGCCTATGGATCTTTTCCTTCTCTTTCTTATCATATAATACAGTATGACTCTTCAGAGATGAAAATTACCAAGTGTAGACCAAATGGAGTAGAATATAAATTGAAAGCTCTAATAATTGTTTTACAATTATTTTACAGCTCACTCATTTTATTTTTAATGTTGAGTTATTTTTGAGAGAGAGGGAGCATGAGCAGGGGATGGGCAGAGAGAAAGGGAAACACAGACTCTGAAGCAGGCTCTGTCAGCACAGAGCCTAATGTGGGGCTCGAATTCAGGAGCCCTGAGATCATGACCTGAGCCAAAGTCAGTCTCTTAACCAACTGAGCCACCCAGGCGCCCCGAAGTTAGCCCATTCCTAAAATAAAATCTTCCTGGGCGGGGGTGGTCATTAATGTTTTTGTTATATGTCCAGTCCACATCTTCCACTTGTACCCTCATACAGATTTATCCCTGACCATGTTTAAAACGTGAGTTTTAATTTTTGACTGAGATCTAAGGCCTTTAGCTACTGATTTTCTGTTGTTGTTATTTGTTTGTCTTATCAAATTAACTGTCCGCCCTCCTTATTTTTGTTAGCGTTGTCAGATGAAATACCTTAAACAAAAACAGTTATTTAAAGGAAAGTTTTGTATCCTCTACTTCTTAATTAGGAAAATTACCTGAAGGCTTTTTAAACACCGGGCTGTTGATAATGCTCATTATGAACTATATTGGCCTTTCAGAAATTAACTTTTGCATTTTGATTTATAGGATCTCCAAAGGTGGGTAAATGGTGCTAATGAACATGGCTTTGTCCTGGTATCTTTCGGAGCTGGTGTCAAGTACCTCTCAGAAGACATTGCTAACAAACTGGCTGGAGCTCTGGGGAGATTGCCCCAAAAAGTGATTTGGAGGTAAGGTAATAAAACCAATTGTTTCTTCACTGTGGAATTTTGTTAGCCCCTCACATAGCTTGCAGGGCCCTGTAAAGCACAGCACACTGTTCCCCGACAAGACTAGCAGAAGCCCCTGACTTTTCATTTTTGTTTCTTAGTGTATTGAAAGCTAGGGACTAATTTATAAGACTCTGTGGTGGATAAAGAAAGAGATATAGCATAGAAAGAAACTATGATGCAGGGGCACCTGGGTGGCTCATGGGATTAAGTGTCTAAGTCAATTTTGGGTCAGGTCACGATCTCACGGTTTGTGAGAGTGAGCCTCACATTGGGTTCTCTGCTGACAGCATGGAGTCTGCTGGGAAATCCTTTCCCATCTCTCTGCCCCTCCCCCACTCACTCTTCATCTCTCTCTCTCTCTCTCTCTCTCAAAATAAATTTAAAAAAACATTAAAGAATCTTTAAGAGAAAAGAAAACACGATGCAGAATGATTTATCCTTGTATCAAATATATCCTTCAGCTTTACATCCTTATTTGCCCTTCTGTTAGTGTCATTTAAAAAATTGTTGTAATTCCATGCATTTCTATATACCTTCTACACACCTGCAAATCAATGTTGAAATGAGGTAGAAAATGATAGATGAATGAATAAATAGGTGAAATATTTCATGGAAACTTTTGGCCTTTAAAAATGCTTTTTACTTCTTTTATCCAAAAAAATCCGGCTCTAAAAGCCCAATAACTTGCCAGTTAATGCTGGTTAAAACAGATCCATAGATTTTGAAACAGATGCGTAGATTTCTCCGGCTTCCTTTGGGAGGCGCTGCCAACCAGTGTCTGTGTCAGCCCACCATGTAACAATCGCACGTGAACACTATTTACTTCATATTTATTTAGCACCTGCCACTGTCGCTGGGTTCTGGGGCTACAGCAGCGAGCATCGGCCCCCAGGTCTCAAGCCATTACAAGTAGGGTCTGAGTTATAATGGGTTTTTCCTTTATAACAACCGTGTAAGGATTAGCTCCCACTTTTCCTGGCAGAGCTTTGAAATGGATACATATATTATTCCAACTGCTTAGGACTTTTTCCTTTGGATGCCACATCTGTTGCATTTCCTCTATCAGGCTTAGCCCAGAAAGCACCCTTCCGCTTCGTCTGCTCAGTTCAGACTCTGCCATTTTCTCAGTGGTTAAGTGTGTTCATGGTTTATCGTTCAGAGATCAAGGCACAGAACAACTTAATTTTAAACTTTGCCCCACAGAGCTCTTGTCACTGGGGCCAAGCTGGAGAAGAGTACTTTGTGCTTTCTTTGAATTCTCGCACCTTCCCTGAGGCTCCATGTGTCAAAGACTGGAGCCATCGACTGCTTAGTGGTGGCCTTCCCGCCTTTTTCATGTTTCTCTTTCTCAGTTCTGATGGAGAGCGACTTTCTAGCTCAGGTTTATTTATGTGCTTCCGCCCTCCTGCCCCCATCTCTGTGATGGGGTGAGAAGAGCAGAAGGAAAATAGGTCTCAGTGTAAGCAAACTTTTTTATTTCTCTCACAGTCAATGAAAATGTGAAAAAGAAACTTCAGCAGAATTTTGTTGTTACTAAAGCATGGTTTCCTTCTTAAGATATCAACAAAAGATCATTTAGCATTTGTTTTAAATCTAATAATTTAAGCACAGAGTCCCTACCAGGAATAAATTTTGATTTTTGAAATATTCACTGTCTGATGTACATTTTAGGTTTTCTGGAACCAAACCAAAGAATCTAGGAAACAACACTAAGCTCTTGGAATGGTTGCCACAAAATGACTTGCTTGGTAAGTCAGTGACACGTGGGTACTTACTTGGCTTTTAGATTTTAATTGAGTAAGTGTGATTTTTTTATTTGCACGGTTTACACAATATGTGTATAGTTTATGATAGAGTCACTAGATTACCTAGTATCTCATGTTAGATTTCAAACCAACGAATCAAATCTTTCTTTATTGGAAAATAATTTGTAAAGTACAATCATTTGGGTCTCTATAAATTAAGTTTTTAGATCAGCCACCAGTTTTAATTTTCTGGAAAATAAATTTAATAAGGTATATAAACTAGCAGTGAATAAAGTCATACCTGATTAGACCAATCAACTAAAGGTAGTAAAATTAAAACAGTGAAAATGTAGATTTATGTTATACTTTTATTACAGATCTATCTTATTACCGAGAAAAATTCAAACTTATTCATTTGTTTGAAATTAAAGAGAAGAAGGTCAAGAAAACAGTTAATTTATCTTTTTTTGGTTCAGCTGTTCAGATTTCCCCTTAAGTCATCAGACATTTTTTAAACACTTTTTATTTATTTGTTTAAATTATGGTTCTTAACTAAAAATTAAAATAACAATTATATGCATTTGTCTTATGATATTTGATCTAAAAAATTTTAACTCATTTTGTTGTGTTCAGTAAGCATTGATAGTAAAACCATAAAGTAATTTCATTAATTTCTAGGAAAACGTGATGCTGTATTATCCTTTAAGATATTAAGGAAATTATAAAAATGTTATTGATTTGACTATATTGACATCATTTGTTCAACAATACTAAAATCTAACAGATTATGTAAGTGACTTTAAATTTTAAATTATATTATTAAAAATAGGCTTTTGAAAAGTATTTTTTAGACACTAAAATGACCATCCTAAAAACCAGCAAATTGAATTTTGTAACTAAAATGCAGTGAGGCAAATTCTCTTTATATATATAATTCCTTTTCATCTAGTTCTTTATCTATGTTATTCTATAAATGACAAAATTGAATAAGAAACAGGGCAGTTTACCTTTCTTAATATTTGTATTTTTTTATGTCTTTACTATTATGGCATCAGGTTCCATAGAAGGTAGGAAGAAGCAGGAAATTTAAATAAGATAACCTGGACTACAGCTGTTGCAGTGCAACGGTGTGATGCTGCTCTCTGCAAACACCTACACTGTTAGCATGTTTTTTCTGAGAGGCTGTGCAGCAAGGTGTAGCTACTCAGTGGTGCACCCCCAGTGGCCCTCCTCAAGTTCATAGCTCCTCTCTGTTCCTCAGAATCTCAGTTCTCTGCCTTTGCCAAGATTAGTGTCTAGGCTTGACTTTGTGGGTCCACTATTGGCTTCTAACAATGATCAGAAGGTTCTTCCAGGATAAGAAGTAGGAACCCCACCACTATCCTTCCCCTTTCTTCTTCCATACTATCCCCTGTCCTCCACACACTTGCCCTGCTTTATTTTTCACTGCTGAGCTTGGTGGTAAGGTTAGATTCACAGAAAAGGTTTGCATTGAGAGGGCAGATCCATTGGGTGGGCTGAGTTGAGAAGCCACTTGTAGGTGACAGTGAGTAACCCTGCTAGATGTTGGGTGGAGAGTCACTACACCCCACTGAGACCAAGGTCCTACACACCATTTTGTAGCTGGTGTGTGTATATTTAAGAGACTCATGTTTCTGCAAGCTGTAATTCCTTTCTGGCCACAGCATACATTTCCTAAGTGCAGTGTTTCTTTGTCCTACGCTTATATAAGGTTTTCAGTCCCTTTTATGAAATATTGGCTTCTCACGAGGAGATCTGGGTTTTGAAATGCCTCATTAATTTTGATAAATTATCTTCTTTTATCCCCTTGACAACTAGATGTTACATGATGTTCCATCTCTTACAACTAATTTTTATGTGTCAGTCCCTACTTGTTTATATACCTAAACTGTAAAATTGGACCCTAAAATTGTGAAGCCCAGAGCTGACATGACTTGAATGTTGTAAATACTTTGTACTGTGCAGTGATCCTCCTTGGATAAGCACATAAACTCTGCCTGGGCTTTAGGAATCTAGCCCCACATTTTACCCTTATTTTTTACAAGATGTGTTTACTTTAAGATAATGCCTGAGGGATCCAGAAGTAGATGTCTCTTTATAGTAGAAGGTGGTCACACCCTGGTATTTTTGGCATTTTTTTGCTTTTATTAACTTCTTATTTATTATTGTCCTTTTAAACAGATGTTGCCAGTCGGCCGATATTTGTGTTTGGGGGGAAGTTGTAATATACTCCATATAGCTATAGATTTTAAATGCATAAATTTAAAACTGGCTCTTAATTGATATATACAAATCAGTTCACTATTTATATAAGAAGCATTTTAATTGATGGAAAGCAGGAATCAGAGAAACTATGCCTTTAAAAACTCTGCATCTAAAATATATATTTAGTATAGTGTTGACTTTTAAGGGATTTCTGGAAATCTCTTCTTGAGAGCAATATACAACACTCTAAGTTGTTTTCTTTTTTAATCCTTCTTTAGGGCATTCTAATATTAAAGCCTTCCTGAGCCACGGTGGTTTGAATAGTATTTTTGAAACTATGTATCATGGTGTGCCTGTGGTGGGAATCCCACTTTTTGGAGACCACTATGATACTATGACCCGGGTCCAGGCAAAAGGCATGGGGATACTGCTAGAATGGAAGACAGTTACTGAAGGAGAACTCCACGAAGCACTGGTACAAGTTATCAATAATCCCAGGTGAGTGTTCAATTAACATGAGAGCAGATGAAATATACATACCATGGCACATTGTCAATAACCAGTTATTGCCAAGAAGTTGTCAATAAACCAATTATAGGAACATCCTTTAGATTCTTGTGTCTAAACCCTTGTGCATGTTTTCTATCATTTTAAAAATAAAAAATGGCTCACTCTGTGTGTGTGTGTGTGTGTGGGTGTGTGTGTGTGTGTGTGTGTCACTGTTTTCATTATTCACATTATAAAGATGAGGCACTTGAAACTCATAGAGCTTAAGTAATTTGCCCATAGTTGCGCTAAGCTGTTAGAGTAGATATTTGAACCAGATTCCAGAGCTGGTGCTCTTTGTATTGCCCAGCTGGTGCTGGGGTTCCCCAGGACTGAAACACAGATTTGTTTACACAGGTGCATAACTAATCAGAATATTTTTTAAATTTCTATTTCTTGAGTGAACCCAATTAACCACTGAGTCTCAAAGGGTCTGGAGAGCTGACCTGTGTGTTTTAAAACAAAGAGGCAGTTTTCCCCAGTTTTTCATGACATTTCATTGATCTTGCATTTCAAATGGCAGTAATATTTGGAGGACAGTAAGCTTTTTCTATTTATACCTGGTGGATATGGCTCACCACTGGATGGAGAAACATTATGATGTTCTATGAAACAGCCAATAATAGGAAAAATTCTCTCATTTAAAATGATGCAGCTTTCATATAAGAGGCTGGGTTCAAGTGCACTAAGTGTGCTGCCTTATGTGGGTTCAGAGGCAGCCTCCGTGCCCTGACCTCTTAAAGGATCCAGTGTCTTGGTCACAACTCTGGCATTTGGAGCAATATGTTATAAGACCTGGGGTGCCTGAGTATGGAGGTCCCTTTGTCTGTTTTCTGTAGCTCTTCTTTTAAAGTTGAGTATTTTTCAAGACATGTTTTTGTGGAAAATGATATATGTCTTTCAGGATTTTTAAGAAAGGTTTGTAAAAATGCAGCCTTAAAGCAGAGTTTATGGGGGGATAGTTGCAGAGCTACTGAGATTGGATTTGTTCCACAGAAAACAGCAAAAAGGTGGATTGTCCACATGCTGTCATTCTGTCAGTGTTCGTTGAGATATAAACAGGGCCTAATCAGAGGCCACACTGTAGTTGTAGGTCTCATTGCGATGAAATCCCAGCCATGCAATCTTCATGATCTGTAAGTACTCTGATTTCAGAATATTGACCATTTTAGAGGGTATTTTCATTATACATAGATACATACATGCATATATGTGCACTGTGTATAATGTCATATATGGCTTCATGTGTTGTTTCTCAACTCCCTGTCCTCTGTTTAATAAGTGTAATATCCTCACACCGGCCCTTCATGTTATTTTAAATCAGAGGCAGATTTCAATTTTATTGCTAAAAAAGGTATTGAGACAATGTGCTGCGTTTTTCTTCATGGCTCCTTTTTAGAATCTAATAAATGTATTCCTCTTCCTGATTGAGATTCATTGGTTAATAGAATTTAAAAGCATATGGAGAGAAGAAGTATGTGTGGGCACGAAGCATGGCATAGTATAAAAAGAGCTGGATTCAGAGACAGAAAACCTGGAATCTGAATCTCAACTTTAGAATCCTAATCAGGTTGCTGAGTCTCTCTGATTTTCATCTCCCTGTTTCAAATTTATTTTATTGTCTTAGCATAAGACAATATGTTTAAAGCACTTAACACGGTGCTTGGCACGTATCAGGTGCTTAATCAAGAGAAGTTATGGGGTGCCTGGATGGCTCGGTCAGTTAAGCATCCAACTTTGGCTCTCAGGTCGTGATCTCATGGTTCATGGGTTTGAGCCCTACATTGGGCTCTGTGCTGGCAGCTCAGAGCCTGGAGCCTGCTTCCGATTCTGTGTCTCCCTCTCTCTCCGACCCTCCCCTTCTTGTGCTGTTTCTCTCTGTCCCTCAAAAATAAATAAAAAACATTAAAAAAAGAAAATTGGCTTTTATTATTTTCCTCATTTTTATACTGAGAAAGTCTAAATAAAAATATATTGAATCTTGTATCTCGATAATCATTCTGTGTTCTCCCCCCACTCCATAGCTACCGTCAGAGGGCCCAGAAGCTTTCAGAAATCCACAAGGATCAACCCGGTCACCCTGTCAATCGGACTGTCTATTGGATAGATTACATTCTTCGTCACAATGGAGCCCATCACCTACGTGCCGCTGTCCATCAAATCTCTTTCTGTCAGTATTTTTTACTGGATATTGCCTTTGTGCTTTTGCTTGGTGCTGCCTTGTTCTACTTCTTCTTGTCCTGGGTGACAAAATTTATCTACAGAAAAATCAGAAGTTTGTGGTTTAGAAATAAGCACAGCACAGTCAATGGACACTACCATAATGGAATCCTCAATGGCAAGTACAAAAGAAATGGCCATATTAAACATGAGAAGAAGGTGAAATGAGCCAACAGCCCATGTGTTAGTAACCAGCCTGATCAGTCACTGGGTTTTTACTGCTATAATTTAGTCTAACAATTACTAAAAGCAAAATGTCAGTAAACAATTCTAACACTCCCTTATCTGATCTTACTAACAGAATTCTGTGGAATTAAGATGGCTGTAAAAAGCACAAACCTAAAATGCAAAAATATATTTTATTCGAATACTGATACAGAGAGTTTGGACACTGAACCTTTTAGAAGCCTTAATTATTTAAATCAATTAAGTGGCCATGTCAGACCTTAGTTTAGAATTTTGATATGTGCGTGTCCCAGATGAGGAATGGTTTCTTTTCTCTTAAAAAGATTTGTTTGTTCGTGTGCATGTGTGTATGGGTGTGTGTTCCTAGTTAAGGGAATTTTTAACTGGCTGCTTGGTATATTTGTTGAAGGTACAACACAGTCAAGAATGAAATAGAAAGACAGGATCCAAATGTTTCTTTTCTAGAATTTAATATATGTGAACCCAGAACATTACCATGAAAGAACACTTTTCCCTCAAAACTGAGTGCAGTGGGAGAAAATGAAAAGATAGATGGCACCTTTTTTGTACTTTTTTGGTCTTTTGTTTGTTTCTGTTAGTTCTTTTGTTTTGTTCTGCTTTTTGCTTTTGTTTTCCTTTTCTTACAGACCGTGGGCCCTTCTGGGGGAAACATCTCGGCACTTAAGTACATGTACAAATCCACACATCGGTTGTCCCATTTTACTTTTATTCTCCCCCTACCAATAATTTGTCTCTGGAAGAATTTTATAGTCTTTTCTATTTCATTTTAGTGAGTAATATTATGTTAAATGCATAATTCAGACGAAGCAACACAGCTCTGACTTTTGTTCAAAGTACTGAAGATTATTGCTTTTATGGCATCTTTAAACAGGGCCATTATTTGAATGTTTTTGTATCTGATGGCTTTTTTATAATGTACTTTTTGAATGTTCAGGTGTTAAGGTTTCCAAAGTTTTAACTTAAAAAAATCATCTTCTTCATCCCTTTTGTTGTCTGGGCCACACAATCTGTATTACATAGGTGCCAAGAGTTAATTAAATGGAACATAGACAGTTCTCCATATTGGTACCTACTTTGAGAAGTTTGATATCTCATTAACAAATCAAACTTTACATGTTACAGGGAAGTGACAGAAATTGTATCACTTGTTTATGAAAATGAGTTTCTATTTCCGTCTTCACTTCACCCCCCCCACCTCAGTAGTGTTTTCCAGTCATTGTGGCTGACATGGAAGAGTGACAGTATTTATTCGGGAATAGGGATGCAAGTCACACACGTAAAATCAGGACCTCCCTGCTGAACCATTCACTCGTTGGCAACTATGAGTTTATTCCATGTCACTCTGTTTACTTAGCATTTGCACTACATGTTGAGTGTACGCTTTATTTATTTGTAGTTTGAAATCCCATGTCTGACGGCTGAGAGTAGAAATCTACACTTACCTAATGACATTCACTAACATGGGAAGAGTTGTGAAAATTCTAGAATGCTGTAAATCCTTGTCATACACTATGACATACAACTTCATTACACTCCCACCAGGAGCCACTCTCCTATACTTAGAAGTAATGTCACAATTAGTTTTCTCATGTACAATGCAGACAAACGTACTGCTCTCTGAATACTTGAAGAAATGGTATTATACATAGATGCCTATTAGTTATACCTTTTCACAATCTTATCATTATGTTGCCGTTAAAAGGGAAAAAAGACACAGGCAATGAGTGGTGGGATGGTAACAGGCTTAGAGTGTATGAATGAGTTGATTTTACTTTTTTGGAATTGGATGAAGTTGATAGTAGGCACTCACTGGATGATTAAGCAAAAATTAATCTCCACTGTGATAAAAACTTAAACAATAAACATGATTTAAAAATAGAGAAATGTTGTTGGAATAAAATTTTTATTCAGATTTTATTTCACAATATTATGTATATCCATTATGAACATGTTTCTAAGACATGTCTCCCAACTTTTATATGTGTATATGCGTGTAAAAAATAGTATGTTACCTGTGGGAATATTTTTATTATTATTAAACAAAGGGATTTACCTTATAAGTACATCAACATGGATCTTAAAATTATCCCAGAATTAAAAATGTTAAGTGTAGGTATTTACTGATCACTGTTGTTGTTGTTGTTGTTTTTTTCTAGGAAGCTTATTGTTAGCCAGTTTTGGTAAATAGAGTGATTTTAAATTTTCCACATTTGGGCTAGATTCTCTAATAAAGTAAAGTTTTCAAGAAGGTATTTATTCATTTGTTTTTTAAAAAGAGCCTCTGCAAATATTTTCATAGCTTGTCATCATCATATCAAATGCAAATGAGACATTGATCCATTTTTCCTCCAGAGTCATAACTTTTAATATGCCTCCAATAGACATAGGGCAGAATTTGGATGCCCAAGATCGGAGGGAGCTAACGTTTCGGTGAAAGCAATAGTTTATGACTGAAGGTAAAGCAAGCTAAAGATTCTTTCTTGAAACATAGAAACTTTGCATTATAATACAAGGACCTAGTCTCAGATTCCCAGGTACTACATTGATCATTTTCTGGTAAAGTCTTGTCTGATGTTCATCAGCTTAGACTTAGCACTGTCCTCAAAGAATCAACTCTGAATGTTACAGAACCGCATTTTGACACCCCACTACCACCCCTAGATTATGATATGCAGGCACCCCTCTCCAACTGAGCTGGAGTTCACCACACTGGGTCCTCAGATGGCTGCCCTTCCAAAAACCTACTCTGTGATCGGAGCTCTGTCCCTGCCCACCTCCTTCCCTGCTACGTAGTGGTGAGACACTACAGAGTCGAGATGTAGCATTCTGGGTTCTCCCCCCATGCATTTCCTGCTTCTGCCAAGACTGCAAGAATATTTGTGCTTGAATGGTCTGATAGATTCTGATAACCTTCCTCGGCGTTCTGTGTCCAGCTGCAGTATAATTGGGCATATTAGACTTTGTTATTAGGCATTACAGGGCATAAAACATGCACTGAAATTAAAATGAAAGTTCACTTTATTGTGAAAACATTTTGTAGGCTATTAATATTTATAAATGGTAAGTATCTTCTATGAAATACACAACTTTTGTGAATTAAAGAAAGTAAATATATTTTTTCACTAGAATTTGGAAACTACCATGGCAGAGTGACATTCATTCAACATCCAATGGATGCCCATCAAACATCAGACAATATACCAGATATCAGGGGGATTTACAAATGAGAAGGTCAATCTCTCTTTCAAGATACTCATGATCTAGTGGGACACATAAGTTTGATATGTAAAGTGCTGAGACCCGCAGCAGGTGTAGATGCAGGTCCTGTGGCAGTGCTGAGTAGTGAACTCACATTGAACTCCACGCTCACTACAGACATGTTTGGGGTTGTTTGTCATCAACTCCCATGACATTAATTGCTTAATCTGGAACACCCTTATAATTTTCTTTTTTGGGGGGCAGAGAATTGTATAATGAACTCAAGTTCTGGCTGTCTGAGGATCCTGACTTTGAAAGCTAACTCCAACATTTACTGATCTTTAACTTTGGCATTTCTTATTTTTGTAATGTTAATTACCTCATGGGTTTATCATGAACACACACACACACACTCTGTAATGGCCACGATATTACATGTTTTAAACACATTGTGTCTAAATGGGCTCCTGGGTGGCTCAGCTAAACATCCCACTCTTGGGTTCAGCTCAGGTCTTAATCTCGGGATGTTTGGGTTCAGGCCCCACATCAGGTTCTGCGCCAATAGTGCAGAGTCTGCTTGGGATTCTCTCTCTCTCTCTCTCTCTCTCCTCTCTCTCTCTCTCTCTCTCTCTGCCCTTCCCCCAGCTTGCTTACTCTCTCAAAAATAAATAAATCAACTTAAAAGAACACATTTGGCATATCGACCAGTGTAAAATGAGCGCTCAAATGGGTGGTTGTTAGTCTTGGACACATTGAAGACTAACTTCTGTCACAGTATTGCGCTTTTATTTTATGAGAGTTGTTGGAAAAAAACATATTCTATTCATTCATTCACCAACCATTTACTGAGTCTTTCATTCACCCCGTGGTGTCCTAGGTACTAGACGTACCCTAGAGGGTCACAGTTCTCCTGTCTTCTCACTGCATAGCCCAACTCCTCACCAAATCCCCAAATCCTTCTAAGATTGAGGGACCTCACTGTGAAAAAAAAGTTTTAAAAATGAGAGACAAAGTTATTTCAAATATAGTTCAGTGATCTGTTTTATTATTGAAAGTAGATTTCATTCATTTTCATTTTTGCTTCTAAGTAGTTCATCTGGTTTGTAAATATAAAATTACATTAGCGAATGGTTATTTATAACTGGCTTAATCAAAATTTGAAATAGAAAAATTTCAAATCTTACATGGCAATGTTTAAGAATTATATGAATTCTCTTAGTGAAAATTCCCAAAATTTGCATTAAGGAATTTTTATCCTTCTTATTTCTGAAAGGATACTTTTAGCCAGCATTTAAAGATACATGTTTCATCCAAAAATGTCAGTGAAATTTGTAGAAGTCAGCGAACGTTTTTCTAATGAATTTTAGTTATAAATGCCTTAGAAATCCATTCAGTTAAAATATTCCTAACATCACTCTTCTACAAATTTTGTAAAATGTTTCAAGTTCCCTAACAGTGGGTGTTTAGGTTGTTAAGTTGGGGCTAGGGGAAGAATGGCATGGATGCTTTTGTTTTTCAAAATAGAGAAACTAAAAGGCAACAATAATTATATTATTGACATTTTTTTACTATTGTGTAAATAAAATGTAATTTAAAAATGAATTCATATAGTCTACAAGATTATTGGTGATGTTTATTTTATATAGCAAAACCATATTTTTTTCCACAGAGCAATATATAATCCAAGTTGACTGAAATTAAAAACCTCATGTAAAATTGTTATTCAAATAAAACAATTATCGTGTAAATTTACTCAAAGAAGTCTAACACCAACATTAACTATCTCAGGTATTACAAAGCATTTTCATTTACTAATAAAACCTGAGGTTCTCACTGAATTTTATACTACTAAAAATATTTTATTGTTATGTTAGTTTCTATCTACAATTAGTTTTTACTCTTCTGGTAATCTATTTTGTTCAGTAAGTGACCATTCCTTATTACAGAGGCAGAATTAGCTTGAATTTAATACACTATCCACACTCTTAAAAAGGTAATTTTTACAAAGCCATGGGTCCTTAGTCCTAATATTAAGATCAACTTTCCATTTAGGTCAGAAATAAGTAAAAGATGGTGCAACCAAGAATAACTTGCTATTGAGATTTTAGATACAAACAGATAGTTTTGCTATTGAAGGATTTATTACTCTTTTACTTACACTGCATTATAATGTCAAATAACTAATGTTTGAAAGATTTTTTTTAATTTATGCTAATTTTAATTTAGTTACCCTTATGAAGTTTTGGCTAAAGTCCATTAGTATTACTTACTTATAGCAGAAAATCTGAAGTTTTGAGTATAAACACATGAAGTAAATTGCAGGTAATGTTAAATTCCGTGTTAATGATGATGTGTGGTGTTATATTGCTGGTTGAGTGCCTTTTGTTTACAAGTCAAATGAACTGGCAGTTAGAGACCAGGTGCCTAGAAAAGCCCAAGGCTATAATAATGGTGAGAATCATCAATTCTACTTCTGATCTTGATTCTGCCCTTTGGATATAACAAGAAGTTCAATTTATAAGTCGACAATTCTAGAGTGCTTAAAACCACCAGTGTAGGGGCGCCTGGGTGGCTTATTCAGTTAAGCATCTGACTCTTTATTTCACCTCAGGTCATGATCTCAAGGTTCCTGAGCATCAGGCTCTGTGCTGACATCACAGAATCTGCAGGAATTCTCTCTCTTCCTCTGTCTCTGTCCCTCCCCAACTTGCACACGTGCTGGCTCTCTCTCTAAAAATAAATAAATAAACATTTTTTAAAAATACCAGTGTGGACAAAATTAGTTAAGTCTTGGTCAATAGAAAAAAAAAAGCAAATGTATATACCAAAGTTTTAAAAATATACAAATAGGTGTTAATACTCTTTTGCATGGGTGTGCATGTGTGTAGTTTAGCATTTAAATTATACTAAACAATTCTTAAGCAATTGATTCTAAAAAATTAACTCAAACCAAATATTCCTTCTCTACTTCTTTAAGTAGGGCAGTGTTATGGACTTGATGTCTATTTCAAGAAACAAAAATTTCCTTGAAACCGAATAGAGTTCAAAAGAACTAGCAAGTTTTAAAAATTAGTTTAAAATATTTCTTGCTAAAATGTTGCAAAATTAAGATGAAATTGTTATAAAATCAAGCCATTCCTCTGAATATCTTCTTTCTGGAACTTCCATCTTCTTATTTATTCTAGAAGAAAAATATTTTGAGATTTAGAAGTTTAAGCTACATTTAGATTCTGGTTATGAATTACATTTTCTCTTATGAATTCAGCTGACACATGACAGTTTCTCACTGAGGGGTCTCAAAAAGATGAAAGCAAGAAAAATTTATTCAGGTACCTCGGATACATATAGACCCAAGAACATAGGTATGTTGATTTTGTGAAAACAGTTAAATTTAAAAAAAGTTTTCTAAATGTTTGTTTCTTTTTGAGGGGGAGAGACAGAATGTGAGCAGGAGAAGGACATAGAGGAGACACAGAACCCAAAGCAGGCTCTAGGCTCTGAGCTGTCCGCAGAGCTCAACAAGGGGCTTGAACTGACAAACTATGAAATCATGACCTTAGCTGAAATCGGATGCTTAACTAACTGGGCCACCCAGCTGTCAGTAAACACACACACACACACACACACACACACACACACACACACACAATTAACGTTGAGTACGTCAGCCTCTATTTCCAGATTTCATACTACATACTATACAACCCGCTTTTCTCCCTGTCCTGGTCTCCCCCACCTACTCACCTCCAGGCTTTCAGTTTCCTCTCTTAGATTTTCCTGTTTAGCTGTTTTTGAGCTGCCTTACCATTTGCAGGTGCATGGTGCCTAGAGTGTGCTAACATATCTAATGATGCTTTTGCTTTTTAACAGACTGTGGAAACACAATTGGAAGCTCAAGGAGCCCAAATTACAGCAGGCTAATTGAGAAAATATCCAAATCTCTTGTCTACTCTAGTTGAATGTGTTTTAGGATGTAAGGTCCATCAAAAACAATGAATATGCAGATGGTGCCTCCTTGCAGGTGTGGGGAGGAAGACTGTGGCTGGAGGAGCACTGCACCCCCTCAGGGCACTGCCTGGCCCTTGGCTCTGGAACCCCATGAACTAGTTTGTGGCATTGCTCAGTAATTTCTAAACTGGCAAGTCATGCATACCTCTGCTTAAGCCCCACTTGATTAGTCACAATTCTTATACAACTGGCGTGTACAAAGAGAGACCTTATCTTTCTCCAGTGGAAGCCTGCCTCTTACATTCACTATTAGTGTTCCTAAAGGGATCTGCACTGGGATGCATTTTATCTCTGATTCTCTTGATGCTCACTTATTCAGTATTGCTCCTATCTCTGATATTAACAGAGTAAGCTGGAACCACATACAGCTGTCTGGTGGGGCCAAAGAAAGGTCCAGGACTGCTGCATGGTGGGCATTCAAAACCATCGGAACCTAGGATTGCAGCAGGTTCATCTTCTGTGTAGCAGTAAATGAAAAGGTATGAGTAGCAAAGCAAGGGTGACCTGGGAAGAGACAGAGGTTTCAGATAGAAAACTACCTCAGAATGCCTCTTTTGCTTTTCACAATGTGTTTTTATGCACTTGGTGTATTTCAGTGATATTCCAGAGAGGCTTATCTGAATTGGATGGATGATTTTTCCAACCATGCAATTTATATTTTGGAATAGTAACCCATTTTCTTAAAATTTTTATCTATCTATCTATCTATCTATCTATCTATCTATCCATCCATCCATCCATCCATCCATCCATCCATCCCACCAGAGAGAAGATAAGAAGGAGCAAAATCAAGCAAAGACCTTGAACCCAGAGAGGTCTCTGGGATTTGGCAAATGCAAGACTTTGGCAATATCCAGGTATCTATAGACATGTGGGCCCTATTATGTAGTAGATGTTCTAGCAATGCAGCTTTCAACAGAAACAGACATGACCCCTGAGAATGTAGCTTTACCACTGGGGGAGTAGGTAGAGTCAGCTCATGAGTTTACCTACTTCAAGATGGAAAGATGCAAAATGTACCTCTGCTGGCTATTACTTATTTTCTCAAATAAGAGGGAAATGACAGCAATTTAATTTTTTAGTCTTCAATTTTAAAAGTAAATAGACTAGGAGCACCAGGTGACTCAGTCAGTTAAGCATCCGACTCTTGGTTTCAGCTCAGGTCATGATCTCACAGTTCATGAGTTTGAGCCGCTCATCGGGCTCTGTGCTGACAGGACAGTGTGGAGCCATGCTTGCATTTTTCTGTCTCTTTCTCTCTCTCTCTGTCTCTCTCTCTCTTCTTCTCTCTTCCAAGAATAAATAAACATTAAATAAGTAAATAAATTAATTAATTAAAGTAAATAGATTAAATTTAGCATTGCTTATGTGGAATTTCAATTTTATGGCTGTGTGTTCTATTAATCCACCAGTTTCAGATGTCAGCTCGAGTATTTCTTCACAAGAACTAAGAGCTAAAAAAGTTCCCTTATTTTCTATATAAGAATTTTCTCACTTTCCCAAACACCTCTTCTCCATATCCATCTATATTTCTGTCAACTAATCCTCACATCACTGCTTAAAAACTACTCGAAGATATTTATGGTAAATGTTTTCAAATTCTTTACATGACAGATTCTTTGAAAATTAAATAGAAAAGAAGCAGATGGGGGAAATAGTACAATTTTAAAATATGTTTTAGATTCTCTACAATTAAATGCCATCTATATTGCTTTAACTTTTTATTCTATTAAATGAATAGTACTTTTCTAGTTTCCATCGGCGTCATCACTTTATACTATTTAGGCTTTAAAGTTTCAGTCTTGGGACACCTGGGTGACTCATTAGGTTAAGCATCCAACTCTTGGTTTCTACTCAGGTCATGATCTCACGGTTTTGTGGGTTCAAGCCCCTCAGAGCCAGCTTGGGATTCTGTGTCTCTCTCTTTGCCCCTCCCACACTTGCTCTGTCTCTGTTTCTCTCAAAACAAATAAACCTAAATAAAGTTTTAGTCTTAAGACTGCCATCCTAAAATCCTTTAAACAAGTATAGAGGAAGATTATTATGTTTTTCTTTAATCTCCAGAAGACATAAACTCTATTCACTCAGTTAAATTGAATGATTTGTTACTCTATTTATCATTGTGTGTGGCATGGGATGCCATTTTTTTTCTTTTTACTTTTGAATTTTTCTTATAGTCTTTGCTTTTGGATTCGAGCTGTAAACTAAAAATTGTAAGCTGTGGGTTGCTTGTTTGCTTTTGGCTGTAAGATAGAACATTATTCATGACTACCTATTTCCTGACTTTCACCAATGTTTCAGTCTGAAGGCCCTTACCGGTCAGTCCCAATGCTCTTATAAGTTCAAGGTAGGAGAACATCTTGTCATTGTCAGCATCAAACGGCTCCAGTTGCTCTCGTTCTGGTGTTTCTTCTCCAAGAAGATTCTCTATTTCATTATAAGTTAAATATCCATTTGCATTGTTATCAGCACCATAGAAGAAGACTTGAAGATCTATGAAAATGAAAGGCTTCACTTATTTCAACTCAGGTTTTGAATGTCAACTCAAACGCCTACAGTCCTTCTGAACACCGCGGTGACCTCATTGTAGTTTTTGTTTTGTTTTCCTGTTTCTCAGACACACCCAGGTCATCATTACCTCCCACTTCAGCTTTTCTGTATGTCCCTTCCACAAATCAATTGTTCCTTTCCTTTCTTTTACAGTTTATTCTCCCTCTCTCTTCATTCTACTCTGAATTATCTGATTATTCACCTTAGTAATTATCTTTCTGTTATCTGTGTTCTCATGGTGTTGTAGTTAACTTTAAACTCCACATTTTAATTGTTGTATATTTGCTTCATGTATTAATTTAAGCATTTTAATGGAACAGTCTCCATCATGTATACTACAGTCTTTGATATCGCTATTAGATCTTATTTCTCCCCTAAAATGTTACCAGAACATCCATCTGACAAATTGGAATGGTCTTTTTATTCTAAGTACTTGACTCACCTTGCTTACATTCACTTTCTACCTCCTTTTTGTCTAACGTTCCTTAATTTTACATCAAATTGTGCCTATTCATTTTGCTATCAATTCTGAATATACTGACATTTCTTATGCTAAGTTGGATGTCATCTGTAAAATCTTTTTTACTTTACATATAATCAAATGTTGTTTCTTCACTTATAATGCCATTAAATAATATTCCTTTGTCAGAATTCTTACTGTCTTCTCGGTCTCACTGCTATAAATACTGTCTTTATTAAAACACAGTCAAACATTGTTTTCTGTGTCTCTAAAGTGCCAGGCAGTGTATGTGATACTGTGTATACCAGGGTGAAGAAGCCATAGTCCCTGATTTCACAGAGACAAAACCAGTAAGTAAACAGTTTCAATAAGCAGTGAAACATATATTGTAATGTAGGTACAGACCATGTGCTGTTGAAGCATAGGGAAGGATGAGGGAATGTTCCACCTGAGGGTTGTTTTAGTTGAATTATAAAGAATTTAGGGAAGTTCACCAAGCAGAGAAGTGGGTGGAAGTTAATGTTGGGGAGGTATGACCTGTGGTCAAAGGCGTTGAGTTATGGAACATTGTAGCTTGTTTGGAAACTACAGGTAGTTTGGTCTGACAGGAGCATATGTGGTAAAGAACACATGACCATCAGACTGAGGAAAAATACTTTTAACTGACATTAGTATTCCCATTGGATCTTCATTTCATCTTTGTCAGACTCAAGGTTCATCGCCTTAGTTACTCAGTAACTTCCCCCAGGTTGCTGGTATTTGTACCTAAGTGCTGAACACCTGGTCATGTGACACAGCTTTCAAAACTGATGTCAGGCTTCTTGCATAATGCATGTGACATAGTGTAAAGGCCCGTCTATCAAGCTGAATTGTAGAGAAAGACCAATGCATAGCACTTTTAAAATTTACTTGTGCTTGGCTTAGGAAATCTGGAAAACGCTTGTAATAGCATAATAGTAATAAATAAAGTAATAGTAAACCTTCTTAGCTGGTTTGAAGTAAAAGAAATTAGATTTTTTTTTTTTTTCATTTTAAAACGTGAAAGAGTATGTTCTGGTAATGAAAGGATTCAGCAGAAGCAACAATTTATACTTTTTTTTCCTTACTTAACATGGTAAAGAAAATTAAATGCCTAGGAATACTGACTGACAGAATGCTCTAGAATAACAGTGACAAAGGATTGTGATTATCTTGCTGGTCATGGTTTAAATGGAAATACAGACTTTACAATGTAATGTTGTCTATGGCAGGAAAAGAGAAATTACTAGAGTAACAGGAGTAATATACCAGAAATATAACTGAATGCCATATAACTTTCAGAGATTTTAAATCTAGCAATGATTACTATCCAGTTAACATTTATTTTTCCTACAGTTTTTGGTTTTGGTTTTGGTTTTGCTTTAGCAGTTATTACTTTGTTTTTAAATGTCACAAAAACATTATTTCAAACACCAACCTCGGGGCCCAAAATCAGATCACCTGGCTTCTAGTCTTTCCAAAAGTGTGGAAGGAAAAGGATAGGCCAATTGAACTTCAGGATGGCTGAAGGAACCAAGTGTGGTAAACAAAGCAATCGTGTCATCCAACTAATAGTTCAATTAGCTGTCTTCCCAGATTCAATGACTTCTCTCTGCCAATGAGTGAAGGGCAGTTAGGCCTAACAGATCATTAGGGGAAGCTCCAGATTTGTGTGTGGAGCCCATGCGTCTGATGTTTTAACCTCTTTCACTCAGGTTTAAATAGATTGTTGTAGCTCAATGGGCCCATTGGAGCTGTCAATAAGCAACTCTCTTCTTCCTTGGAGATAATGGGAAGTAAAATGCTTTTCCTTGATCTTCATTTGTTTTTAGAGAGAAAGAAGGGAAAAGAGGCTCGGGAAGTTAGTAGCCTTGAATTTCCTAGAGGCTAATAATGGTGTAATCTTCTCACAGATGTGAAACTCATAAGCCTAGGTATTGATATTTGGAGTTACATTTGGTTCCAATTAAGTCCAGTGATACATTCATGAGGGTTAAAAAAAGAGGATTTCGTTGTTTGATAAACTGCCAAACCTGGGGGTTTAAGATAACAGAGCTGACAGCAGTAGCTGGGGCAGGAAAATTGAGATTGGTTTCATGCCTCTTCAATGAAAAGTAATTTAAATGTCAACTCTAAGAGAACTTTAGTTATAACCCCAATTTCTCATCCTAGGAGTTCCACTCAAGTGATTTGACTTGAGAGGGAATCTTAAATTCCTTCTCTCCAAATCCTGTCAAACATTTTCTGAAAAGGAAGAAGAAAAAAAAAAAGAAGATAAAGAAAAAAAAGTAAAAAATACAAACTACACAAAAAAAGTTATTAAATAAAAAACAAAAATATCAGTGACTTATTTTACACTCACTTTAGAGAACAGGAATTAAATAATTCCTAGGCGAGGTTCTATAAAATTGAATAGATTTTATGGTTAGGAAAACAGCTACCTGGCCATGATTTATTGAAGGTTACACCTTAAGTTTCTATTTAAGGAAGCTGGATTAGTGGTCTAATTTAAAGTCCTTCCAAATATTGGGTGGACCCTCTGACAATTTAGTATCATATTTCCCTGGTGTTGTCAAAGCCGTTGACCTCTTCCTCTTCAGTCATCATCTCCAAGCAAATTTTGTTGTTGTTGTTGTTGTTGTTGTTGTTTTGTTATGTTTTGCTTTTTGTCACCCAGACTCCACTTCTGAAATATTCTACTCTGGTCTCCCCCCTCTGGCTGGTCTTCTGTCACTCCAGTACCTTTTCCACTACATTTTATTTGTATTTCAGTCCATAACTGTTTCATTTTTTTATCTCAATGTAAAAGATTCCTTCTGAAACATTTTCTTGGTAATAAGCCTGCGCCTTTGAACTCTAACTTCAAAATCTATGGTCTATATTCACAAAACTCTTATTTCTACTTTCCTGCATCACCCATGCAGTACAAGCCCAATCCTAGAACAACTCGACCACCTGTGTTCTTCATGCCTGCACCTGGGTTCGTAAGTGACACTGGGAAAAATCAAACAGCCACATGGATTGATGCCACTGAAAACTCAAGATCTTCACCTTAGGGACTGTTAGTGATACTACTACTCAGCATTTTATTTATTCCATTTCGGCTTTCGTACTCTCCATAGCTATTTCAAACCTTCACTGTTTTCCCCTCGGATCTTTTAATTTGCCAATTTACCTCTATTGGTTTCAGCAAATAATCTTGCTTTATTGAAAAGAATAATATCCATAAGCAAGTGTTCCTTCATCATTTTGCCACTTCTGAAGCTTATTTATATCCATAAGACACCTACCTTTTCTTCCTTTCTGTGGTTTCAGTGAAAAAATAATAACCCAACAAAACCAACAATAATAACATTCACATACTTTTCCTCTTAGAGGTAATTTTATTATTTAGGTTCCACTTTGGAACTTAAAACAATTTTTTTTACCATTTATTTATCTTGAGAGAGAGACAGAGCATGAGTAGGGTTGGGGCAGAGAGAAAGTTAGACACAGAATCTAAAGCAGGCTCCAGGCTCAGAGCTGTCAGCACAGAGCCTGATGTGGGGCTCGAACCCATGAGCGAGATCATGACCTGAGCCGAAGTCAGATGCTGAACCAACTGAGCCACCCAGGCACCCCTGGAATTCTTAATTTTTGTGATGCCATGAAAATATACAAATAAAAATATCTAGGAGGCATTCAAATATATAGATCTGTAATTCAGGAAAGAACACTTGGCTAGAGAGATCTATTTGGGTTAGCCACAGATAAAGATGAAATTGTGGCAAAAGAAAAGTTTCTGGCACATAGAACACACTCAGTAATATCGGTTGTTTCTTGTTCCCATTTCCGTGCTCTCATCCCCATGTCCTCTCCTAATTAATGACACTAGCATTAATAAATCACCTAAGCCATCAACTTTGGGATCATCTTAGGTTTTTTTCCTTACTCACCACCTTCCTTACTTACCACTCTACCTCCCTAGTGTCCCTTGGGTCTCTACTCATTTGCCATTGCTTTAGTTTAAATGGCTATTTTAACTAACATATCGACACCCTTCTCTAATTGTTCTACCTGCTTCCAGATTTCCTTCTCCACAAACTATTTTTCTTTGAACCAAAGATTGATCTGTCAAAACATGCAAATTTGTTCATATTACTTTTTATCACTCAAAGACTTTAAGTAGCTTCCTATGTACAGTAAGATAGAACTTAGGCTGATAGATAAGGCCTTCCAATATTTGTGCTTGGCAACATCCCCACATTTCTTTGTTGCCACTTACTATACTGTCTCACCAGTCAAACAACTTGCGATTTCTCATGTATAGTATGCTCTTGAAGAAATATATGCCCCCTTTCTCTTTCTTTTTTCTTTCTTTCTTCCTTTCTTTTCCTTCTTTCCTGCCCCCTATTCCTGCTAACTTTGTTTTCCACACTTCCCCCCAGTTCTGTTTTTAGCCTTTTCTTGACAAACACTTTCCTTTTCAAAGCTCACCTCCAAGGTCACCTGTTTCATTTTGTTTATTTATTTATTTTGAGAAGATCTGAGGAGGGGCAGAGAAAGAGGGAGAGAATCCGAAGGAGGCTCTGCTCTCTCAGTGCGGACCCTGACATGGGGCTGTATCTCACAAACCTTGAGATCATGACCTGAGCCGAAATCAAGAGTCAGCTGCTTAACTGACTGAGCCACTCAGCGCCCCTCACCTACGATTGATTGTTACCTCTTAAAGTGAAGTCTTAACAGTCTGAGTTATGACCCTTGTCCCCAATTTCTTTGTGAGTTTTGTTGTACTTGTGGCCACTGATCATGACCATTCACATGCTATTTTCTCAACTAAAGACATTGTATTAATTACATTTTACATCTGTGTTCCTAGCACAGACCTGACACATAGAAAGCACACATAAATTGTATGTTGAATGACTGAAATATTCTAGTTCTTTTTTGCCTTCCTGCTTCCATATCAGCATATTTGGATCTGGAATGAGAATTTAGAAATGGGAATAGGGCTAACCTTATGAAAAATGAGACAAATATATTTGATATATTTAATTGTTACTTTTTGACCTCTCTGTTTTAAACAAGACCACCTCTCTAGCTTTCTCCTAGCACTAAGTACATATTTATTGTTCTTTCTTTGCTGCTGGGCTTTTAGTTCCTCCAGCACAGAAATCACGTCTGTTCTGTTCATTGATGTATAGTCAGTGTCTGGTACAGGGTAAGTTCTCAGTAGAGGCTGTGGAGTTAGCTGATTAATTTCTTACAGGGGACAAGTCTGGGGGAAGAGTGGGAGGGGCAATGTTTCTTTGTTAAGTTCACATTGTTCTTGACCCTCTAAAGATCACCTTCCTGCTAACTCTTCTTGTTTCTGTAGTACCCTTTCGCTCTTGATTTCTGCCTTGATTAAGTTACACACGTTACAAATTAAGGCATAAGTACACTGGTTTTCCATGTTTACTGGTAAACCAGAATCAAATATACCATGTTTACCATGATAATATTCACTGTCTATATAATTATATGTCATAATATATTGTATCAAATTATATATCAGTGAAGGTGTTATTTAAAAAATACAGGGACATGCAAATATATTATTTTATTCCAAGTGGAAAGCTGAAAATAACAACTTATAGCTATTTCAAAGGTAGTCAACACCTGGTCATTTTCCTAAGTTCTTTAATCACCATTTCCCCCATTTTGAAAGGCCTTATCTTTTCACAAGTTATGAATTACTATTAACATGTTATTCATGAATATCCAGGTAATAGAGGATTCATCAAAAGTTTTTATAATTGGACAAATTTCACTCGCAGCATTAGTATGGCTTGGTTTTATGCCTATAAAACTTGAATGTGAGTCATTTACATTTATATGACTTATATCATTTCAGTTTATAGGATAAACTATAGTAGAACTGTGGGATAAAATATAGAAATTGTACTTTCCAGTCATCCCTAGCCCCAAAGTTATTTTAGATAAATATATTTAATTAAATATATAAAGATATATTGAATGGTTTAGCAAAAGAAAAAGTATATGTACATATAATTTAAATCTGACATAATATTTATAGGATAGACATGGCTACAAATAAGGCAGGTGGTATGGAGACAGACAATTTCTTACTTATTGTAGATATTCCAGAGGATATGTGTGGGCACTTAGCTTTACATCAAATTGTGAAACTTACCTGTAAGATTCTTTATGAAAGAAATAGTTATCTTGGGTTTCTTTTCCAGTATTTCAGAATCTACTACATCTTTGGGGTCTTGTGTTGCTGGTTCCGGAACAGCTTTTTTTCAAAGAGAACAAAGCAGTCAGTGACCTTAGTCTAAGAGATGTGAGAAAATGGATAGTCACATGCTTGGTGTAGTACATCTGGGCAAACAAAATGTAGTTCTCTAACTCATCCCTCTAAACACTGTAATCATCTGGATTATAGTGACCTGGAACAGAGCTTAAATCCATGCTCTTCTCAGTTGTAAACACAATGAAAAGCCTAACTATTCTCACAGGTAGATGTTTCCTTTCCTTCTTGCCTCTTGACTCAGTGTTTGTCTGTGTGTGTGTGAGTTGGACTCCTCAGCAGAATCATTCACTTCATTGTTCATCCAAAGACACATTTACTGAGAGACCATTCTGTTCGAGGCACAGGACTGTGTGATTATTACTACTGTAATAGTAGTACTAGAGCTGTAATAGTAATAGTAGATCTTGAGAGCAAGAGGTTTTTGGAGATGTGATGTTGTAATAAGTGTCCTGGCTAAGATTTCTGGTATAAGTAATATCCTGAAATGTAGTTTCAATGGGCTCTCTGTTAAAACAGCCGTGGTGATAATGATAAAGATAAAAGAATAACTCCAAATAGCTCCAGAACCCAAGAAAGAGCTAAACACTTGAGAACTCTAAGAAAAAGTTTGGCTAACTATAAAGTATCAGATTGCATGAATTAAAAGAGCCCATTTGACTGGAAAATGAAAGACCCCTGGGAGTTTTGGAGATCGTGAAGAGTAGAAAAAGAAAACTTGCTGTCATTCACTTCACTGAACCCATATAAATCTTATGAGTTAAAATCGAGATCCCCCAAATTTTTTTTAAAGTTTACTTATTTTAGAGAGAGAGAGACAGAGTGCAAATGGAGGAAGGACAGAGAGAGGGAGACACAGAATCTGAAGCAGGCTCCAGGTTCGGAGCTGTCAGCACAGAGGCTGACACAGGGCTTGAACTCACAAACCATTAGATCGTGACCTGAGTAGAAGCTGGATGCTCAACCTACTGAGCCACTCAGGAGCCCCGAGATCCCAAACTTTTTAAATGCAAGACCACTCTGCCACTGGACTTTGTGAATGTTATGGCTCTGTAAGCATCACACCGAAGTGGAAATCTCCTCCTCAGAGGGAGGTAGTGAAGACAGACAAGAGTCTCACTTTAGTCCAGCAAAGACTCACTTTTGAATACTATGTATTGGGACTAACCACTGTACCAACTTCCAGGTGTGGAGCCTCATCAAACTCCCCCTAGAAAACCCAAACTTATCTGCTTACTCACTGGGATAATCCAACCATCCAGCCACTGTACACCTGCAGCAGGACAGGGGACTTGCTGGAGAACACCTCAGTGCTGAACAGTCTTGCATTATATACACAGTCCCAATCTTAAATGGGCTCACAGCACTGCTCACCCTTCCCTCTACACTGTATTAGATTTGCTGTGTTTACATTTTTAAATTAATCCTTCCACAGTCCCTCTTCTCCCTCAGTTTCAGATGAATTTATATCATACTGCCTTCATAAAACAGAAATAGATTTGACTTCCTTATGTACTCACCATCACATCTACCAGCCCTCCCTGCTTCTGTATCCGCACTGTGTTTGTAATGATAATTGTGAAAATGCACAGTGTCTCAGCTCCCATCAGATGGAAGTTCTTCTCTACTTGCAGTTTAGATCCTCTCTCGATTTTTCAAAGTTTCACCACAGCAATTACTCACTATCTTTCCCACAAATGAATTTCTCTCCATATGTATCTCCAGCCAAATAAAAATATTTTTTGGTATCTCCCATCTTAAAAATTTCTTAATACAGTGTCTACCTCTGACTCTTTGCTGTTTTCTCTTTTCCTTTAATTACAAGTTAATTACCAGGTTTCCCCATTCTTCCTATAACCTACCTTTGTTGGGCTTCCTCCCTTAGAACTCTTTTGAAACTTTTTTCCAAGATCACCCATGACCTCCAGCTTGACAAATTCAAGGATCACTTTTGCATTCTTATCTTATTCAACTTCAGCCTCTCAACACATTTAACATAATTCCCTCTTTCTCAAGATACTTTATGTTCTTAATTTTTATCAATCTCCTTTCTATAAAAGAGAAATTGAACAGTACCTATGCATACCTAGGTCATATGATTGTTGTGAAGATTAAATGAACTGCTACTGGAGCAGTTTTGATTTCTGGCTACACCTCTGCTATCAGACCTCTAACGGTTGGAGCTTCTTAGTACTGGTGTCCTGGGCCTTTTACTCCCTGTCATAGCTCTCTTCCCCTGTGATCCTCTGTGTGCTTTTGGTTATTACATACATAGAGATGTCCCAGATTTTTATCCTCAGCCCTTACCTGCTCATAGAATTCCCAGCTTAACTGCTTATGTGGCATCTTGGCTTTGAAGTCTAAGAGCACTTCAAATTTAAAATGTCACCAAAGTTTTAGATTCCCCCAAGATGGTCCCATGTTTTATGTAATACTAATACACACCCGGTTACTAAAACACCTTGTTTGCAGTATTTTTCTTATTCTCCAATTAAACAATTAAGTCTTATTGGCTCTACCCCCGGGCCCTACCTTTCATTTTTCTCCATCTCAGCCATTGTGACCTCTCACCTAGCCTAATGTGTAAAGCTTTCCCCACGAGACCTCTCACCTGTTCTTGACTTTCTAATATCTCATTTCTACTCAAATCCAGAGTCCTCTTCGAAATCATATATCCTTGTCATTCACTCCCCTGTCAAAACCCTCTGGCTTCCCACAGGTCTGACTGTGGCCCATCTGGTCTCACATGTTCTCGCCATTACCTGTGCTTTCAAATGGCTGTACCGGACTTTCCATTTCACTCACTGAACTTCAGCCTTCAGGGCTTTTTCTGTTCCGCAAACACGCTAAGCTCATTTGTCCCCTAAGTTCTTTGCACCGCTCTTCTCTCTGCTGGAACTCCCCTCCTCAGACCTTCATGTGGATGCCCTTTTTTCCCATTCAGGCCTCTGTCCCAGTGCTTCTGATCACAGAGATTTTCCTGATCACTCAATTTAAGCCACTCTTCTCCAGTGGCTTATTATCTAATCAGTCTTTCTTAATTTCTTCATAAGACTTAACATTATCTAAAACTATCTTATTTATGCAGGTATTTCTTCCTTATATATGTTTATTTCTCTCAATAAGAATGAAATCTTCATGAGATCTGAGATCTTCTTCAGTACTGAGTCTCATGGTACCTGATACTTGTTAAATAAATATTGTTGAATAGGTAAAGGATTAAGAGGTGATATTTCCAATAAACAGTGAGAATAACCGAAGGCAATGCAAATGTCCTCTCTGCTGGTAATGTTATATCTTCTACATATTTTTTTCCTTAAATATAAGTAAACAATGCCTCCCTTAAAGCATAAACAATTCCCTCTAAACCCTACCCCTACATGAACCAGAACACTAAACTGTTGGGTTGCAAGGAATATGTAACTATACTAAAGTTACAAAGAAAGGTTTGTGAAATGCAATGACTCAGTTTATCAATTAGTTTATCTCAGGCTGCTCATTTTCTACATTCATGAATTGTTGATAATAATCTCTGGCTATTTACAAAGGTAACTTGTGGAGATAAAGTATTGTCCATGTTAAAATACTTTGCCAATATGTTACTGCCATTAATATTACCCGTGGCATTTAGATTATTTATAGAAGCAAGGATTGATGTCTCTCTTCACATGATTACTCTCATGTATCATTTATACATTTATTCATTCTTTGAACAAATACATACAGAGTACCTAATATGTGCCAGGAAATGTGTTAGAAGTAAGCAATTAATTAAATATACACCAAACTCACCCTTTTCTGAATACCATACAAGAGCAAGATTACCAGTATAACCAATGATCAACATACCAGAAATGTCATAATTTTGACTAGACGCTACATATGGCGGTCTTGGAGTATAAAACTTCTTTTCCTCTTGCAAAGACTGCGTTGGTGATGAATACGAACTTAAACATTCCATCCTAGTTATATTCAATATATTTTCCAAAATATGGAGATTATCTTTAAGCTGGGAAAGCCACAAAAAAACATCATCTAGTTCCTAGAAAGCAAATTATAGTTACTGAGTGGTTAAAGGAAGTTAAAAAATGTTCAAAGTATCAATCACCTCACATTATGTCTTGAGAAAACAGATGCTCCAAAGCACATTCAGGGAAAATATTCAATACCCAGAGTTATTTCTAATAACATATTATAAAAAAGCACATATTTACGATAATGTATTCATTATTTAAATTATTTTATTATCAAATTTTCCTTCTTGATGCCTTTAGGTTTAAAAGTCTGCCAATCAGGTAAACCTCATCTAACACACACAAAACAAAGAAAAGAGATGATTGAATTGGATTTTCAAAATACAATTATACATGTGGCATTGAAGTTTGCTCTTCAAAGGAATTCTTCCATAAAATCTTATGAAGCAAGTAATTTCATTATTATTTCCTATAAGAATAAATTCAATGAATGAAAAGTATATGCCCAAATTATTTAAGGCAATTACACATTGTAAATTGCCAAATTTTCTTCCTGGCCATCATAATGTTCTAGTGATATGAAGAGTTTGAATTGTGAAATAGAGTTATAATTTCTCCCACATCAGTTTGGTAGCTCATGGATGAAAGAGACCAACCTATGCTTATTTTCTAATGAGAACTGGAGGGAAATAATATTCATATATATATTTATATCATATATTCTACATATACATTATTATTACATATAGACATATGATACAATATTATATACATCATATATTTATTTATAGTGTGTGAGAAATAAAGCAAGTCATTTTTCTGACAGGAGCCATAGAGGTCTGATCACTAAATGTGGAGTCGCTGATACTGTGAACAAACCTTTGGTGACATCTAGTGGTAAAATACAGATGTAGTTAGTCACTTTCTTTCAAAGCTTTAAGATGCCAATATTGTATATAATCTTGAGAGATGCTGAGATAAAGGGGAGATTAGAACAAAATGGACAAATTTAGTAACTTTCTTTACTTCAGAAAAAAAAACCCTTAAAATTGGTTAAGAATAAAGGGGAAGGCAGAAAGAGAGTCACCTTTTACTAAAAACTTTCAAATTTTATTGTGTGAACTTTGTCTAGAGCATAAAATTAAAAGCAATTTGTGCACCAGCTTATATTATAAATATGTTTCTTTCTGCGATTATATTTAACTTATGTGGATATGCTCCAATTCTGAGTAGGAGTACCACATTTACTTGTTCTGAGGAGGTGAATCTCAGTAATGAGAACTTCTAACAGAATTTATATGGAGGCCAACAGAGAACCTGTATATATATTTTCTATGTTCTGTAAACTACCATTATCCATTGTATTTTATTACTATTATGTTTGGGATATTGTAGAGTAAGGAAGTACTTATGATAACTGGCTGCAAATTTTGTTGACTCTGTTTGCATTTTAGATATTATTTAAGCAAGCCAACTCGCCAAGCTATGAAGTCTTTTTTTTTTTCCTTCTAGGCTGTGAGGGACAACATTATCTTTATTTTGTTTTTAATTTTTTAAATGTGTATTTATTATTGAGAGAGAGAGTATGAGTGGGAGACCCAAAATCTGAAGAAGGCTCCAGGCTCTGAGCTTCTGAGTTGTCAGGACAAAGCCTGACATGGGGCTTGAACTCATGGATGGCAAGATCATGACCTGAGCCAAACTTGGATGCTTAACCGACTGAGCCACCCGGACACTCCAACCTTATCTGTATTTTTAACAAAAGAACTCACTTAGGGTTTGAGTTTGCATGTTCCAATAGCAGAAACGCTGTGCTGGAGAAAAAGCCGATATTCAGGTGTATACCTACTAACAAAAATTAGCTTAAATTTTTTAATATCTTTAAGCTTCAACCTTATTTTTACAATGGAAATATTGATAAACTAATAAAATACATTAGAGAAACCCCAAGCTTCTCCAATCCCAACGTTCTTTGATTTTTGTGACTATCTATATACATTATTTACTCTTTGGAATCAAATTCTACCAATGAGTAGGGAAAAAAATATTCCAATTATACTTTAAAGGCTGTGTCCACATATTGCAAGTGGAATTGGAATTTTGTTAATTATCCGGTTAATTTAATTACTTTAGGCACTTAAATCCAAACTCAGTTTTTCATAGCCTCATTTACCTACATTAATGTGTCTATATTGATTAAATTAAACGTTTAGTGTGCCCTAAACCATGTTGATTTAACCCTGTGAACTGACAGGAAAGTAATAAGAGAGTATATAATAATGTAAACTACCATAGTTTTTCAGGGACAATATACATTTTCTTTATACTAGATCAGCTTTGTTGCATTAATCATAAACAATGAAATATTCTACATACATGATCAAAATTTTAAGAACAGTTGTTATTTTTATTAATTCATTTAAAAATATGTACCCAGTGCCTACTAAGTGCCAAGTACATTTAATTGAGGAAAACGATGGAGAACAGAGGACTTTTATGGGGCATACAGTCAGCCTAGCTGGGAAAACTGGCATTGACAGAATTAGAACTAAATGGAGTCATGTAAGATCCTGTGGGAATTTATAATGACAAGAAGCCCTAATATCAAAAAATTTAGAGTGCCTATTAAAAAGACATACTTTATCTACCATTTCTAGATGCCTTTCAAAGATTTTTAACTATTTTAGTCTGTGTTCTTGCAAAAACTAGAAGTGGGAGTTCTACTCAAAGAATTAAAAGACATTAAGGATATGTTCAGTTGTAACATGTGTCAAAAGTAATGACTTACTTTTTAAAAAAATGGAGCAAACTCAAAGTCATTCTATAATAATGCTGTTCTCACGTTTGTCTTGTTACGGTGAATGGGAAGAAGCGTCTATAGTGGGGCATCAGGAATCTTACAGGCTCGTGTGACGGCACTGGTAATGCCGTCTGTCGTGAACGTCAAGGTTAAAGAAAGCCAAGCCTTTCCCACTGCTTTTGAGTATCTTCTGCAGTATTTAATTTTTCTCTGATTTGGTGTCATATATGATTCTTGGGCTTTCCTGTTTTCCAAGAGTGGGCAAGTTTTTGATATCTTGCCCCAAAACTACAGATGTGAAAGCTGCACCTTGGCATCTTCCGTCGTGGGATTCAGATTCGACACCTCTAACTGAGGTCCTAATGGGTGCCCAGCCCTGGTTACGCTATTCCCACATCGCAATTTTATAGGTAAATAAATGGAAACTGAGAAAGACCGAGAGACACAGAACTAACAAAGTAGGAAAACTAAAGACTGAACAAAACAAAGTAAAATAATATACAATAGTACAAATGCAAACATCCTTGTTTAAGGAATTTTTTGTCTTAGTTAAAGTATTAATGCTTTTATCAGTATAATCATGGCAGGGTATGCATATTATTTTTCTATTTCTTTTCACTTGGCTTGTGCAGTATACATTTTTCCCACACTGCTAAGGATTATATTTATCAGTTGTGGTCTTGTGAGAGAGTCTATCAGTATGTATGTAATAGCTTGCTTAAATTAATCATTATATATATAAATTCATTTTATTGTATATTTCCCATTTACTATTAAGGAAAATACTTCTAGGAATATCTTTGTGTTTGCTACTTCTGGAATATTTATATTATTTTATTAGGATAGAGTCCTTGAACTGAAATTCAACTCATCAGTGGATAAGAATATTTTATAGCTTTTGACAGGCATTGTTAAATGGCTTTCCAAAAACCTTCAATTGTTTACAATATCACTAGTACATTTTGGGGGATATTATGTGTCATTATTAGGGATTAAGCTTATTTTTTCTTCTTTTGCTAGTTAGCTAAGTAAAAAGTGAATTTAATTTTCATTTCTTCACTAAAGATAGTTTTATGTATTTTCTAATCTGTTAGTGTTTTAATTTTTTTCAAGATTTCCATAAATCTTGCTTATTTGGGGTAAGTATACTTTCTACTGTGTTATTTGTCTTCAGTGTTTGTGAGTAATACTTAAATGTTTTCCTAATCTATCACTTTCTTTATGAGTTCTCCCCTTGTTTTTAGCCTTAAAAATTCAATTCTGTCCTTTGCAGAGTGTTGATAAATCTTTAGCTCGAATTTCTTTTCATTGTATATTGTTTTACTGTGGGTATTTTAGGTTTTAGTCAATATAAATTAACTTGAGTCTTTGAAATGAGATGTTTGCCTGAAATCATCTTCTTGGCAATTGATAAATACTTATTCCAGTTTCCTTCACTGTATGTTTTTTTTTTACTCTGATTTGGTTGTGCTTTCGTGTGATGGGGAAGTTTTTAAGTTTATCAGGACCAGTGCTTGTGTCTTGTAAAGGGCTCTTTCTTCTTCCTGTTCAGGTTTCATAGTCTTACATGCTTCCCCCATCACTGACCTTGAGGAATGATTGTTGAATATTGGGCTATAATTTTTAATATGTTTTTGTCACCTAATTACCTAGATCTTCTGACTCAAGATGAGGTATTTTTCACATTTGGTTCCTTTGTTCATGTCAATGCAATTTTGTGTAAATGTCTCCTAAATATGTCTGATCTCAGGTGCATCACGCAGGAACTTCTGAAAACCTAGCTTCATTCTTTCTATGGAGCACTTTTTCCAAAAACAGCTGTGTAGCTGCCTATTTGTCAGTCGCTTAACATCTGATCAATTAGCAACAAGATACTGATTGAGAAACAAAGAAAAAGTTTCAACAAAACAGCATGAACAGAGGAGAAATCTGGGAAAGAAAGCCTTCTTTTTTTTATGCAGCCCACTGACCCCTTTTCTCTGGAATGAAATAGGGATGCTTTCAAAGATGCACTTCTGCTATTGCACGGAATTATTCTGTACTGTTTGTGCATGGATACAAGCTAGCCATTCAGTGAAGCAGTTCTGCTGTTGTCTTAAACACAAGAGAACAATTCAAGGATAACTGACCTTGATACCCTAGTATTATGTCCTGAACATAAATTTGGTATTTGCGGACCTAGTCTGAAGCATACATTTTAAAAGTATAGCAGAAAAGCTATGTAAATATAAACTCAGTTATTAATACTCCTCATATCATTAAACATAGTCTGTCTGAAAACATTCCCAGGATATAAATAGTGATTTATTTGTTTGGGGCGTAGGTATGGAAAGTCCTCCTCCTTCTCACTAAACAATCTCATTTGAGTTCTTCATGTTCAGTAAATTCTAAGCACTGGGGAATATATTTTCCTTCCTATAACTCAATGTGGTTCGCATTAGCCCTTAATAAATATATTATGATATGCTATATACCTCCGTTTGCAGTTTCAGAAATCATTGTGTAGCTTCCTGCCAACCACCTCCAAAATGAACAAATAGGCTATTGCACTCAAGGTGAGTAACTGTGTATCTTTTAAAATTGAATTATTATCCTTTTAAAAAATTAATCATCCTCACTTGTGCACCAACCTAGACAGAGTACTGACCTCCCCTAAGCTGTTGTGAAGGTTATTCAAAGTGGTGGCGACATTTTCAAGTCGTTTTTTGAATGCATTCATTTTTGAACCAACAGGATTCTGTTGCTGAAAAAGAAGCATCACACAGGCATTACACCAGGCAAAAACAATGAGATGATTAGTTGGATTGCAGGTTAAATTACTCATTTTGATTTTTGAGGCTCCTGGTAAAGTATCAAGTTGGGTTTTTTGTTCGTTTTTTTTTTTTTTTTTTTTTTTTTTAGCAAGGCAAACTTACCAGTGATATTTTAGCAGTACAATACTGACATCCAATGGAGAGACAAATAAATTTTATTTTACTTTTTAGAGAGGTAGAAAAGAATTGTTTCTGCTATTTCCAAGGAATTGCTTGTCCACATTGAAGAATTCATTTGATTTTAACTTACGTAAATTCATATCTCTGTATTATCCTTTTGCAAACAGTGTTACAATTAACCAGCTAGTTGTATAAACATGTTAAAAATCGCCTGGTATAATCTCTTTTTGTTGTGGTGGATTATAGGAAGCTGACCGCAGGTAAATACTTGTTTCTTAACTCATCAGGCTATCATTGCTAAGTAAATATATATCACTTGTTATGCATAATTATATTTGTGACAGTAAAAGGAACCTATATAAGATATGGCGTTCATCCAGATAAAAACTCGTTATTTCCCCCATAACTTGGTAGGCCTGAGCTGAATTTGGTTGCTTTTCTAATATTACACAATCAGATGTGTTTTAGCAGTTAAAAAACCATAAAAGAGCCATTAGTGCTGGTGTGTTAAATCAGGCCCTGTATAAATGAAAGTTTCTAGAAAGCCACTGATGTCAGTGGACACCAGAACCTCCAGCCTGCAGTTTTCCTGTCAGCAAGTAGCAGTCTGGATGTTGCTAACAGGAATGAGGGGATTCTGATTCAAATTCACATAAGCTTGGCAGTTTGACTGAAGCTCAAGAACGACATTGAGAAAAATTGAAGAGAGCCACGAGGAGCGTCTTTGTGTGTGTGCATGTGTTTTCTTTCAGCATACCTCCTCCTTCTTTTGATAATGGACTTTCCCTTTATTATGGCATTCCATATACTTTGGTGAGAAAATCCTTCCCTCAGTGACAGAGATGTGCATGCGAGCCAGCTTGGCAGTCTGACTAAACCGTCTCCTGGCAGCAATGGTTAGTTCAGGGACGAGCACAAGAAGGAGCTATTTTTCCAGGGATTGCCAACCCTGTAGGACAGGAGATTTAAAGACCTTGACTCTGTATCACTGGGTCCAGTTGTCTCTGAAACCAGTTACTGGATTTTTTTTTAGTTGTAAGAGTTAATCCAACCATTCACATACACAAGTTAGTTTGATATAGGCTTATGTATCTTTGCTTATGACAAAAAGAATGCAGTGAACCATATATTGATGAGAATTTTGAAATAGATCGTAAGCTACTTCTTTATAATTAAGGATTAACTCTACCAGAACACATTTCTATCATCACACAAAGACTTTCCTTTGAAGACGACATGAATTTGCTATTATTCATGCAGAAGAAAAGATGGTATTAATAAAAAGTCAAAAAGCGCTAAATTAGTTGTGAGGACATTTGGGTGGAATCTATTAATGTTCTTACTAATCAATTCAGTCATCTTACACAGATCACTTCTTATAGTTTTGTTTTACTAATATCCTTTATGAAGGAGCTGACCCTCGTAACATATCTAACTCATACTGGATACCTATCCTGGCTGCTATCAGGCAATATCCACTGATGTCTAATAGTTTCCTACACAATGCCAACTGAGAAAAACACAAGAGCAAAACAAAGAATAAAGATAATGCCAACAAACATAAACTCTAACACTGTAAATGTATGAGATTGTAAGGCCCTAGGTAACCTGTTCCAATATTCTTTTTTCATAAACATCTCAACCAGAGCTTATTCCTTTTTTCTTATTTTTACCTTTTGCCTTTCATACAATGTTTTGGGTGCTGTGAAGTTTAGTGATGTGAATTTCCCCCCTCTTCCTTATAAATTCTATTATGGAAAGTTTAATGAAAAATAAAAGAGATCAAGACAGTGGAGGGGCATCTGAATGGCTCAGGTGGTTGAGTGTCCAGCTCTTGATTTCGGCTCAGGTCATGGTTTGTGAGATGGAGCCCTGCAATGGGCTCTATGCTAACAGCACAGAGGCTGCTTGGGATTCTCTTTCCCCCTCTTTCTCTGCCTCTCCTCTGCTCTCTCTCTCAAAATAAATAAATAAACTAAAAAAAAAAAAAAGACAGTGGAAAAGTGTAAGGGGAGCATGTACTTTTTTTAAACTTTTTTTTTGAGAGACAGAGTGTGAGCAGGGGAGGGGCAGAGAGAGAGGGAGACACAGAATCTGAAGCAGGGTCCAGGCTCTGAGCTGTCAGCACAGAGTCTGACTTGGGGACTCAAACTCACTAACCATGAGATCATGATCTGAGCCAAAATCAAGAGCTTGGACATTTAACTCACTGAGCCACACAGGTGCCTCAGGGAGCATGTATTCACCAGTGTGGAAAGTCAGATTAACGGCATTTTCCCATTTGGCTACTCAACTAAATTCAACATATACTTATTGAATCCCTAATGTGCTAGACACTTTGCAGAAGTATTTTTCTACTATTTTGAAAGGAAAAAAAGATACATCTGTTGGGTTATTTGAGATAGGAACAGATGAAAACCATCAAATGGTTTTAAGTGTAATTTTAGTAAGCACATTCCCCCCGCCCCCATATTGAGTCTCTCTCTCTACACATTTGAATTGAGCAAGACATGGGTAAAGCAGAGAAAATCCTAAGAGGATCAAGACGCTTTCATGTTGTCCATGAGATTTGCCTCTACTTGAAAACCACTGAAAATTCTCAGCATTTGAGGAAGAGCTTCTCCTTTCCCCACCACACTTACTTTATCTCTTCAACATCTCAGAAAACAAGACATTTCTGGCTAGTATCTGCTCTTGATAAAGATTTGGGCAGTGTAAAAACTTCTAGTCAGATGCATGAGTTAATGAGAAAAAAATTGAAAATTGGTCGTGGTCACTCAGAATATGATTAAATGTAAAAATGTATATGTTTATTTTACAACTTAGTTAAACATAATTCTATGGGAGAGCCTACCATGGTGGATATATCCAGAAGGAAACAGAGAGATAAGGAGCCAAGTTATTCATACTTGAACTTAGTAAGTAAAATGTTGAAGCTCAGATACAAATTACACAGGAGTGACTGAATTTTTTTCAGTATAACATACCAATACCGGTCACTAGATACTTAGCTACTCTCTAACTTGGCCCTACATAGTAATTGAGCTGAAATAATAAAATAGGGCTAAATAGTGTATTAGAGGGTGGGGAAGGTGAATCTTTTATGACTATTAATATTTTTCATATTTTTTTGCTTTTGTCCCTATTTTATATAACTCTAAATATAGTCCATCCTATTTTTTATTTTTTAAGTATTTTTAAATGTTTATTTATATTTGAGAGAAAGAGTGAGAGCAGGTGGGGTAGGGGCAGAGACAGAGAGAAAGAGAGAGAGGATCTGAACTGGACGCTGCACTGACAGCGGAGGGCCAGACATGGGACTTGAATGTATTAGCTGTGAGATCGTGACTTGAGCTGAAGTCAGACACTGAAACAACTGAGCCACCCAGGCACCTCATCCTACTTTTTAAAAGGAAGCTCTTTATTTCACCCAAATGATGAATCCATTAAGATCGGACTCTGGAATGTGTGCTATTTTCTTGCTTAATACAAATACAAATATCTCAGGCTAATACTCCACAGGAACTGTGACCTGTGTTTGTGCACTGCTGCTCCAGCACTAACTGTTATCACACTTCGTACTTCTGTCACCAAACATTTCCAGAGTACTCTAACACTATGTCTTTCACTAACGTTTTCTCAGCCTTAAATTTTTGGACAGAGATTATTAAAGATTACACTACACTGATTAACCTCAAATGGTTAACATTGTATAAAGATTTACATTGTAATACGGCTAAGAGAATCAAAGTCAGAAAATGCCTTCTAGAGGAAGGAAATAGAGACATGTTTTGGTCACTCTTTCTTCCCCCATTTTAACATACTCCATAAATATTTTATATCTCTAAATGAATATGCCCACAGACTATTGAGCAATGCGCTTCCTTACCAATGATAAGCATATCTTACATATGAAAATTAATGTTATTACCAGGATCTAATAGTGGTTTTAATAGAAACTATCTTGAATCACTATCATTTCCTGGCAGAAAAAAGAGCTGCAAATAAATATTCTAAAATGAGGTAAAATAAGTAAAACGTTTGGCTTATTTACTATGTACAGAAGATCATCTTGTGCCCTGTGTGGTTTATTAGAATTTTTATAGGGTTTAAGGGGCAGTGGGTAGTATCTGATAAACATATTCCAACCTAAAATATTCAGCCATGTCCTATGAATTGTGAAAGCTTGCTTGTCTAGTCGTTGTTCTACAAGAGTACATCCCGAATTGCTGTCTGATGATACTCTTAGTCTTACCCAGGGGTATTATCCGGCTCACCTTGGGGAAAAGGAGAGTCATCCCTCTAGTCAAGCACATGCCCTTTTCAGAATTCTTAATTTTTACAAGAGAGTGTCTGTTTCCTCCCAGCGCAATTGCCTACTGAAGCAAACAGCCCTGCACTTAACTCCCACAGCAAAGCAAATGTACTCAAGGTCTTTTCCAAAAGTATAATTGACCTGACTGTCTTTCAATAGCATTGAAAAGCTTGGCTGAGATAAATAATAGTCATAAAGGACTGCATAAAGATCATATTATCCATCCACTCATCTAGATATGTATTTTTCAAACACTTTTTTATAGTAGCAAACTACTTTTATGAAATGGGATCTACATGCAGCCTGATAAATAAAATGGATTAAAAGAAGAGTCTCCTCCATGGGAGTCTCCTTTGACCACGGTGAAACTGTGATATCTTCCAGGGAACTCAGCTCTGCAGTGGAAAATTTGAAAACCATTGCTCTGATCAGGCTTGCGAGCCTGAATGTCCTTAGAGGCCCTCTTAGGTAAGTGTAATTGACTGAGTGTCTAAGGTACTTAGAAAGTAGTGAGGGATATGGTGTGTGTGTGTGTGTGTGTGTGTGTGAAGAGGATAACTTACAAGACTATAATCTAGGACAATTATTCAATCTCTCTGCGGTACTGCTCCCATTTTAAAAACAGGAATATTATTATCTAACAAATACGTTTGTTGGATAATTAAATGAGATCATGCATATGAAATACTTACCAGAGTGCCTGGCACATAATGAACACTCAATAGCTGCTACACAGAGATACTTATTCTATAGCTAGAAGAATATGTGGCAAGAGGAGAGCTAATGAAAATCATCAATTATGTGTTGGGAATTGATCGCTTTATTTTTCACTTCATAACTCCATTCTTTATTTGCTGAGCTTTTGTGAAATAAATTACATACATCATTACATTTCATCTCTAAGTACTTCAAATGTACATCCCTATAAAAATAACACACACATACCTAAGAGAACATTACCATATCTGAAAATAAAAACTTCCCAATGTCACCCGATACTCAGTCCACTGTCAAATTTTGGTATTTGTCCCCCAAGAACCTTTTACAGTATGTTTGTTCAATAAACAATTTGAAATGGGAGAGAATTTACCAGGTTGCTTACTATATAATCTAAACACTGTTTGGCTATTTCTAAGCCATTAATTTTACACAAGTTGGCTAGAGGAACAGGACAAATGTTAGGCAAATGGGAAGGGCAAGGACAAGACCTGGCTTGAACAGTCTGTTACATCTGAGCGGACAGCCAGTGCGTGCTGTTCATGGCAATTGGCATTTTTGCTGTTGGACTCCAATGTCACAGGAGAGAGCACGCTATTCATTTCAGCAAGTAATACGGCAATGAACAATAATACAAACCTGAGAATTGGCAGTATCGAACAGAGAATTCACTACTGTTTCCATAGAAAGAAACTGTTCTGATAAATTATGCAAATAATTGTGCAGCTGGATGATTTTGCCTATCATTTCATGAAGTTCCAGTGCAGTGGATACGTTCAGTTTGTGAACACATTCAAACAAACAGGATATTTCCTATGAGGTTAAAACCAGAGGAGCACAGAAGACAAAGAAGTTACTTTAAAACCAAATTATGTTTTAAAAAGTTAGTTTCCTAATATTTTCTGTGTAATTGATTGAATTGCAATTAAACTGAAAAAAATTAAGTATTAGGAAGATACATTAATGCAAAGGAATGAAGCTTTAGTCAAGTCAACAGAGTTCAAAATTTAGATGCTCAATGAGAAAATTGGTACAGAGAAGGGTTAGTTTTTGCTTTTGAAATGTGACTGCTAGTTACCTTGATTTTTTAGCTCTTGACATATATTTCCACAATTTATGTTTGGTACTCACAGCAATCAGAGAAAAGTTAATCAAGAATGAAATTGAGCATTTGTTTTTATTCTAGCCTGAGGTTTTCCAAACATACACACTAGTCAATCAACTGGAGTGAATTCCCCCCCAAATTTCTGATCTTCAAAATCAAGCCTAAATGTGTTAGTTATCTCTTTTTGCTCCTATCTCCCAGTCTCTCTGTCTCTCTCTGTCTCTCTCTCTCTCTCTCTCTCTCTCTCTCACACACACACACACACACACACACACACACACATACACGCAGTCATACTCACGCAGTCCTTGCATAATATTTTTTAGAAGTAACTTGACAACTTCAAGAATCATCAGTGTGATTTATGCTCTCATATGAAGCAGTTGATTTATAAAGAGTTTGGGTCAGATATTTTAACCATTCCTTCCTAGTGTCCTTCCTTGTCTTCACATCTCCATGTTTTCTCATTCTAAACATTCTTTCTGAGTGATCACGTTCATTATGCCTCAACTATGTTAGGTTTTCTTACTCAAAGCATTTTAGTTCAAGAAATATAATTGAGCACCTACTATATATTAGGCACTTTTCTAGGCACTAGGGATACCATAGTAAACAAGACACACAAATATTCCTTTTTTTCAGTTTATTTTGAGAGAGAGAGAGAGAGAGAGAGTGAGAAAGCGAGAGAGAGAATGAGCAAAGAGGGGCAGAGAGAGAAGGAGAGATAGAATCCCAAGCAGGCTCTGTGCTGACAGCAAAGACCCTGACGCAGGCTCGATATCATGAACTGTGAGATCATGATCTGAGCCAAGATCGAGAGTTGGACGCTTAACCACCTGAGCTACCCAGGCGCCCCAACACACAAACACTTCTATCCTTGTGGAGCTTGCATTCCAGAGGGAGAAGAGGGAAGATAATCAGAATAAACAAAGGAGAGATATAATATGCCATGGAGAAAAACAAAGTCAAGAAGGAAGAAAGGGAGTCCTGGTGAAGTGGGACTGGGGAGAGGAGTCACAACTATACATAGAGCAGATGGAAGAGGCTCTTATTATGCCAGGGGCCCTGTTATGGGGCTATAGTAACTAGAGGAGGGGAGACGTTTTTAGGTTTTTAAGATTTTATACTTTTAAAGCAGTTTTAGGTTTACACAAAATTAAGAGGAAGGTACAGAAATTTCCCGTGCCCACCTATTGCACACACACACACACACACACGAACTTTCCCCATTGTTTAGTATCACTCACAAGAATGGTACTTTTTTTAACCACGTATGAACTTTCATTGATACACCATTATTACCTACTGTCCATAGTTAGTAGTAAGGTTGACTTTTGGTATTGTACATTCCATGGGTTTGAACAAAAATATGTAATGACATCTATTCATTGTTGTAGTATCATACAGAGTAGTTTCACTGCCCCCCAAACCCCCATGTTCTGCCTACCATCCGTTCTACCTCCTAACCCTTGGAAACTAATGAGATTTTTACTGTTTCCATAGTTTCACCTTTTTCAGAATGTCATATAGTTGAAATCAGAGTATCTATCATTTTTAGATTTCTTTTATTTAGTAATATTTAAGTTTCCTCTGTGCTTTTTAAATTTTTTAACATTTATTTATTTTTGAAGGAGAGACAGACCACTAGGGGAGGAGGGGCAGAGAGAGGGTAGGAGACACAGAATCCAAAGTAGGCTCCAGGTTCTGAGCTGTCAGCACAGAGCCTTATGCAGAGCTCAAACGCATGAACTGGGAGGTCATGACCTGAGCCAAAGTTTGATACTTAACTGACTGAGCCACCCGGCGCTCTTCCTCCATGCTTTTTTAATGGCTTGCTAGTTTATTTCTTGTTGGCACTGAAAAATATTCTATTGTGTGGATGTACTAGTGTATTTGTCCATTTATGGGCTAAAGGACATTTTGGTTTCTCCCAAGTTGAACTGAACAAATTCTGAATGAACAAAGTTGTTGTAAACATCCATGAACAAGTGTTCATGTGGAAGTAAACTTTCAACTCCTTTGGGTAAATGCCAAGGAATGAAATTTCTGGATCATATGGTGACAGTGTGTTTGGTTTTGCAAGAAACCATGGAACTGTCTTCCAAAAGAGCTGTACCATTCTACATACCTACCAGCAATGTGTAAGAGTTCCTGCTGCTCCCCATCCTTAAGCATTTGGTGTTGTCAGCATTCTAGGCTTTGGCCATTTTAATAGGTGTGTAGTGGTGTCACATTGTTGTTCTAATTTGCAATTCCACAGTGACATATGATATGAAATACATCATGCTTATTTGTGCATTTGCTTATATGCTTATTTGCCATCTGTAGGTGAGCTATTAAGGTCTGTGACTCAGTTTCAATCTAATTGTTTGCTTTCTTATTGTTAAGTTTTAAGGGATCTTTGTTTATTTTGCATTACAGTAGATGCACATATTTCCCCAGTCCGTGGCTTGACTTCTCATTCTCTTGACATTGTCTTTCACAGGGCAGATATTTTTAATTTTAATGAAGTATGGCTTATCGATTATTTCTTTTATGGATCATATCTTCATTATAGTTTGAAAAAGCATCAGAGGGGCACCTGGGTGGCTCAGTCGATTAAGCCTCCGACTTTGGCTCAGGTCCTGATCTCACATTCATGGGTTCGAGCCCCGAGTCAGGCTTGTGCTGCCAGCTCGGATCCTGGAGCCTGCTTCCAATTCTGTGTCTCCCTCTCTCTCTTTGCCCCTCCCCACTCATGCTCTGTCTCTCTCTGTCTCAAAAATAAATAAAACATTAAAAAAATTTTTTTTGAAAAAGCATCACAATAGCTACAGTCATAGGAGACTATGTTATCTTCTAGGAGTTTTATGATTTTGAGTTTTATATTTAGGTCTGTGATTCATTTTGGATTAGTTGGTGGACGGTGTATGGTCTGTGTCTGAATTCCGTTTTTGTATGTGGATATCTATTCCAGGACCATTTGTTGCATAGACTATCTTCGCTCCACTGTATAACCTCTGCTCTTTGTCAAAGGTCAACTGCCTATATTTATGAGGGTGTATTTATGGGCTTTCAATTGTGTTCCATTGATCTATATGTCCATTTTTTCACCAATGCCACTCTGTCTTGATTACCATAGCTCTACGGTAAGTCTTGAAATCGGGTAACGTCAGTCCTCCAATTTTGTTTTTCTCCTTCAATATTGTGTTGGCTATCCCAGATGGTTTATAATGTTTTGTGCAAGGTTCAAATAGACTCAACTTGGTTTTGACTTTTACCAACTAGGATGAGAAGCCAGTTGATGGTAGCTGAGTTGAGGCCACTTATGAGGTTACTGCCATATCCAACAAAACTTTGACTGGGGATGCAGCAGTAGATGTAAGGAAAAAATAATCAGGTCTTGAAAATATTTTGAATGTAGAGCCAATAGAATATGAATATTAGAGAAAGAGAAGTGTCAAATTTTCATCCAAAGTTTTATCCAAAGATTTTGTTAAAATTGAACATTTTGTCTGGGAAACAATAAGAATGGAATTTCAATTGAGATGTGAAGTGTAAACGAGTTCAAAAGGAGCAGGTGTGTGTGTGTGTGTGTGTGTGTGTGTGTACATGTGCATATGTGTGTATGTGTGTATATGTGTGTATGTTACGGAGAGGAGGAGTCAAAAGAGATGTTTTGTGACGTGCCTATTAAACATCCAAATGGTGATGTTATAGAGAAAGTCTTAGCCAAAAGAGATGGGTTTAGGGGTGAGTTCCTGTGTAGAGATATCAGTTCAGTAGTATTTCAAGCCATGAGATTGGGTGAGATCACTAAGTGAGTACAGCTTCTAGAGATTGCTCTTATTGTTGGGGTCATGGTCCTATTTCATCTTTAAAGCAAGCAATGTCTATGCCTTTTTCAAGACACAATTTTTTTGGTTCTGACTTTTCCACCTTCCTCTTCACCATTTAAGTCCCTTGCAATTACATTGGGCCCATCTAGACAGTCCAGGATAATTTCCATATTTAAAGTAAGTTCTTTATGGGGCACCTGGGTGGCTCATTTGGTTAAGCGCCCGACTTCACCTCAAGTCATGATCTCACAGTCTGTGGGTTTGAGCCCCACGTTGGGTTCTGTGCTGACAGCTCAGAGCCTGAAGCCTGCTTCAGATTCTGTGTTGCCCTCTCTCTCCCTCCCCTGCTCACTCTCTGTCTCTCTCTCTCTCAAAATAAAATAAAGACATAAAATAAATTTTTTAAATACTTTATTGTCAAATTGATTTCCATATAAATAAATTTTTTTTAAAAAAGTAAGTTCTTTAGTAAATTTAGTTCCAACTGCAACCTTAATTCCCCCTTGCATGTAGCAGAGCAGGGATTAAGGCACTGATTTCTTTAGGGGCCATTACTCTGTCTATCACAGTGTATTAAAAGTAGTGAGCAGGAATAATGGAGGGAGAGGAGAAGAGACATATATAAAGAAAGAGGTCATTGGAGACTGGGCTGCTTGAAATTGTTATTTGGTAATTAGAAGTTCTAGAGGGTGACCATGGGAATGAGCGACCTTTAGTGAAAAAGAGTGGTCTAAAGGTCTGAGAGACTACAATATTGAAACGATTATTCTCAAAGGTTATTCAAATGCCCCTGACATTCTGACATAGCCAACTTGAGAGAGAGTTTTAGGGATGAATGAGATAAAATAGTTGATCAGTGGGGAGGAGTGACCCACTATGGTAGATTTTATTATTGTTTAGTAAATATTAGGCTAGGCTTGGCTTGGCTTTGGCCAAAAGACCGTGGAGATAAGAGAAAGTGGGCCAGTTCTGAACAAAGACTCTAAGAGGCATTACAAGTTTGAGGAAAATCAAACTCAGTGTTATAACTTCACACAAATCAAAACATACAGAGAAGAATTTGCTAATGATGGTTCATAGCATAGTTCTGCAGTGCGAAGGTAAGATTTCTGCTTTGATTTTTTTCTTATTTTCTGGTCTTTATTTCCCACTGACTAGTGTGCCCCTCAATATGATGATCCCAGGCCTCTCAAGCTCAATTTAGCTGAGACTGAATGAGTTATTTCCCCCATAAACATGATTCCCTTCCTAGAATGTCTTTCATTTCTCTCAAGCTGCAAACCTGAGACATCTTTGATTCCCCTCCCCTTTGCTTCTCACATTCAGCGGGTGCCCAGGTTCTGTCCATTATACATTCAAGGTATTTATCAAATGAGTCCCTCCTTTTCTGTCTTCATAACTTCTGACCTAGTACTTACCCTCTTTTTATTTCTTACATGAGATATTAAAAGAATTTTTGAAAATGCCTTTATGTCTTTAGTCTCATCTCCAGTTAGCTAGCTTGTCTAGTGAGAATATGAAATCTGGACTCAAATATTTCTCAGTTTACATCTTGGCTTTGAGACGTACAGTGGGACAAGAGGAAAGATAATTAAAGCTTTATGATTTTAACTTTCCTCACCTGTCAGAATGGGACACAATAAAATTACCTACGTGACAAGGTTGTTTCTAGAGCTAAATGAAATAGCATGTAGGTAATTGATAGTGCTAGATGAAGTCCAATTAATGTAAGTTTCCTTCTTCATCCTCTATTTCTACAATAATCTTTCTATAATGCAAATGTGATTGTGTTATTCTACTGTGGGGAAAAAAAACTCAAATAGATTTTCCCTGAGTACAGAATGGAAAAGAAATCTCTAGCATGGCGTAAAAGGAGTTAAATTATCTGGTCCTCTGACATATTTTTCATTTTTCATTCTTGGCCACAGATGGTGGCCCTAAATTATAAAAATTCCACTGGCACTTAGCCCCCATGGTTCAATTTCTAAGTAGTGGAGCATCCTGGAAATGGGCTAAGTCAGGAATTGTTGCTCACCAAAAATCCATTTTCTTTCTCATTGTAACAGAAACTTACTGCTGTAATCACTATCTGTGTTATCTCATTCCTTGTATTCCTTATATTTCAATCTTTTGCATTGCGATGAGGTCAGCTCTGAGTGCTGGGTAGTGGAATTTATATAGAAATGATATATAGCATTTCCATACCTGGCCCATAAAGTCTTACATAATCCTCCATGCTCACACTCTCTTCCTTCACCTATAGGCCAGATGCAGACAGTATAGTGGGAGAGTTTGATCCTCTAAGCTATGGCAGGGACTTGAGATGGCACAAGTTTGGATCCATGAATGATTACATGAAGCAGGGTTCCCCCTGCAAACTACACTGGATGTAATGTAAACAAAAAAGAAGCTTTTTGGGTTGTGATAATCCATGGGCGTTTTCTTGTTAATTCTAATAACCGTCAACCTACCAGACCAACACAAATTTTGAGTGGGTGAAAGAGGGAGTGTTGCTGTAATAAAACCTAAATTATGTGTAAGCAGATGTAACAGGATGACAGGTGAGATTCATCCTTTATTATCACAAACATTTGGCAACAATGTGGCTTACGATAACTAGAAAGGCAGACCTCAAGACTACCAATAATATCTTTATGAAAAGAGATTGATAAACAAAACATTATAATGAGTATTGGTTGCCATTGGATGAGGTCGGTTCGCCATTGTAAGAAAGAGAACTCAGAATACAGTCGGCATATTTGTTAGCAAAAAAGCAACAGGAGGAATTTGGAGGCCTTTCTAAGGTGGAAAAGCCAATGGGTTCTGAACTCCAACTGGTAAGAGACATAAAAGTGAGATTGAAAACGGCTTTGACACTCTGGAAAAATAGTGTGGAGGTTCCTCAAAAAACTATCAGTAGAACTCCCCTATGACCCAGCAATAGCACTGCTGAGGATTTACCCAAGGGATACAGAAGTGCTGATGCATAGGAGCAAATGTACCCCAATGTTCATAGCAGCAATGTCAACAATGGCTAAATCATGGAAAAAGCCTAAATGTCCATTAACTGGTGAATGGATCAAGAGGATGTGGTTTATATATACAATGGAGTACTACATGGCAATGAGAAAGAATGCAATCTGGCCTTTCATAGCAACATGAATGGAAGGTCTCATCGAGGGTCTCATATTAAATGAGATAAGTCAGGCAGAGAAGGACAGATACCTTGTTTTCACTCATAAGTGTAATAGGAGAAACTTAGCAGAGGAGTATGGGGAGGGGAAGGGGGAAAAAGAGTTGGGAAGAGGGAAGGAGGTAAGCCATGAGAAACTCTTGAATACTGAGAATAAATTGAAGGCTGATGGGGGAGGGGGAGAAGGGAAGGGGGGTGATAGTCATAGAGGAGGGCACTTGTCGGATGAGCACTGGGTGTTATGTGGAAACCAACTTGACAATAAACTATAAAAGAAAAAAAAGATGTGGTTTATATATCCAATGGAATACTACTCACTGATGAAAAAGAATGAAATCTTGCCATTTGCAACAAGGTGGATGGAACTGGAGGGTATTATGCTAAGTGAAATAAGCCAGTCAGAGAAAGAAAAATATCATATGATTTCAGTCATATGTGGAATTTGAAAACTTAACAGAAGACCATAGAGGAAGGGAAGGGAAAATAAGTTGCAAACAAAGAGAAGCAAATCATAAGAGACTCTTAAAATACAGAGAACAAACTAAGGGTTGATAGGAGGGGCGTGAGAGTGTGGGGGAGGTGGGGGATAGGCACTTGTTGGGATGAGCACTGGGTGTTATATGTAAGTGATGAATCACAGGAATCTACTCCTGAAGCCAAGACTACACTGTATCCAAGGCTAAGTCAACAATAAATTTAAAAAAATTTTTTAAAGGCTTTGAGCACTGAAAATCCAGTAATCCAGTGAGACTTTTCAGTTTACATGAGTACTCAGTGCTATAGACCAATGAAATTAAAGGTGTCTTCCCATTATTGTTCCACCTGGTGTCAAGTTACCACATGAAGCTGAGAGGTAGCATTTAAGGGTGAGCCAGCACAGAAATAAAACAAGGTGTAGGAAAGTACTCTGAGTGTGGTTACTGGTGTAGAAAAGTAACTAGATATACATCAGTCAGAAGCCTTACATTAAGTTCTTGAAGGTCTGGTATTGTCAATAAAAAAAAAAAAAACCTTTGAATGTTCAAACTATTAAACAAATTTCAGGTCACCAAGCCTGCTACAAGAGGAAATGAACTGTGAAAGCTGGTTGCCCCCACATGATGGCATTTTTCCCAGTGGAAGATGATGGAAAATGAAAACCTTTCTAATAGTGTAAGTCAGGCCACACAGAAAACCATGGAAAATGAAGGGTCCTTCAAGAAGGTAGAAATAGGGCTGAGTTTAAAAACCATTACCAAATACCAGGCAAAGAGCCTTTATTCACCATGTTGGCTCAACAGGATTTCAGAGTTTCTGCAGTCAAATGACTGTTCTTATTCTTCTCTTCAAATGGGCATAATTATTGTAGTTATTCTGTCACTGCTCTATATTGTATATATAGAAATATATATATTAAAATGGCATCCAAACAAATGTACCTTCTTAATACATACAGCACCACCCACAGAAGCATTTGCACTTGCAGACTGCCCGTCTCCTGGAGATTCTAGACTCTGAGCTTGAGACAGTAGCTGGATGCAATTTTGGCTCTGTCCTTTTGGGGAGGTGATGAGGGCATTCTATGTGTGGAGATCAAAGGTGTATTCAGAACACAAGAGTGTCAAAGGCTGGCTAGTTGTTTGCACATATTTATTTTATTTGGCAAACAGCTAGACATTACTTCCCAAGGCTTTTCATAGGCAGGGCTATACGATTAATTTCTGTTCATGGGATTATGGGTGGAAGGGATGTCCCCCATTTGCACGTCTTGTCCCTGGCATGATTCTATCTCCCTCTGTCTTCTGGTCACTCCTGAGGACCAGGCAGAAACCTTAAGGTCTGCCTGGATATGATCTGAGTACGATACAGAAGAAAGCTGATCCTTAGATGAAGACATGCAGCAGAACATTCTTGACAATCCTCATTGTATGGTGATGTAAGCATGAAGCAAACATTTTCTGTGAAAGACATTGAGGTTTTGGGGGGTTTTGTTTGTTTGTTTGTTTGTTTGTTTTCCTCCATAGAAGTTATCCTCCCCTACCTAGCAGACTTGAATTTCAGAAGACAGAACTAGAGTGTAGTTCCAGCTTCCCATAGAGTTAATTGTGGCCCTGTGGCTGCATGAGTTCTAGCAAATGGAATATGAATAGATGTGTGGTGTGCCATTTCTGGGCTGGCAGAGATGAGCCCCAGAGATCTCTCATCCTATCTTTGGGGGGAGGCAGAAGGCAATCACGCCTTAGGAAAGCAGCAGAGACCATGAAGGACGGAGCCTGGGTTTCTGCATCACCGGCATGGGAAAAAGCCACGTCAGCCAGGAATATCTGTTTCGTGTGAATGACAGATAACTTTTGTTTTTACTTATAGACATCTGATATCTTTTTGTAATAGCATTTAGGATTTATCCTAAGTAATAAATGGGCTGTATTTCCTTATACCTGCATTGCTTGCACATTATTTAGTCGGTTTGGGAAGACTCTCCCTGACCTAACTTGAAAACTTCTATTCAGCCTTCAAAACTCATTTGAAATCTCAACTCTTCTCTAAACTTTTCTTAATTCCCCGGGAAGTTGTTTATTCTGTTCAACAAGAAAATCAAGAATTTTATATAAGTATCTGTTATTGTGTTTATATTGTTCAATTGTGATTATGGGTTTGTACATCAATCTTCCTTTTCTGACAATTATAAAGGGCAGGAGTTTACATTTTTCTGTCCCCACCGTGCCTTACACGGAGCAGAGGGTATATGGTTTCCAAATGAACAAAGTATCATTTCTGTGTGAAAGATGTCGTCATCTTGGTAGTCAGGTTACTGACATGACTCCTGGATACCGAATAGATGGCGAATTAGTATCAAACTAAGAAGCACAGTTTATTTTCTAATTTTTTTAACGTTTGTTCATTTTTTGATAGAGACACAGCACAAGCAGGGAAGGGGCAGAGAGAGAGGGGACACAGAATCGGAAGCAGGCTCCAGGCTCTGTGCTGACAGCTCAGGGCCCGAACCCATGAACTATGAGGTCGTGACCTGAGCCGAAGTCTTACCCTTCACCGACTGAGCCACCCAGTTACTCCGAGAAATACAGTTTAAAAGTAAATCTCATTGAAACGAAGTAGGCTTTGGACCAAATAGAGCAAATTACCTATGTCCGTTTCAGTATATTAAATTCCTAATAATGCCATGACCCTGATGGAAGAGAATAGCGAATGCTTTAAGAGATTTTCTTCCCACTCACCTCAGGTTAAGAAGGGATTTTAATTATTTCTACACTAATTTATTAATTATTCACAAAGCTGGTGATCTGAGTGCTCTATGTGCACTCAAGGAGAGTAAAGTTTTGGGAAGTCCTGAGGCATATGCTGTGCATAGGTTGTTCAGATTCTGTCAATCTAAACTTTGGCGGTTTCTCATCTCTTTCTTCAATGTCTTTTATGACTGAATAGAAATCTTTTTTTCATCAAATAAATTCCAAATATGAGAGAAAGCCATTTTGGAAAAAGGTAATTATATTTCATTTCAGATTCAACATGAACAAAGGAAAATAACTTATATGAAAACTCAATTTCCATTTGATTGATTCACGTATGACTTCATGGTTATGATTTCAGAGTTTCCTCCTTGGAAATTTACCTTAATAGTTAAAAAAATGACTCTCAAGGATATGAATCAGATGTACTTGCAGTGACAGAATTCTCAAAAAGTTTTGTTTTTATTATAGCACATTGTATAAATGTAGTGGCAGGGCCATAGATTTAAAAGAAATAGCACATTTGTTCCAAATAGAAAATAACCTCAGAGAAAATGTTGTCATCAGATCAATTCTGTTTATATATAAGGATTTATTTCTGGAAATGATAAGGATTGATCACCAAAGAGCAACCAAGACAGACTAAAATGCCACAAGGCCAGTAAGTAGGGTTCTTGTTTTACTGTGCTCATCTTTCCCCAGGTGTACATACTTCCTTAAAACATGGAATAAAGCCCTTATTAAGTATTCTCTTCTCAACTACCTTCATGTGACAGCTCCAGATTTCTTACGTATTTGTGAAAATGAAGAAGCTAATAGATATCTAACACTATTTACATTAAGTTGCCTCTATTCTTTGTACCTATGATTAACTTCTTAAAAGATATAACTATTGAATTTCGCATGGTATTTTGAATGTCACCATTCAAAGCAAAAATAAGCTTAAAGGGAGATTAGCTGAGTCACATACTTATTAGAATAAAACAGTAAGATGTATATCTAGAATTACAATTTCCCAGCATACACTATTGCCTATTTTAAGTGACTGAATATGTAGAGAATTTAAGAACTGAAGTGAAAAAGAGCATAATACTTGGCATTAAAACCATCTGACGTTCATGAATGAGAAGATTTGTCTTTGTCTTTCTCCCTTTTTCCTTAAAAAAATTACCAAACATTTAGAACCGGCCACCCTTGGTTGTTTTGTTTGTTCCCACACAAAATCCTACTGGTATCGGACATCTATACCACGATGCACAAATGTAGAGAACAAAAGATAGCAATGGAAGAGCCATAAAGTTATTATTATTATTATTTGCAATGTTAAAGTGACTTTCAAATCTAAGAACAGAAATCACAGTACTACTTGCATTGAATATAAAAGCACACTATTTCTGGCTTAAAGGGCTCAACACACTACCTAGGTTTTGAGTAATATCCTCTATATTTATGCCAGATAAAGCAGAAAAGCACTGGTTTGTTCTTCTACTTGCAAGAGGAAAGGCAAAGAACCATTATGACTTTTCTGACACAAGATAGGAATCTGGATGGGTAAAATTTGGTACAAAATTTCTTAGTGTATAATTCACTTTTTTTTTTTACCTTAATAATTGTTGTACTCAAGTTTACAAAGTATTTTAACTCATGATCTTTTCTATCACAATAATTCTAGGCTTCCTCTATCTGTTGTCATTATGAAATGGACACTAGGAGCTAGAAACCTAACAAACTCAACTCTATTTCCCCCTACTCCAAACCCCCACAAAGATGTTCACCTGCAATTTGCCCATGTTCCCTTAGTGTAAAGCATCATCTTTTGCTCAGGTACTCAAGCCATAACTTAGTCCTCCTTCTGCTTATTTATTCTTCTTTAGCTCAGCTAGTCATTTGTAAAGCTTTCTCTATCTCCTAAATCTCTCTCACACAGGCTCCCTCTGTTCTATTTTCACTGTCAAAGATCATGTCAGGATTTTGTTATCTCTCTTCTGGAACTAGCTTCCAAACGGGGCTTCCCATGCCTAGTCTCTCTCTTTTCTAGTTTTACATCTTTCTTTCCCTCAAACCTGTGTTTTTGAAACAAATTTAAACTTGTCTCTATTCCTACTGAAAAACTCTATTCATCCTTATTATATGTGTAATAACTAAACATTTCTTCACTTGGGTTATGAGATCCTTATAAGGCAGCTCCAAATAACCTTTCTTATGCCACTCCCTACTGTCACCTTATGATCCAGCCTGGAATGGGATCCCCATGGGATCCCCACTGTCTCCAGGACATACCATCCTCATCTACGAACTTGGTGCTCTCCTTTCTAGAATGAGAGATTAGAGAGGCCGTATTGTTCAGTGTTGAGAGCCACGGATTTTGGAATCAATTTAAACACATCTTGAGTTCCTGCTCTGCAGTTTACTAGGCCTAGCAAGTTACCTAAAATTAGTAACCCCAAGCCCTGGTTTCTCATTTATAAAATAGGAATAATAATATCTACTTCCCATGGTTGACATGAAGATGATATCCACTTACTTATATAAAGTGTTTAGTACAATGACTAGGAAATAGCAAATGCCCAATAAATAGTGGCTATTTTTCCATTGCTGCATCTACTGCTACTACTACTCTGCCTACCAGGGCATTCTTTTTTTTTTTTTTCCTTCAGTTGATAACGCACCTTTTGGAATTCTCAGTGACACCTTTATCCCCCTTGAAAATGTGCTTGATTATTAGAAATAACTGAAAAATATTTTTAATTTAATTTTTATAAAATGAGTGATCAAGTTTCATAATACTATTCTGGTCAAAAGATGTGATTGATTATAAAATAATGTTCTATTATTCCAGTTTTGGTGACTGACCTTGAAAATGATTTCAACAGATGAGTTAAAAAATGCTTGGAGAAATACCAGCATCAGAAAATAGTTGTACGGTTAGAATGACCATGTAATTATCTAATTACATTTCAGAATGAAAGAGGCATTATTGATAATCATGCTGAGACTAGAAGAATAAACAAGGATAGTGTCCCCCCAAAGTGACCTCCCCCCAAAGTCAATTCAATGGATTTTTCCCTGAGGGAGATGCAGTTTTGGAAGATAGAAAATTAAACACCAAGCATCAAATATAAAAATGCCATGTAAACATCAAATAATCTATTACTTAACGTAAAAACCCCACCAAAATAAGTCATTGCCCTTTGGATGAAACTATATTTTCCATTGCTAGGTTTTGTGATATATGTGACATAGGTAAACAAAACCCATTAAAATGGTAGTTGTCAGTTTATCAATTGCTTGAGAATTTAGTTTTGATGAAGAAGGGTAGCTTGGATAGTTTCTTAAATGCGTTAGGGACAAAGTAGCCCATATGTAAGTTACAATGGGCTCAGCTGCCAGTAAGCTTCTGTAGGCAACTGAGACAATAGAGAAATGTGGGGATCTTCTTTAATATGTGCATGATGACAGGAAGACACCTGTTAAGTTAAAGGTGTTACCGAGTGTTCTTTGAAAGAAGTGAAATGATGGGCATGAAAATACTAAATAAGCATAGTGTTGAAAGGTTGTCATCACTACCATGGATATCCCGAAGAAGAATCCTCTTTTCTGTCTGACATCTAGTGCCTTATGCCGTTCACAGCTTTTTCCAATAAAGGCGACAGGAAGATTGTGTCCCTAGTTTGTTTAGCCCGTAATCAGTAATCTGCACTTCAACAGGGATACAAAATGCAAGGAAAGTGCTTTATCTGCTAAAGGAACACATTTCTGAGAGTATTTACCTGCTGAGAATCTCACATGCATTTTAATAAGTTGGTATTGTAAATTTGTACATTAAAAAAATTATTATCACCGGCTTTAATGTGTGCCTATTAGATGCTTACTATGTATAGAATACTTTACTAAGTACTAACATTATAAAAGTTTGTGAAGCAGGATTTCTGCTGGGAAGATATTTGGTGGTGGTTTTGTGCTGCGTAATAGCACATTGCCCAGCCATTAAGAAAAGCTTCAGGATTAAATAGAATTTAACCTTTAAGAATTGCCGGAGTTAAATAGACTAACACAGTGTTTGTATTTGTAGTCTTGTTTTCTTATACCTTTTTCTTGCTTTTACTAAGTCCTGGTCTTTGGCTTCTATTTCTCAACTATAATCTAGGACCTTTGGCGCATGTCACTTTGTAACTTTGTCCTCACATCTTTAACTAGAGTAGTCTCATGAGCATACTATCTGAAGACCGCTCATTTGGGTCTTCATGTGCCCCCAAAAGTGCCTCTGGCATCTATTAGAATCTACTTGAGGAGGAGGCTGATACTTCTAGAAAGGCAATATTACTTAGAACCATAGAATATCACAAAAATAAACTTGTCACAAATATTTGCCAGTATACATAAAATCTGGATAAATATGACATATTTATTCAAAAACATGTATGGAACATGTACAATGCATCCAGCATTATTTAAAATGTGGCTAGAACAATCAAAAAAGCAATAAAGTTCTTGTTCTCATATTGCTTATATTCTAATGCATGTATAGAAAATGGACAATGTATTGTATGTATCATATAATATGCAAATCATAAAAAGTATTTTATAGAAAAGTAAAGCAGAACAAGGAGGCTAGAGTATGACTTGGGGTACTATTTTTTTTATAGGGTAGAACACAAAAATCATTGCTAAGGTGTTATCTGTGCAGACTCATGAAGGAAATGGAGGAGTTGAGAATAGATGGGAGAAGAGAATCTGGGTAAAGAAAATTCTAACTGCAAAGGTCCTAGGTCAAGAGTATTGTTGATGTTATCAAAGAATAGCAAATGGGGTTAGAGTTCAATGGACAATAAGGAGAGTATAAAGGCTAGAGGGGTTGGTAGAGGCTGATCATGGAAGATGTTTCAGGGCGTGTTGAGGTTTTTGCACTTTGTTGTATGAGTCACTGAGAGTTTACAGCATATGAATGACAAGGTGGGATTTCCATTTTAAAGAGTATACTGGCTGGAACGTGAGTCCAGGCCATAAGCAGAACAAAGCCGAAGCCCAGGACATTAGTCCTAAGGCCTCTAAAATATAAAATGTGAGAGGTGATAGGGCTTGGATTGGGTAGAAATGATAAATATGGGGAGCAGTTTTGAATCCTGGATGTATTTTAAAGGTAGCGTTAACAGGATTTGCAGATGTATGGGTTGTGAGTAATAAGAATGAAAATTAAGATTGGTTTTAAGTATCTGGGCCTGAGCAATTGATAAAAATGAAGTTGTCCCTTATTAAGAGAGAAAAGACTACAGAAAAAGCGGATGTGTGTATGTGTGTGTGTGCACGCATGCGCTCATGTGCACGAGCATGTGCCAATCATTTCACAATATATGCAAATCAAACCATCATGCTGTACACCTTAGACTTACATAGTGATGTGTATCAATTATGTCTTAATAAAACTGGAAAAAAAGTGTATACTTTTAGATATACTGAGTTTGGGATTGTAAATAGACACGTCAAGGTTTGAATAAGACTGCGGTATGTTAGGTTGTAGTTCACACAAAACTTCAGTGCAAGAGTATAAATTTGGGAGTTATCAGCAACGACATGAAGTTTAGAGCCCAAAATGTGAAGGCTATAACCCAGGAATGAGTAGAGATGGAGAGTTTTAAGCCCTGTGCTCAAGAGCATTTTAAAATCAAGAGGTTGAGAAGATAGGGATGTAGCAGGAATGAGGTTCAGAAGAAGTGGCTGGTGAACCGGGCATAAGATGCAAGGGAAAGTGATATCCTGTGGCAAAATGAAGAATAGTTTTCAAGAAGGAAGGAGGGATCATCGGTATCAAAGTGCTATTAGATGTGGCAGTGACCATTAGATGTGGCATCATGGAGGTGTGTGACGAGCAGTTGCAGTGTGGCCAGGAGAAGACTCAACTGAGTGGATTCAGCAGGGTCCTAGGGTAGACTGAGGGTTGATTTCAAGCATGGACCATGTAAAGATTATCTCAGATTTATGAGTGCTTAATGTACCTAGGTATTTCTCTAAGGACTTTATTTCCATGAGTTTTCTATAAGAAAGTTATGAAGATTAGCCACAGTTTATAGACAGAAAAGCTAAGTGATGTGAATAATAACACACAGTACATAGTGGGGTCAAGATTTAAACCCCAAGAAGTGTGGATCCAGAAATCTGGCTCTTAATCCTTATTTGCTATCAGAACAATAAGTACCATAATTTCCTAATGCTAAGGCCCCAACAATGAAATGTGCCAGTTCCTAAGAAGAATAATTTAAAAAATGAGACATTCTAGTTTAGATGAAGGCATTAGCATTTAACCTCTTACAGTTTCTTGCCTTCTCATTTTGAAAGTAATTTCCAACTTACATTAACTAGGGAGGAGGACCAGAAAATACACAGAAAATATTTATCGAATGATTACTCTATGCCATGAACAGTAGATACATAGCAAAGTCATTGTTCCCCAAAGATTATAGTCTACTAAAAATGGAACCAATTAACAGTTACAAAACAATGTGAAGTTTTGATGAATACGGTAGAGTGCAGGCACAGATGCACTGGAAACACCAAGCAAGGGGTCTAATCTGATGCAGAACTCACAGAAGCAAGCACAGCTTAAGTTGAGATATGCAGAATATGTGAACCATTAGATACATACTCAGCAAAACTCTCAAGGGGTAGCCTTATAAAGGTATGTACAGACGGGGCTCAGCAAACTGTGGCTATGGGTCAAATTTGTCTCCTTACTCCGTTTTGGTAAAGAAAGTTTTATTGGAAAATAACCATGGATAATTTAGTTATGGCTACTTTCTCACTATAGTGGCAGAACTTAGTGGTAATATTACTTGCACAACAGAAAATGTTCATTATTTAGCTTTTTGTAGAAATATTTGCCAATGCTTGGTATGGATGATGATAATTCTACTTATCATTAGAGTGAGTGTTTTTAAGGTACATTCATAAAGATTTGTCATTTGCTTGATATAATATTTAAAATAATTTTGAATTAGTTTTTGAACTAAAAATATAAGGAAAAATATTAAAAAAGTCCAGGAACACTAGCCCAGTTTTTATGAGGCAATCATTGAGTGCTTATTTGTTGTGGCCCCCTTAAGGTGGGGCATAAGTTCTCTAGATCATTATAGTCCCTATCACTTTTCATTTGTCTTATACCTGGCTCCTTGTCATTCACTTGTATTACCTTTCTGGGCTCTCTAGAAACTTGACTTGAGTTTTGACACTTTGGAAGTGAATCTAGGATGAAGTGTGTCTTTCTAAGCAAAGACTGGTACAGACAATCAATGGAAGTTCAAAGATTAAAATATAGGCCATTGGCAGAGGTCTGGGCACATGTAAATAAATTGTTTTTGAAAATATATTTTAACAAAGTTAGCCCCTCATCAATTGTATTTTCTGTCTCAGAGAATTACAGAGACCAAGACTGAAGCTTTTTGCACAAGAACAAAGGAAATCCAGCAGTATCTTAGGAAAGAAAGAGCGAAAAAAGTTTTATTGGCCTCCAAATTGTGCCAGTGAAAGATCAATATAGAAAGGAGGCAAGAACACGTCTAGACCTAGTTTCCCTTGAATGAAGATTGTAGTTCTCATGGCCAGGACTGGCTTTGTAATTTTACCATTGTCTATTACATTTTTTCTCTTTTTCATTGCAGTTATCTCAGAACAAGAAAGGTAGGGAAGGGACAAGGAAATAGCATTCCTTTCCATAGGGACCTAGAGTGAGTGTCCTGCAGAGAGAAGAATGGCTGCAGAGAAGAAAGCAGGAAGGCGTGGGCTAAATAAAGGGGGTGGGAGGAGTCAACATGACGTTTTTAATCGTGGTGGGGTGGTGGGAGGCTCTACAGGGCATTATACCTGGTCAACAATAAGAATAATATCTTGCTGACTCCAGGCCTTCACAGGGCTCCTTCTTTTCCCTTCTGTGTAGGTAGAGAGGTCCCCGAGTGTGGGCTGAGAGTTAAATGATCCCAGCTGCGAAGATGAAAGAGCGCAGGGAATTGTTCTTCCATTTCATGAAGCCAAATGTTTGGCATTTCAATTGTATCTTCTGAAGGTTAGCAGAAAATCCAATTCTTCTCTCATATGTAATGCAAACAAATGGATATCCTCTGCTATCTCTAAATTGTAATTTCAAGTAATGGATTAAGACACAAGTTGCCAGAATTTGTTCAGAGCCTGGAATCAGGAATTCATTTTCTTTCAGAAAATGTAAATAATGGCTAATCGGGGAGGAAAGGGGAAATATATAAGTCAAGTTCTATTTCGTTAAACTCAAAATAAGTCCCTGTGTCAATTTTTCTAAATTGCTCTATTCCTTGTGACCTAGCTAAAGTGTTAGCACAGATTTACTTGAGAGCTCCCAAGAAGACCTAGTTACTCTTTCTTTGTTGAAGAATTTTTAGGACGCTCCATGAGTCTTTCTGATTTCCTGCCTTTCTGTTCCTTTCTCCTTTTGTTCTGTCTTCTCTTCTTTTTCTTATTCTTTTTATCTCTGTGCTTAAGAAAGTAGACTCTGGTAAAGCAGGTAATTTGGCAAATTAGGTGATAGAACAAGAGGTTCATGAGAAAAGAAAGCTTCCTGGTTCTTTTCTCTTCATCTTGTCTTTTGTATTAGGTTGAACCTTAAAAAAGTGCCAATACTCAATGCTTTTGACTTAAAAAATAGGCAACGTCATAGGGTTCAGCCCACTCCAAAGTTCATCATGTCCCTCCTCTACCCAAGACACTTTCAACAGCTTCCCATTGCTGACAACGTGATGTTCTGGCTTTGTAACTTGGATGATCAAGGGGTTTCACAGTCTGGGGACCACATTTTCTACCACAGATTCCCTCATCCAGTCAAGTCAACGCAACTCAAGACTCACTTTCTTTAGAAGACTTCACAGCTCACTGTAGTGACCAATTATTTGTCCTTCCCCTAAGACCTAGCACTGTTATGTACACATAGGCTGTGGTGTATAATGTGTAATTACACGTGGGCTGAGTTTTTGACATTGTGGTGCTCTATCAAATGTTATTCCAACCCAAAGCAAATTGAAATCTGCTTATCAACAGGACACATGCCTTAAGCAGTTTTGTACCTTTTCATTTATCCTAGTATCTTACAGCTCAGTTCGTATTTGATTACTACTTAAAAATTTTTTTTCTTGGAGATTTTTTCTTGGTAACACTTGTACGGTTAAGACCGATAATTCTGGGGATTGGAAAAATGTGGAAGATATGAATTCTGATTTCTCTTGCTAACTTATGCCTTGTATATACTTTAGAAAGTTATTTAAAGTTCCTCTACTCTGTTAGAATCTGGATTCCAAACTTAATGATTAGTTGTTTTCCTTCAGTGATCTTAAGTTAGAGGAAATTGTGGTCAAAGGTGTCAGAAGTCAAATTACATTTGTAAGAGCATCTCAGCCAGCGTACCGGCAAAGGAACCCCTTTGCAAAAAATACGCAAACTGTCTAAAAGAAGAAAATTCAACGACCCTTCACACTAACACTAAGCTCAGGGGAAAGAGATTGTGAGAAAGTTAATTTTAGGCTTCCTACTGAATGATTCTTCTGCACGTGACAGCCCGGCTGATCCAAGGGGTGTAGGGCTGCTGTGTGGCAGGTGGGGACCGCTGTGGAGCTGGCAGAGGTCCCGGCGTGTGACTGGCAGGGGCTGTCTCGCGGCAGCTGGGAGCACCAGGAGGCAGCTGCGGAGAGCTGGCCGCCTGCAGGAAGACGCTCATGCAGCTGGCAGCGGAGGCTGTGCCGCGGTAACCTGGCTGCAGCCGCTGTCAGCAATTCAAACCAGGCATCCACCCTGCTTAGAGTTCTCTCAGAAGTCAAGGCTCCATCCCACCCAATTCTAAAAATAGCCAGCCACGTGAACTGGCAAAACAGAACATGCCCTGCTTGTGTAGAATGACCTTCTCCATGAATACCCATTACTGGTTATTTTGTTGCTACTTTGCTTTCTTCAATGAAAACTACAAGCAGTAGCCGCATCAGAACATTTGAACCAATATAGACTCAAATCCACCCTTGTAGATGCCTAATTAAGTGTTAAATCTTGACCAGCAATACCCTAGGAAAGCATCTGGTTCTCTTAACCACAGTTAGAGACAGGAATGCTCAAAAGTACCTTTCATTTTTATAGAAACAAGGTTGTAATCAAATATTAAAGAAAGGTCACCTTTGCTGGCAATCTACATTTGTGCTTTGCAATTGTTTTACTCTGAAGTGCATCCAAAAGAAAGAACATTAGGGCAGCCAAGGTTAGTACTGGGCGGCCCTGGGAGACACACACACACACACACACACACACACACACACACACACACACACACTCACTCACTCATTTCTGAATGGATCCAATTGATGTACAAAATGATGTTATGTGAGGATGGAAGATTCAAATCAGCAGTACTGTTTAAAACCTGAGCCAAAGCGTACTTCAAGAATTCTTTGTTTTTATTGTGCTTGCTACTAACATCTATGTGAAATTAATTTTTAGCATTTACATATAGCAGTATATGTGGGTTAGTAATCCTCATGCTGAGGGCTATGACTTCTAAAAGAACTGGAAGACAGTCCAGAGGTTTTTAGGAAAAGAAAATTGTTAACCTGAAGAATAACAGCAGCCCTGTTTTCAAAAGAATAATCTTTTCTCTCTTCACATCCCCCACTTTTTCTACCATTTACCTAGATTTTTTTTCATGTACTGGCTATCACCTCAACACTTTCATCAAAATTTTGAGTGATCTCTATTTTGGAACCTTTTAACTCCATTTTTAATAGCAAGCATCTCCTGGTATAGCTAATGGAGAGAAACACAGTTTTTGGGGTGTGCGCACGATGGGTAGAGGTTAAGGAGACATTTTGCAAAGAAGACCCTCTTTCGCGTTTCTGGCTTTGCTGGCTATTGGAGTCATTTTGAAAAGACACTTGCTTGTGTTTCAATTTAATTCCCAAAAGAAAAGTGGTTAATCTAATGTAATATCCCTCTATGATAGTCTTAAGAACTGATAATATCCAAAATTATAATTTACAGAGTGTGAGTTTCTTAAAACTGGAAATTTTATAGATTAAATAGCACACTTTTTCTAACACTTTTCACACCACCCAGCAAATTATATATACCTAGAGGTTTTGCACTGCTTAAACTTACTCTAGTATTTTTATTAGTGTCACTTACATCTCTGGGTATATGAATTTACTTATTTTAGTTTATATATACCAATTCTTACTGTAGATGATAGAAGGATATTGCCAACTAAATGAAAACATTTCCCAGATATTTACTGCTAATAGTCATTTTTGTTAATGCCATTTTATTTTCTTCTATGTCTGAGGAAGTCCTAAATAATGCTCACTGATGAATGTTACTTTGGAATATTACAAGATATTTTCCCCCTTCTAACTATAAAGATAGCAGCTTCCCAACATAATTACCTTGGAGAAAGAAATTGCTCTCTGAAACTAGGTTGTAATTATGAAACAATTCTTTTTGGTATCTTTTTAGACAAATAAATTACAAAAATAAAGCATCTATTGTTTGGATTTTGATTGTGTAGACTCTTGTGAGTCTACTTTTTGGACAAAAAACTTTTTATTTGAACTCAGCTGGAATCCAGATCACAAAGGACTCCATGAGAGCAAGTGACATCCAGGAGCTCATGACTTGGGGCAGGGTGTCCTGGTCTGGAAGCCCTGATTGCCTTCTTATCAGTGTATGCTTCTGAGAATTCTTTTTTTTTTTTTTTTAATTTATTTGTTTTTGAGAGAGAGAGAGAGAGGGAGAGAGAGAGAGAGCGAGCAGGGAAGGGGTGGAGAGAGAGGGAGACACAGAGAATCTGAAGCAGGCTTCAGGTCATCACAGAGCCCAACATGGGCAACAAACTCGGGATCAGCGAAATCACCGCCTGAACAAAAGTCAGATGCTTAACCCACTGAGGCACCCAGGTGTCCCTGCCTCTGAGAAGTCTTAACTTCAACTTTCTAGGACATGCTCTTTATTGACAGAATGGAGGCAATGATAGAAGACCTCCCACAGGGTTCCGGTGAGGGCTCAATGGTAATTTATGGAAGGACGTGGCCTAGAAGGCCCCACCCAGTGGCACAAGAAAGCATGAACCAGCAGCCCTGGGAGCTACAGCCTTTTGCTCTCTGCCTACTCCTAGTACCCGCATGATGGTACCTGGCTTTCAGCCTTAGGAATGCCAGCTTTATTTTTCTCAACTGAGGTGGGCTGCTCTTTGGGGTTCCTGGAAGTAAGAGTTTCTATGGAGGCAGTGCTCTGAAAAACAAGATGAGAGTTAGCAAACCAACACAAGTTACTGCGGGTACAAAGATGTATGGAAAAGTAAAAGCTGTTACAACTGGTCTGTTTTGTTTTCTAGGGTGTTTGCACCCAAATTTCCAAAAGAGATGACTTAAGCTATCTACACTCAAAAATATAAACAGGCCTTCCCTGAGACAAAATAGACATTTCTTACTGACTGTTTTACAATCTAAAAAAATCTGTGGCTTATCTGCTGTGTCTCAGGCTCTGTGCTGGGTGTTGGGCATTCAGCTGGGGGAAAAGTATGTACTAAGATGCGAAGGCCCATCTCTTGCTGGCCTGCAGCTTACCGTGCGGTGGTGGAGTCAGATGTGAGTCATGGGATTAGGAATGTGACAAGTGTGGAGAAGAGGAACGGTTAGGTGCTATGGGAACAGAATAAGGGAGTATACTGTGATCCAGCTTGGTCATACATTCTCTAGAGGAGGCAAGACATGATTTCAACCTTAATAAAGAGACCAGTGACATTAGAGATAGTTAGTTTTCTTTACTAGTAACATTTGTTGCTGGGTCTTTATCATCAAGATTATTTCCCCCCCCCCCAATTTATCAATGTGATAGCTGTAAAGTATTGGGTTCATTTCCCCCCCTTCACTAAACATAACTTAATAATAACTGTCATTTAGTGAATACTTGTTATTGGCCAATATTGTTGTAGAGGCTTTAAAGGATCTTATTATGACTCTATGAAGTGTTATTCCCATTTGGAAGATATGAGAGGCAGAGAACTGAGGTAACATTTCCAATGTCACGCAGGCAGAAAGTGAGGGAGCTGAGCTGAGTGCACAGCCTGGTGTCTCTAACACTGACAAGCTTTGTAATTCTCAGGACAATATTTCCCCGGTCAGGGGAAGTGTGTTCATCACCAGCAACTTCCAGCGTCACTACCTTACCTTTGGTAAAGAATTTTTATTTAAATGGAACTAGTTCATGTGACTTAATCCCAAATCGTAGACTTAACCAATGCCTTAAAAAATTTCTATTACATGAGGTTAAGTAGAGTAGACCTATGATTTAAATTATGGTTGTACAATAGCATTTGCTATTCTTTAAAATGTGTCTACACATCTTTTATAAGGCATCTAATCAAGATTTAAATGAAATGAAGATTTCTAGGCACACGGATAAAACCAGTGGTTAAGTTGGTCACTGCACGGAAGATGAGAACATAAGCTAGACAAACGATCTCTATCTGATCTATACAGTCATAAACCCAAGTGCCTACAGCAGTGCCTGCTACTAAAATTATGTTACACTCATTGAATTAAACAATGACAAACGAGAAAAATTAGCCCCAAACAAAAGAATAACATTTATTAATGGGGAGGAGAATAGATGCTGTGCTTATTTGTATTTAAAGTTAACTTCTCTCAAATTCTTTTGAACCAAGCAAGGTATATTATCCTAACACTTTAATTGGTGAAATTGGCAATTTAGAAATTATTTACTTATTTACTGTTATTTAAGAAATGCTTAATATTAAGTTTGAGACGAGAGAGAGAGAGAGAGAGATAGAGAGAAAGAGAGCAGGAAAGGGACAGAGAGACATGGAGACACAGAATCTGAAGCAGGCTCCAGGCTCTGCCCTGTTAGCATAGAGTCCTTACGCAGGGCTCGAACTCATGAACCAAGAGATCATGACGTGAGCTGAAGTTGGATGTTTAACCAACTGAGCCATCCAGGTGCTCTGCCTATTTAGAAATTATTTAAAGTCCTGATAAAGAATTCTGATTTACTAATATTCAGATTAAGGATTCCTTAATGGAAGGACAAATGAGTTGCTTGATGTGTAGTGAACTGGGTTTATCTTATAAGGTAAATAAACTTGGAGATGAAGTGGAAGGTTGTGTCTACACAGATGAAATGACAATAATTTTAGGGATAAATGGATAGTTTTATGGGATACTCTGTTAATACTGAAATAGATCTTTTTTTATGCCTCTTTCTCAGCATAAAATATTTGAAGGTGTGCAGAGGCTTCCTGGAGTGTCAGAGGACTATAAACAGTGTATCTAATATAAGTAAAACTAGTTAGAAATGTGACAATATTCTTACAAAAACAAAGTATTATCTTATTTAAAAGAAACGGTCTATTACCATTAGAAAGCATGATGATACAAGAATGCTGTTTGTTTTTATTCACACTTATTCATTCAACAAATATTTATTTGTTTGTTTGTTTGTTTGATGTGCCACACAGATTCAGGCCCTTGAAATATATCACTAAATAAAATAGACAAAGGATTCTGCCCTTAGGGAGCACACGTTCTAAAAATGTGAGGCAATATATAATAAACATAATAAAAAGCAAATTATACAGAATTCATAATTTGATAAGTCTCATAGAACAAAGAGAAGGGAGAAAAGGGTATGGAGTACTGGGAAGGGGGCAGTTACAATTCAGGTAGGGTGACAGGATAGAGCTCAGGAGAGGTCTCTTGAAAAGTGACATTCTAAGAAAAACAAAAGCAGTGTAGAAGTTAGACATGCAGATGTCTGTGAAGAACATTCTAGTGGGCACAAGCACCAAGATCTTGGGCGGGAGCATGTCTACAATTGTGAGATGGAGCAGGAGGCACATGAGCAAGGCAGAGAGCAGTGGGCGGTGGGGGTGGGGGCAGGTCCAGACCACGAAGGGCCTATGACACCGTAAGGCCTTGGCTTTTGTTGTGAGTGGAAATGGGAGACACCTGGGGGTCTTGCACAGTGATGCCATGAGCTGACCTACATTTTTAATGGGTCCCTCTGTAGGGGTGCACTAGTGGGAAAGGGCAACCTGTTCGGACTTGGAGCCTCTTAGGTAGGAGAGGATGGTGGCTTGGGCAAAGGTGGTTGTAGTGTCCTAGGTGACAGGGGATCAGATTCTGGGCATATTTTGATTTACAGATAAATTAGTTGTGGGAATTAACAAAATCACTTTACTAGAACTGACTTTAAACTCCAGTCATGGGGTTGAATTTTGGTAAGCATCAAATATTAAACCAGCATGATTACCTTACCTTGGTAAAGAATTTTTACTTACATGGAACTATTTCATGTGATTTAATCCCAACTCATGGACTTAACCAATGCCTTTTACTTTTTATTTAAAATTTTTAAAAATGTTTTTATTTTTCAGAGAGAGCATGAGTGGAGGAGAGGTAGAGAGAGAGGAAGGTACAGAATCTGAAGCAGGTTCCAGGCTCTGAGCTGTCAGCACAGAGCCCCATGAGGGGCTCAAACTCAGGAACTGTGAGATTATGACCTGAGCCGAAATCAGATGCTCAACCAACTGAACCACCCAGGCGCCTCTTCACCAATGCCTTAAAATTTTTTTTCAAAATGTTTTAAACATTTAACATATGAGGTTAGGTAGAGTAAGCCTATGATTTAAATTCTGGTTGTACTTTAGTATCACTTGCGAAACTTTAGAAAACTATCAGATGCCTGGTGCTGTTCCAGAAAGTTGACTGAGACTCTCTGAAACTGGTGTCTGGGTATTGAGAGTTTTTAGTATAAAAGTTACCTGGGCCATTCTAATGTGCAGCAGGATTAGGTCTCTGAAACACTGCTTGCTTGTACTAAGTCAGGGGGAATGGTGCCTCCCAAAGAGAAGGAAGTTCATAATTTGACTCTTGATATTCATATTTGACCTTGATATTGATTTTAAACTTTCTGAATAATTTAAAGACAAAGACCCAAGTGCCAAAATTTTTTTTTTTGCCAAATAAGGGATGCCACATATCATAGCTTTTTAGCTAGAACTCACAGAAATTAGGACTTGATGTTGGGAGATACACACATTATTTCTGAAAGTGTTATTGATGCCAAGCCTAGCGTGAGGAAGGAAGCCATGTTAATCACACAGGTTTCAGGTCCATTAGAAACACCAGAGATGGAGACAAATTCCTTTTTGCCAAATGGAAAATGTCAAAAAATCAGCAGGGTAAAAAAGAATTGGATTTTTGTGCTTCTAATAAGGAGGAAAAGAGAAGCAAAATGGAGACTAAAACATGCCAACCGATTCTCCTAAATGAGTCAATTTAGTATATGTCCGTCAGCAATTCAAAAAATATTACTCTGTTTAATTGACCATTTCTTTAAAATAAAGATATGTGCTTCTCTTGAATCATGTCTCTTTTCCACCTATAGATCTAGGATTGGTAAACCATCAATCTGTCCTTACCTGCTGGTTTAAGTCTCTGAATTCAGATTCCGTCTGTTCTTTTCTGCTGTTAATTGTTTCTACATCCGTCTGCTCACTGGCAATGTTAAAAGATGCTGTTAAAAGAAGAGTACACTGAGATCACATTGAAACATTTTCCTTGCTAGAGTATATGGAATATATACTTTAAAAATCATACCTATCATATAAGTCAGTTAAATCTTCAATGCAAACAGTGTAATGAGGCTTGATAATTCAGACTTGAGAATTTTGAGTTTTTATTTAGGAATTCAAGCATACCTAATTAAACAAGATCAATGCTTTCTAACAAAGTATATAAGAAAGTTGTAAAAAACATTACTTATTACCATCTTTAAGGAAAAAAACAATCAGGATGTTGTATATATCCCATGTAAAATAATACAAATGTGCACCATGTGAATACACAATGATGCACACGATAACACACTGAAATATCTGAAAACTCTAGCCAGCCAAGGGCATTTGGTCCCAGTACAGATGGCATATTGGAGAATATGACCAATAATACATGTACTGAAAGACAGAACCCTCTGCCCCATTGAGGACTCCCAGCTGCTCGAGGCCACTCCTGCTGTAGTGCTGGATTCCAGAGCATCTAATAAATCACTTTCAGTTTTGGAAATTTTGCTTCCTTAGTCCCATTTTATATGTAATAATACGAAAACAAAATTGCAGTGTTTAACATCACACCAGGGTATCTAATAATACTCCATATACCGTATTTAGCATAAGGTTTTATTTAAGCAGAAAATTCCTCATGATTTAAATTTTAGGCTTTATTGTATATGTAAACCTAGAGACGATAACTAATTTAACTAATTTAATTCAGCTTCGAATTCTGGTGTGGCCACTTACTTAGCCTCATTGTACCTTAGGTTCATCACCTGTAAGGTTGGGGTAATAATAGTGCCTATTTATGATATTACTGTGTGAATTAATTGAGTTAAATATGTAAACACTTAGAGTAGTGCCTGGAATAGAGTAAGTGTGTATAGCTATGTACTATTACCAACATATTTGCTTGCTATTGTCGATATTATTGGTAGGGTACTATGTAATGGGATTCCCAACGAGGTAAGTTCTTTTGTATTTAGCAACAAAAAGAAATAAGACTTAATTTAATTTTTAAAGGCTTTACTGTAGATAATGTTGAATGTCACTCATTTAAGATCTAAAGAAATTAAACACAGCACAGTAGAAAGAGAGCATACAATAAATTAACCCATATAAAGAATGTCCTATGGGTTTAACTTGAACTTACAGGTTTGACCCATGCTATATATTTTGAAAATACCTATTAAACTAATTCAGAGTCTAGTCCTTGGAATGTGTATATAGTTCGTTGACAAATAGTAAGTGGTGTTGCCCACTAAAGAAGCACAAAGATAATTTGAAATGCATTGCCGAAAGTGTGCAAGGAATGGAATTCATAAATAAAAATGAGAAGTATTGTCAGAGACCTTCAATTACTGCATAGAAGAGATTTAGCTTTGATGACATACCTGATAGTCATAACAGAAAGCCCTAGTTCATATTGAAATTCAAAATTTTTTTATAATTTTAATTAAAATTCAAAGGAGTCTAGTGAATTATACCATTAACCCTTCATCACTAGAATTCAAAGATCACATTTTGGGTCGATATGAAAAATGACTTTGCCAGTCTCATCTAAATGTACATTCGTACACCTCCCTGAGCCAGGAGTAGGACGATTGAATCATCATACATTCGGCAGTCTCTCACAAAAGAAAAGGGGGAAAAAGGGGTTTTAGGTCAGGACTATTTTTGATTGACAATGCTGCATGAGAAATTTAGGGAAACCTTTTCTTGATTTAATTCATTGCTATCAGTACCTAATTTATTTTTTAAAAATCTAGAAATAGTTAAAGGTCTGCCAAAGTGGGGAGAGAAACAGATAAACAAAAAAGTTAGAAAAAACAGAAGTTTGTTAAAAATTTTAGCAATACTGTCATATGGTTTATTTCATGTTTGTTTGCATTTTGTGATTGAAAAATAGCTAGAGGATGGGTGCTAACCACTGGGAAAACTATTGTGAACTTCAGAATTTTCAAGCAAAAGAAAGGTGAAGGAATAGAAAGGAGGTAGGAGTTTTTGAGGAAGATTTCTTCATTGGGGTTGAAATATTCCTAGACAGAACGCAAGAAATAATCTGAATGAAAACAAAAGGGAGAAACAACATTGTGAGAAGTTGGAGGCAATCAAAATTGGTAATGCTTTGCTGGCGACTAGAAACACTGATGAGAAAAGAGAGAAGCTGTGAACCGACGGTGCCATGTGCCACTGGAGCAGAACGGAGATACCTAAGAAATCACAGCCTTGTTTCCCTGAACAGGAAAGAAGACTCTTGGTCATTAGCAGGGTTGGGGAAATCTGTTAGCAGTTTCCAAGAAGAAAGCCCAAGGCAAGTAATGGCTGCTGACTACAGTGTTCAATGAGGGTTTTGTGGACAGCCTATTGTGAGAGGGGAAGATTTTATTAAATATTAATTTTCCCATATTAATTATCATGTGGCAGATAATCTGCTAGAATTTTTGAAATAACCTTCTTCCTGTTGGTCTGTTTTTGGACAAATGCCATTGCCAGAGTCAACTGGCAAGGTATAAGGAGATATGGATTTTCAGGTAAAAAGTTAGACATCTTGAAGATATGAGTTTTACCTCTTCTTGCCACAAAAGATTATCATTTTAGAGAAGAAAGAAAATTGGGAGTGAACCAATGTGTATAACCAACCGTGGAGAAAAACACGAGCTCTTTTCCTTGACATGATTTCATCTATGAGAATGTGTTCCTGATTTTGATTGAATTATTTGAAAAGGTCAAACAACAGTGACCCAGATGCATCCCAACAGAACCAGTAGGATTTTAGTTTAAAAGTAGAGAGAGGGGGCACCTGGGTGGCTCAGTTGGTTGAGCGTCCGGTCATGATCCAACGGTTTGTGGGTTTGAGCCCCACATCGGGCTCTGTGCTGATGGCTAGCTCAGAGCCTGGAGCCTGCTTTGGATTTTGTATCTCCCTCTCTCTCTGACCCTCTCCTGCTTGTGCTATCTCTCTCTGTCTCTCAAAAATAAATAAAAAACAGTAAATTTTTTTTTAAAAAGTAGAGAGAGGGTAGAAGGAGAAAAATCCCTTGACTGGGTTTTAAAACTGTAAAACTAGAGTATACAGATTATGAAAACTAAAATTCTTCCACTTGTTAGCTTATTTAATCATCTCCACTAACTTATTGGATAATTTCTTTCTTTCATTTATTCATTTTAAAATCATCAGATGAGGAAAATGGGGCCTGAAGAAATTAAGAGACTTGGTCAAGTTCATATTGTTAGCAAAGATTTGACATCAGCAGTCCAGCTCTTGTGCCCAGGTACTTGAATACTCTTCTCTCTGAAAATTCAGGAAAGTATCTTGTAGTAGGTAAGAGTAGACATATTTGTAGAATTTCATCCAGGGGCTTTAAAAGGAAAAGTATTGAGGCAGGGTTTGATTGTTCTAAAACAAAAAATTCCCAATAATGAAGGATCCCAACATTAGGAACTAGAAGTTCGTGGGGGTGGGGGTATTTATAGCATCATTGTTCTTTCTAGAAAGAACATCTTGAGGAACTCAAGTTTATATATAGAACATCAACTAATACTTAGGTTCTGTTGACTTAGAGTGGAATTTGTCATGAACAAATCATGGAAATTAGATGATATGATCAAGAACTAACATTAAAAATGCTATAAACTTATGTAAATTGTATCAGAAAATATAACCCTGAGTAAAATGTGGCTTCAGAAAAATGTCAACAGTACCAAAGGGCTTTTTCAGACATGTTAAAAACAAGGAAAAGACAAAAGTAAGTATGAGCCTGCTGCTTGGGCAGATGGTATAATGTTAACAGACAACAGGGGAAAAACAGAACTCCTTCCCTTCGCAGAGTTTTAACTACTTTGTCAGAGGAAATGCTCCTTCAACCAGAGAGGGTAGAGCACATATCATCAGGTGGGAATTTATCTGCAAGAGAAGTAAGATAATTTATAGAGTGGACCTGGTGTTCCAAATGATCCAGACAAATTGCATCCTAGTTTCCAGGGAACAAGCCAAAGTGATGTAATACATTTAGAGGACTTGTGGGAAATGGAAGGAATGTTACAAAATTGAAGGCAGAAAATAACATTCTGGTTTTTTCAATAAATGGAAGACTAAGTTGTCTGTCTGTACTCCAGATTGTTGAACTTAAAGTAATTCCAGAAAAAAACCTGCAGTTTTTCAGTTTTTGGTCATCCAGACCTTACAGTTGTCCATGCCCTGGGGTTCTTACAGAAAATCATAAGAATGGCAGTATAAGAGAAAGGGTCTGGGGTAAGAAAGAAGTACAGGGAGAGGCTGAGTACATGTACTGAGATACCAACACAGCATCTACGATTCGCTTTTCTCAGATAAGATTTTGTTAGGGGAAAGAGTTCTAGGGTTTATTTTTTTAAGTTTATTTATTTATTTTGAGAAAGAGTGTATGAGCAGGGGAGAGGCAGAGAGAGAGACAGAGAGAGGGAGAGCGAGCCAGAGAGAGAGAGAGAGAGAGAGAGAGAGAATCCAAAGCTGGCTCAACGCTGTCAGCACAGAGCCCCAAAGGGGACTAGAAGTCACAAACCAGGAGATTATGACCTGAGCCGAAACCAAGAGCCAGAGGCTTGATCAACTGAACCACCCAGACGCCCCACGAGTTCTAGGATTTAAAAAAAAATCACAAGAAAACTCACAGTTACCCAATGGACTCATAAACCCTTGATCTGTGAATACTTTGAGAACTCCGCAGTGAGCACCACCACCCACAGTGAGTTGAGTGAAGCTCGATAATGGGAGTTTTTCTTTCTTATTCTTACAAAATGTTTATTCTATCCCTTCCTCTACATCTTTCTCTTTCCCTCTCCTTCCCTTCCTCCTTCCTTTGTTTCTTTCTTCCTTATCTTCTTTCCTCCTTCCTCCCTTCCATGCTTATTAAGATTACCAGACAACTCTCTATAGACATGTAGAACCTGACTTTCTGCAAGACATTGAGAGTAACTTTTAAGAACATTTTTGTGGATGAGAATGAGTGATAAATGGTAGCATAATTAGTTAAAATTGTAAGTGGTTGATTAATTGGATGCAAAATTTGAAAATTTAATGAGTTGTTAACATAGAAAGATACCTCAAATGAAGTCTCAGAGCCCTATTTTCTTCACAGTAATACTCAGCATTTTCAATTAATAACTTTATTTCAATTAATAAAGCATGCTGATCAAATTGGCACATTACATGAAGCTGTGAGAAATAACACATTTATTTTTAGATTCTTTCTTTTTAAGTGTTTCGGCTGGAATGGGAATATAATCATATAAGTCAGCCCAGCATGCCCAATGACCACATGAGCAGAGAACATGGGGTGTGTCACCTACTGGGGAAGAAAAAGGGAAGTTTAAGCCAAACTTCTAGAGAATTACCCATCACTGAGCTGCAAGAGGGCCCATATGGGCATATGAAGGTCATTCTCGTGGCCACACAACAAAAGCCAACCTTAGAAGCCATCCATGCCAAGAGAGACTGTAAGGTACCTGCACCAGCTGGAGGAGCAGATGAAACTGAAGAAATGACGCACTACCAACAATTATGCCGATGTGCACCCAACCATGAGCAGAGCAGTCCTTGCATTCTGTCCTTGCTGCTCCCAGCTCCTGGCACAAGTGCAACAGGGGAAATTTGAAAATGCGAACAGGTGGAGTAAGAGGGAAAGACTTTTGAGAATTGAAGGAAGATCGGAGAGGGAGTTGTAAGCATTGGCTGAGAGATCAAAACATTAATTGCATTAAATATTCACCTGAATGTGAATATGTTTTGATTCATATCTACTATGTCTATTAGTAGCAAGATTCATCACTGCCAAACAGGAAGAGAGCCTCATAGGGAAACAGTGTTGCTGAATACACAATAATCCCTTTCTCTTTCTCTGTCCCTCTCTCTGTCACTCCCACTGTTGCTGTTTTTTGACTTAGCTGACTCGATATTGTTTCATTCCAACCATCCATGTTTCATAAGCAAAGCACTTTGAAGAGTAATCGCCACTTTGTAAATTCCTAATAGATGACAGTTTTTACAACTAGAAGTCCAATTTTTTTGTTTGATGTCTAGGTCACACATGGAAAGTTATGGTCATTTTAAAATTGATAAACTAGGGTGTACCCAGAAGAAACTGTCCAAAATAATGAGTATAATTCTTGCACCAGATATAGGGGTATTAACAACTCCCCTTAAAAGGATTCAAATGTACCATTAGCATGTATAAAGTAAGTGAGGGGGAGGGGACAATGATGTGGATTAAAGGAGAGGATGACATTCCAAGTTTTATAGTGAAGAAGGAGCGACTTAAGCCAGGTGACTAGGCATCCAAAAAGAGTATAGAAGAGCCAAAAGGATTAGGTTTCCCATTGCAAGTGGTTATGAAGGGAGATTATTTGGCATACTGCCTAATGTACAAGGGAAAATAGGTTAGGGAGAATTCACACCATGCAAAAATCAGGAGTTGACTAGGATACAGTGTGATGGGACAAGATGTGGCACTATGCAGGTGGGGGTTAAAAACTGGACTATTGTCACACATAACAGTAGTCCCCCTTATTCATGGTTTTGGTTTCTTCAAAATGGTCAACTGCAGTCCAGACACAAATGATTCTCTCTTTCTGACACAGTGTCGGAAAGTCAGCAGCAGCCTGATGCTACATTACAATGCGTATGTCATTCACCTTACTTCATATTATCATGGAGGCATCTTATCTCACATCATCACAAGAAAAATAAGGTGAGTACATATAGTAAGATATTTTGAGAGAGAGAGAGAAAGATATTACATAACTTTTATTACAACAGTTGTAATTGTTCTATTTTATTATTAGTTATTGTTGTTAATCTCTTACTGTGCCTAATTTACAAATTAACTTTTATCATAGGAGAAATATAGTATATATAGGGTTCATTATTACTTCTGACTTCAGGCATCTTCTGGGAGGTCTTGAAACATATCCTCTATGGATAAGAGGGAGATATTACTATAATAGATTTTGTTGACTTTATATTATTACGCAATGAGTTGGATTGAGAGATTCAGAATTACAGAGGCAAAATCTTGTCCTGAAGTAATTTACAGTTTAGTGAATGTAGGGGTATCAACAATTATGCAAATAAATTACTATTCTATGAAACATGTGCCCATGGACAGTATAGGCAGAAAAGGGTGGGGTGGATCACAGAAGATTTCCCCAAAAAGGAGATACTTGAACTGAGTCTGGAAAGATTAGTATATTTCTTCGAAAATGACTAGGAAGGGGCATTTCAGGAGGATCTCATGATGATCCACACTAACTAGAAAGCATATTGTTATATTGGGGCACCTGAGTGGCTCAGTCGGTTGAGTATTCGACTTTGGCTCAGGTCATGATCTCATGGTTCAGGAGTTCAAGCCCCATGTCAGGGTCGATGCTGACAGCTTGGAAGAGCCTGGAGCCTGCTTCAAATTCTGTGTCTCCCTCTCTCTCTGCCCCTTCCATGCTCATTCTCTGTCTCTCTGTCTGTCTGTCTGTCTCTCCTGCTCTCAAAAATGAATAAATATTAAAATATTTAAAAAAAGAAAGCATATTGTTATAAAATAATCTGAAAAGCTCAAAATGGCAAGAGTTCATTACTATTAAGCTTTAAGAGAGATTATTGTGAGAAACCAAAGTCATAAAAATGTACAGGTCCTAGATTATAGAGAACATTAACAGGATGCTAGTATTTTCTGCCATTTTCTTGTAGAGTAGGGAACCAGTGAAACATTTTAAGCCACAAAGTGAAAAATCACATGGGCAAAAGTTTGAAAATGAAGTAGAAGAAAGAAAGTGCAAAGACAGAGAAATTTTTGAGGCTGGTTCAATGATAAGGGCTGAAGAGATCTAAAGGAAAGCAAAAGTGGAGGCAGTGTGGAAGGGGGAGAAGAATTAACAGATTTTTGTCACCTGGTTTTCAGGTGGGAAGGGTAAGGGTAAGTCTTGTTTGGTTCACAGGCTTCCCACCAAGAACATTTACCAAGAACAAGAAAGGTAACACAGGGTAGAAGATTCATGTTGGTAAATAAAGGTGAGTACTGACTTTAAGGTACTTGTAGTCATCCAAGTGGCAATGTCCTGTAGGCAGTTGGCTGTGTGGGGCTGGAGCTCAGAGAAGAATGGATTAATGACACATACTCAAGTATATGAATAGCAGCAGAATCACTGAGTTAAGTGTATAATGAGAAGTGTTAATGGGAAATGAGAAGAAGAGAGGCATAAAAATATAAGATATAAACAGGTTCCTCGAAGACCAAGAGTCAGCAGAAGAGATCAGAAGGAATGTGTGGGGAGATCAAAGGAAAATGGTAATAAGTGATATAAGTAGTAGATGCCAAAGAATCAGAGTTTCCATAAGAAAAGAATATGCGATATTGTGACAGAGGAGTCAAAACAAGTTGAGAACTGAAACACTGTAGATTGAACTGATTTGCCAAAGTAGAAATTCTTTTACAGTGAGTAGAATAAAAACACCAGGTCAGAGAATGGACGCCCTGAGCATAAACAATTGCTTTATGAAATATTACTGAGATTAATTTTATTTATTTATTTATTTATTTTGTTGTTGTTTTTTATTTTATTTTTGAGAGACATAGAGAGACAGCGTGAGCAGGGGAGGGTTAGAGAGAGAGAGAGACACACACAGAATCTGAAGCAGGCTCCAGGCTCTTCCAAGCTGTCAGCATAGAGCCTGATGCAGGGCTCGAACCCACAAACCGTGAGATCATGACCTGAGCCAAAGCTGGCATTTAACCGACTGAGCCACCCAGGCGCCCCAACTGAGATTAATTTTAAAGAAGAGATATCCCCTCTTTAGAGACTGGAGGAGTCATGAGATGAGGTCAGATATAGCTAAATGTGTGTGTAAGAACTGGAAATACCTGATGACATCTGATTTTTCTCAGAAAAGTAGGAGACAAGGGATATGGGCTGGGCAATAGCACAGGGGACTGGAGGACGGGAGTTGCCACCTGCCATCGCCACTTGAATAAATTCAAGGCACCACACATTCAACCTATGGACAATCTAACATCTGATCTCGCTGCCAGCCTTGACCTGTATTTTGAATACATAAATTTAAATAAGTACTTTATGTGTGTATCTTAAAGACAGCCTGAAATGTAGACATGTTTTTTTGTCAAATATTCTCTCTCATCCTTCATGATCCAGTGCTTCCCTTATCCTGTTTTGCCGTGTACATCTCTCCATAATCTGTTCTGCGCTCTCACTGCTGCTATTCTAGCCAAAGCGTCTGTCTTCTCCTACCTGTAGGTGTTGTGCTGCATTGTATACAATGCAGCAGCCGCTAGTATGTAAACTGCATAACAAACTGTGATGGTCTGTTTTGTCAGCTGTGCTATTCCCACAGTCTGGAAGCAGGTCTGGGCTGGCAGTTAGCAAATACTAAATATATATTGAATGAATGCATCAAAATTAGCTTCCTAACTGATTTCTTCACCTCCCATCTTACCTTATCATGCTTTTACTTTTCTTTTTCAAGTCACTTATTTATTTTGAGAGAGACAGACACAGTATGAGCAGGGGAGTGACAGAGAAGGAGAGAGAGCATCTCAAGCAGGCTCCACACTACCAGTGCAGAGCCGGAGGTAGGGCTCGAACCCGAGAAGCCATGAAATCATGACCTGAGCCAAAATGAAGCATTGGATGTTTAACTAACTGAGCCACCTAGGCACCCCTATCCATTGTTTTTCTTTAAACCCTTGCTATTCAAAGTGTAGTAATGTCTACTTCACCTAGAATTTGTTAGAAATGCAGGCATGAGGGCCTCACCCCCAGAAATACTGGATCAAAATCTGCATTTAACAATATCCTCCAAGTGATTTGTAGGCATGTTAGAATTTGCAAAGCAGTGCTCTGAATAGAATCCAGGGAGATCTTCCAAAATGTAAATATAATCATGTCACCTACTTTTTTCTTAAACATTTTGGTAGCTTCCATTGTTCTTGGAATAAAGACTAAACTCATAAATATATCTGGGAGGGTACCAGATTAGTGTCATGTGTCCCCACTTCTCCAACCTCTTTTCCCACCTGGGTCCCTTTCAGTCACTCTAACATTGTCTCAAGTATGTGAATACACCTTGCTTCTTCCCACCACAGAGCCTTGACTCCTGCTGTTTCTTCTCTCTTGCTCACTTCTGTTCTTACCCTGACAAAGCCTTTCACCTGTTTAGCTCTTACCCAACTTTCAAATTTTATATCACCTTTAATTATTATTAAATAAAGACTTTAAAAAAATTTTTGTAGTTTATTACCAAGTTGGTTTCCATATAACACCCAGTGCTCTTCCCACAAGTGTCCCTCTCCATGATCATCACCCCCCTTTCCCTTCCCCCCTCCCTCTTCAGCCCTCAGATTGTGCTCAGCATTCAAAAGTCTCTCATGATTTGCCTCCCTCCCTCTTCCCAACTCTTTTCCCCCTTTTCCCATTCCCATGGTCTCCTATTAGGTTTCTCCTGTTAGACCTATGAGTGACAACATATGGTATCTGTCCTTCTCTGCCTGACTTATTTCGTTTAGCATGACACCTCGAGGTCCATTCATTTTGCTACAAATGGCCAGATTTCATTTTTCCTCGTTGCCATGTAGTATTCCATTGTGTATATAGACCACATCTTCTTGACCCACTCATCAGTTAATGGACACGTAGGCTCTTTCCATGATTTGGCAAATAAAGACTTTTTTTTGACCCCCCTAGATTCTTCCTTTCTATAGTCACAAAGACCATGTTTCTTTCCTGTGTGGCATTTAACATAGTTGTAATTTATCACTATTATTTTTTTATATTAGTGTTATTTGATTAAAGGCTCCACAATTGGGATGTAAGGTTTATGGAGGCAAAAGAAAGAGTCTCTTCCATTCACTGAATTTTCAGTTGCCTAGCACAGTGTTTAAAATCTAATAGGTATTTCTGTAAAGATAGCATGAAAACAATCAAGAAAGAATAAATTGATTTTTTTACATTGAAGTCACCAAGAGAAGACTTGGAGAATGAAAGAGAAAACTTAGAGAACAGTTCTATAGCTCTGCATTAATAAGCGGTAATGGTCAGAAAGATGTCTATAATAACTTTAAGAAGGGGCTGTTAGAAGATTTATTCATGATCCAACGAGGAATAAAACAAAGATCAAAGTGCTCTTAAGACACCGAGAGAAATTAAAAAAGAGCTTATTGAAATTTAAAAAAGCCTAACTTTAATATTGTTAAAATAGTAATCCTCCTTTTACTTTGAGTTTAATAGACCAGACAATAGACAGTTTCCAACCAGTATTTTGGATTTGTTAATCATTTTACAAGTTGGTATTAGTTTCTTTATCAGGACATGAGGAAAATGGATCTCAAAGGAAGATATGTCTTCAAGTCACATATCAAATGTGAGCTTAAGTTTGGCTGAATCCCAAGCAGTGATTTTTACGTTATGCTTTGACCCTGTGAACAAAATATTGCTTATATAGCCCTGGCTCACGATGAGAAAAAAATACTTTGGTTAAAAATAACAAAACCATATAAAATCTTCTTTTTATTAAAAAAAATTTTAAATACAGTGTGTGTGCTCTTTTAGAAAAGAAAATCTTATATATTGTTAGTAAAGCATATATCAACAGAGAATAGGTTAAATAACAAAAAAACTCCATCTATTCCTTGATGAGCATTGTCTGATCTTATATACAAAGGCTACAATGTCAGATAACATTTTACTTAGAAAAAGGTGTGCAAAATATGCACACTTATTACCAGAAGTTCATATGTATTCAGAATGATATTACTTGCATTCGGAAAAACAGGGACTGTGCACAAACAGGAAACACGTTTGCTAGCCAATGTCTAATGTCTAAACATATTAATGAGGGTAGAAATAATCAGATAACAATAACTAAAATACCAGAAGTGTCTCCTTATTCTCATTTTAATAGTAACATGTGCCTGAATTCATTTGAATCTAATCCGCCTACACCTTTCAGTACACATTTCTTGTTGACGTCAACTTAAGCTCTGTATTGCAGAAAGAACAGAATAATGGAACAGATTCTCAGGGCCGTGCTAAGGTTAATAAAAAGTCATAAATATACAACATAGGGGAAAAATAAGTGGTAGGACCTAGCACAGTAATGAAGCCTATTTCTGATTAAAGGAAACGTCCTAAATTTTTTAAGATTAAAATTCTCAATGTAAGTTCATTTTATCATTAACAAATAAGGTCTGGTCATTTTATTTTATAGATTTGACTGGAAGATTGTATGAGGTCTCACAGAGAGAAACGGCTGCAGTGGTCACCACTCCCCTATCAGCAGGAGCCTGGTGCCCCTAAACATGATTTCCCTTTCCCTTCTCAGTTATAGGTATTTTCCCAGCTGATAGAATTAGTGGGGAGAATTGTTGAAGGATGTGACGTTCATAATCCAGGGAACAACAACAACAAAAGAATCAGTATTCTTTGTTGCTCGGGGCCATTTACGCTCACCACTTCTTAAATTACATCCATTGTATGATTTACAGGCATCTCTCCTTTATCTAGAGAGTCATCTGGATCAAAACAGTAATATAGCTTTGTTGACAAATGCCACAAAGCCGACTTTATTCACAGGGTCCATCTTGAATTTCTGCTTTGTCACAGGCAGACCACAAATGAACAGGACAATCTCAGAACGATCTTTAATACCGGCTGCCCATTTTGGCAATGTTGGTTTTCCAAGGGCATTGTTAGTGCATCCCTTGTGCACCGGGATCACGTAACTCACTAACACTCCCACGGGAAACATTCTGCAGGGAGAAATCAATGTTACGATTCACATGCCTTGCTAGGAGATCAAAAGAATTTTCTGGGTACTGAGTGTTTGGCAAATACCAAAAATTGGAGAGAAAAACAGATGGTTTTCAAGGCAGCTGAATACAATAAACTTTTATGCCTCCTCAACTTTATATAATCAAATACTGTGTGTGTGTGTGTGTGTGTGTGTGTGTGTGTGTGTGTGTACAATCCAGAAAGCTGCTTGAATTTTAGGTTTTTTGATGGGCCTGGAGCATATAACAGCTTTTCCTTCAGCTAAGATCAGAAGAGAAAGGAAATTGAAGGAGTTATTTTTCCTAAGTGACATTGTTTCCAATTAATAGAACAGGGACATGAAAAGGGTCATGTGGCTTACGGAGTCCATGGTATGGAGATTTGCTGAAATAATTGCCGAGGTTGGAGGCTCCATCAGCCTGTCAGATCTTTCCCCTGCACAAGCACTTTTATAGTACACTTTAAGAGACCACTGTGTAACCTTCACAGGCCAAACATCTACCCAGCAGCACATGATTAAACTCTCAAACATATATAAAAAGAGCCCTGCTGGATATTCTCTTTTCAACTGGCCGGTATTTCAGACTTCACAATGTAATGTTTTTTATAACAGCTTGCATTATGAGGAAAGGCTATATAACTGGAGGACTAACCAGCAGTGGTTGAACAAAGTGAGTGTTGCAAACACCGTGTGTTCCTGAAGTATTAAAGGCATCTCGGTGATTCAAAATTCAGTAATGTTTATTATGAAGTCATGTGCATTCCAAATTACCTACCTGGATCAATTACCGTGATCAAAACTATATATTAAATTCTAGCCCTAAAGATGATTTAAGAAGATGAAAGAGGCTGATACGTAACTTCTTATTATCATTATTGTTAAGTCCCGGTAGTGTGCCTAGTAATGACATGGTATTGAGTCAGAAAGTAGGCGATCCTAGAGTGGGTCATCACACAGGTACTGTGGTCTGTCTGACTCTCTAGATTCACATTCCAGCTCTTCCATTTTTACTAGCTGTGTGTCCTTGGGTGAGACAGTTCACCTCTGAGCCTCAACTTCTTCATCTGTGACATGATAATAAAAGTATTCTCCTAACTGAGCACAGGAGGTTGTGGGGATCCAAACCTGTAAAGCATTTCAGACGACACCTGGAAAATTGTCAATGCTAGACAATCACTTCTGTCATTTTTGGTAACTTCATTATTACCTCCATTGGTCTTTGGATTTAAATATAAATAAATTTTATACGCACATATACATATATAAAACAAGTCCTCTGAATGAGTTTACTCTTCATTAGTAAAGGGACTATCAAAAATTTTGAGACACTCAGAAACAATAGTAAAAAAAAAAGTTGGTTGAGTATGAGATGGTATTTATGGATTATGGGCTAAAAGGAAGTGAATAGTCACTTACACAGATCAAATCTGTCAACTGGCAGTTTGAACTTAGTGACTAGCACCAGGTAACTATCTGTATTATGTTTTAGACTTGAAAGATTTACAAATTTCTTCTAAAATGCATTCTTTGTCCTTGGAAGATTTTTATATTAAAAAATGACATGCATTCAAATAAGTTAGATGTCACCTCTCTGTATTAATGTTTTTGGATTAGTTAAGAAAGCTTTTTTGTGCTTTTTATTGCTCTTTAGGCGTGTCCTTCCTGATTGTTCCATGTACTACTGAATAATGCAGAATTTGACCAATATTTATTATGAGAGGTAGTAGGCAATGTCCTAGGACACAATCACAAAAAAGATAATCTTCTGGAGTGCCTGGTGGCTCAGTAAGTTAAGCATCTGATTCTTGATTTCAGCTCAGGTCATGATCTCAGGTGCTGACAGGTCTGTGGCACCTGCCTGTGACTCACTCTCTCCCTCTTCCTCTCTACCCCTCCCACACCTGTTCTCTTTCTTCCTTTCTCTCCCCCCTTCTCCAAAAAAATGAACTTAAAAAATATCTAGTGTTCTGATCTTCTAAAAGCTTACTGGGTGATGATGAAGGTATATGGATAAACGAGTACAACTGAAGGAGAGGAATACTTTTGCTAGGATTTCATGGGGCCAGAGTCTTGGGGCAGGAACAGGTGAATGGTTAAGGAAGGGTTCTTAGAAGCTTTATTTGAGCTATCTCAAATGAGTGGTGGTGGTAAACAAGAAGAGAGAAATCAGAAAGGAGTATCATGTGTAAAAATCCATGATCTGCTTGTGCGAACTACAGCTTTTATTTCCAGTATTCGTGGAGAACACATGAATAGGATGGTGAGTGAGTTAAGCTCAAGTAAGCAGAACTATATCACAGGGGATCTTTGCAAGGAAATTTGGTTTATACTCCGAAGGCAATTGGAGCCATTGCTAACTTTGAGCAGGGAAGTATTATGATGCCTGGCTATGGGGTAGGGGTGGGAGGGAATGAATTTCGGAGTGGCGGCAGGGTGATTAGTTAGACATATCCTTGTGGTAGAAGTTACGAACCAGCTCGTGTGGATTCCTTGTCAAGTGTTGTATCCTCAACACATTAATCCAAATGGAAAAGAAATTGGAAATTCATGGTAAAACCTTGTAGTCATGATTGCTTACTATCCTAAGTATACATTTTTCCATCAATTTCTGTGACCCAAAGTTTTTTTGTTTTTTGGTTTGTTGTTAAAAGATTTATAATCACATTAAAAATCAGAGTAAATAAGAAAGTATCTCTCTTGTTGGAGTTTTGTTTGTCCACAAATTTTTCGTCAATTCATAAATGACAAATCAGCTATTGCTTTTGCCAAATTATCTAAAACTGAAATAGTGATGATGTCTTATAATGCTCTGCACATGTATATATTATCTTAGTTTTGGTATGACAACACTCTCTCAAAGTAATTTTTTAATTTATTTTTTAACTGACATCACATTGGTTAGCATAGAGTGCAACAATGATTTCAGGAGTAGATTCCTTAATGCTCGCTACCCATTTAGCCCATCCCCTCTCCTATAACCCCTCCAGAAACCCTCTGTTTGCTCTCTATATTTCAGGGTCTCTTATGTTTTGTCCCTTCCATGTTTTTACATTATTTTTGCTTCCCTTCCCTTATGTTCATCTGTTTTGTATCTTGAAGTCCTCTTATGAGTGAAGTCATATGATATTTGTCTTTTTCCAACTAATTTCGCTGTTTCCTTTTTATCTTTTATATATATGTATTATTTTTTTATTTTTGTTTAAATTTTATTTATTTGAGAGAGAGAGAAGGAGGGGTAGAGGGAGGGTAAGAGTCTATCTATCTATCTATCTATCTATCTATCTATATTTTAAAGTTTGTTTATTTATTTTGAAAGAACGCACATGCATGCACAGGGGAGGAGCAGAGAGAGAGGGAGAGAGAGAATCCCAAGCAGGCTTCATGCTGTCAGTGCAGAACATGAGATTATGACTTGAGCCAAGATTAAGAGTCAGAAGCTTCCCTGACTGAACCACCCAGGTGCCCCAATAAATATGTTTCATTTTAAGGAGCAAATACAGCTTCAAGAGGCTGAAAATTTTTTTCCACAAAATACCTTAATAATGTTGAAGGTAAGTGGGACTGGTTACCAGCAGAAGAAGCAGGCAGATCTGAGATAGTTTTGTGATGAGAAAAATACATATCCTTTTATTCCTTTTTTAAATATAACTTATTGTCAAGTTGGCTAACATGCAGTGTATGCATTGTGCTCTCGGTTTTGAGGATAGATTCCCATGATTCATCGCTTACATACGCCACTCAGTGCTTAGCCCATCAAGTGCCCTCCTCAATGCCCATATTTTTGTTTCTTAAGAACATTTTCCCAAAATATCCAAATAAAGGTGGCTAGCTTCTTTTTCTTTTTAATTAAATTCAGGCATGTGTGCACCATTTAAAATATTATAAGGAGATCCATAAAATTTGTTTTAGTCTCTGGGAAGCGGTAGCTTTCACAATTCACAGAAAATTTGAAGATAGGCATGAATACATTAAAAAATGTTGCATTATATGTATACAATATACATATATATGGCAGAAAGCTCTATGTTTTAACAAATTTCAGATTAAACTTATACAGATAGAATTTGTGTGAGGGGACAAGAATGGTGATGTTTTCCAAGCCACTGTTGAAAATTGTGGGAAGCTTTTCTGTTTTCCTGTTAGAGAAAGGAACCAGAAAAACTTGTAACCTCTAAAAAATAGAAACTGAATCAATTGAGCTACATAAGTCTAGATTTCGACTTGAGGCTTATCTAACTTAAAACCGAAAATATGATTCTAAAACAAACAAGAAATTCGTTGGTCATTTACCTTTCATTGGTGTCGATGCCCCCTTTATTTTAAGTGTGCTCAAATCCTGATGAATTTTTAGGACAAAGAAACTTAAAAATATCTGGGATATTAATAGCAGCATCATAAAAAAAGCATGACAAAGACTTTGAGGTTGATCATAGGATGAAAACTTCTTCGTTTTCTGTCTTCCTGAGAGGAGTTTCCTGCCAAAATATAGACAATAAGTTGTTTTAATTAAAGTATATTGTATTCTTACAGTTAGCAAGAGGAGAGCTGTATTTCTCTTTAGTGATCAGGGAAATCACAAAAAGTATATGAAATGTAACATGAAAACTTGCACAATATATTACACTGGATATTTTAACTAAATTAGAGCTACAATTTGAAATTATAATATCCTTGACATAGTGAAATTATTTTGTTTTTATGCATTTGATTAATAATGGCAATTCAAAAAATAATTAGCTTTTTATGTTGATATATCTGAAAGGAGATCTTGCAATGGTCGTCAGTCAATGGTGACATGCAGCTTCCCTCATTTTGTATGTAAGGAGCAAAGCAGGGCTACTATAGTATTATCACATTAAATGTAAGCTTGACCATGATCTATAAAGTTCAAGAGTTCTTTTCTTCCTCCCTTCCTTCCCTCCTACCTTCTTGTGTTCTGGTTTTTTTTCTTCCACATGCTCATATTTTAAACTATTGCCTATTTAGAAAAAAACATCTTAGTACATTTTTTCTTCCTTTAATTTTCAATTTTGAACACTTTATTAGGCAATTTTAACATTATCCGACAGCTAACGGTATCATTGGAAGTTATGAAGCAAAGCTGTCTTCTGGCCATAAACTACAGGATAGATTAGTCGGATTATGGTCTAGGGGACAGGAGGCTATTAATAGTAGGCCACACATGAGACATGAGAGATTAGGACTTGGGTTCGGTTGGCAGCAATGGAAATGGAAGAAGAGATCCTTTGGAAAAGGAGGAATCAGAGGGACTCGCAGTTAGCTATTTGAGGAGTAAAAGATACAGCTGTAGCTAAAGATTTTTTTTAAGTAGTTTATTGTCAAATTAGTTTCCATAGAAAACCCAGTGCTCTTCCCCACAAGTGCGCTCCTCCATCACCTCCACCTCTTTCCCCCCTGCCCCTTCAGCCCTCAGTTCGTTTTCAGTATTCAATAGAGCTAAAGATTCAGGTGTCCCTATGATGAAGAGTAAATGACAGGAATATATATAACAGAAAAGAGAGTAAGATATTGTAGAGAGACAGTGTTGTTGGTGAATATAATTTGAGAGACAAAAAGATTAAAAAGACGTGCCATCTGCACAGTACAATCTACTAGGCACAGTGAAAAGCCAGCCTTATTATGTCGCTTAGCTGTTCTCGTAACAAGCAGTCTTAATGACAGCTAGGGAAGCTGGACTGCCAAGACTGGGGGGAAGCACACTATCCTGGCCATGGTGGTTAGTTTCAATAAAAAGTCATAAGACATGATAGGGATGCCTGGGTGGGTCAGTCGGTCAAGCATCTGACTTCAGCTCAGGTCATGATTTGTTGAGCCCCACACCATGCTCTGTGTTGACAGTTCAGAGCCTGAAGCCTGTGTCAGATTCTGTGTCTCCCGTTCTCTGCCCCTCCCCCACTCACACTCTGTCTCTCTCTCTCTCTCTCTTTCTCTCTCTCTCTCACAAAAATAAATAAACATTAAAAACTTTTTTCCCCAAAGTCATAAGATACAATAAGGGATGGGTGAAGGCGAAGGTAAAAGTTTGGTATGAGAAGATGTGGTGTGTCAGCCAATTTTGGTTAGTGTCTTTTTTCAAGATAAAAAAGATTCTCTTCTCCTTTTACATGTACATGTGTGTATGCATGTTGAGTTTTGATTATGCTTTGAGTACTGTTATTACAACCACAACTAAACTACTGAATGTTTATGCGGTGACAGCAACTTTGTGTAGCACGAATTAGCATTACCATATTTATTCTTCACAGCACCTTTAGAGGTGATAGCGTTATTATTTTCATTTTACAGATAAGGACACTGAGACCCAGGAAAATAAAAACAGCCTGTTCAACTTTCCAGAGCTGACAAATAGCAGAGGAAGGATTCGAATTCAAGCATTCTGATTCCAGAATCTCAGTTCTTAACAAACATACTTTAATAGCAAACTTCTGTTAGCTTTCAAAATGGTACGTAAGTGAATTCTTGTAAAAATTCCAAACCATGGATTTACTTTCATCTCCTACTTTTTCACATCACATGGAGAGTGGAAGACTTATAGAAATGTATTTAAAATAGGGGCATATCATGACTTCCTTCATCAGTATAGAGAGAATAGTCTAGATTTCTGAGAAGTATTCAGAGCATATAATGTGGATGCCTCAAAGCTGCCAAGGATGCATTTAATGAAACAGTATTTCTCTTGAGACAACTCATTCGTAGATGTAATAATGTTTCTTGATAAACAGCTAAAGAGGTCCCCCTCCCCTCCACCATTCTCCCTCCTTACTTGATCTTATCAGACCAGGATTGCTTTATTCCTTCTCTACATAGCAAATTTCTACACATTCCACAAGACTAAGGTAAAAATGAATTCCTTAATAATTCTAGGGTGTTAGTAGCTTTCTTTCTGGGATTATCTACCAATTTGTATGTAACACATCACTTTACACAATCGTATCTTGAGGGCAAGAATCATACACTCTTATATTTCCTATTATCTGATACATAGTAGGATATATTAGAGATTGTTGAGTTGATGAATAAATGAAAAATAGCTGTATATCAGAATACCACCGTGAGCATTTCAAGCCTGAGTTTCATAGCCCTTTGTTCTAAGGAGCACAAATGACTTTCGGAAGTTCTGAGGTACTATAGAGGTTTGGTGAACAAAAGATTTCATTTAAGGACCAAATGAAAACTGTTAAAGTAATTTTACTTGAAAGCCCTAATGCATACTGCCTGACTACATTTTTAAAAATATGACTGTTGATGGTTCTTTCTTCAATTTTTTCCTTCCAATTCTGAATCTATTCTTGATTGCCCTGAGCATCATCTTGCTGTTCAGAGTGAATGTCCAATTATATTTAATTGCATCGCTTTTCACAGTTAAAATTTCCACCATGACCAATTTCTCTGTGTTCCTGGATAGCTTTATGAGTAATCTATTATTTTTTTAATTTCCAATTTGAAATAATGACATGCTCAATTTGCTTCTTATGTTTGTCTAAATATATATATCTGCAGATATCAATTGCCTTTATCCATTCTAGCAAAATTGTTTAATTCACTTTAATTATAAACTTGCTGTGTTTTAGCTTAGACCAGGCCCACTATAAGATTCAACAGTTTCCTCTGCTATAACAATTATATTTCTCAGATGACAAGTTATTGTGCCAGAACAATCAAATGACCTGAGATAGTTAGCCAAGGGGATAATGGATGCAAATGGAGGGTTTATTTGGCGCACATAACTGAGGTGATTGTCTTTTTTTTTTTTTTTTCCAATTTGAAGAGAATAAATTTTATACACTACCAGGCAGAAATGATGAAAGGAACCATTTTTCTTTAGTCTCCTATTTTAAATAACATATTCAGCCCTATTCCTGCAACTTCAGTGAAATCAGTTTCTCTGAATGAAGTTATACTCTCATCTTCATAGAAATAGAGAGGAAACCCATTTCATCCTTTCTAACAATGGAGAGAAAGGGCCTTACTGGCAATGGAATTTGAGTCAAGCATTAGCATAGGAGATAGCCACACAATTTCCTCCAAGTTGAATTCACTGCCTCTCACCTCTCCACCCAGAGAGGCAAACAGCTGACCACAAGACAGGATGCCTGCAGTTGATCATTTATGCAGCCCCCATTAGAAGTTTACCATTTGCACAGAATCCTCTTTCCCCCAAGTATATTGGAATCATATTTATGTATTTATGGATATGATCTATAACCAATTATTTCATCATGAATGCATGAGCTACATGCCGGCACTCTGTCTGTGGAAGTTGGGCAGTGAATATTGCAACAAGAAGGGAGTGTGTACATCAAACAAATTAACACCAGTGGGATGACTGCTACTAAGGAAACATTGAGAGAATAAATGAAGGCCAGTTGGAGTGACCTACCGAAGGTCACAGCCAGGAGGGGCCATATCAGGTGGACACCATTGGCCCCAGACCTCATCAAAACAGGTGTAAGCCTTTAACCTCCTAAACTACCTCCTGCAGTCAGTGAAATGCACAGAGGTTTCAGTATTGACACAGAGTTAGGAGAAAACTGAGGGTCAAATTCGTAGTTTTAGAAACAAAGTAAACAGCATTTCCTGAGCCTCAATTTTCTGATCTGCAAACTAAGAAAATCTACCTTGTATTGTAAAGACCAAACTGATACACTCAATATAGCGCTTTGTGCACAGTGCTCAATAAATGAGCTGCTGATTTTAGGAAGACCCTTAATATGAACTTTCCAATAATAGAATATTAAGGGGAAATGTAAAAATTTTTAAACAAACTAGTTTAAGCTCTTTCCCACTGAAATTCAGTTCGGAACTGCTTCGGACCTGCTTGGAAGAATCTGTAATAGTCATGCAGAGAAACCTTGGGAACAGTCTGGAGGCAGAGTGGTCTCTCCCCCCCCACACCCTGCCTCATTTCCCACCCTCCTACCTTTCCTCTTTCTCATTCTCCTTCCCTCCCTATTCCCCTTCTTTTTCTTTCCCCTCTTTCTGCAATTGGGGTACATTTTGTTTGTCTCTGTTGAGGAAATTATTATCTCTGGCCTTTCCTGGGGGGAGTGGAAATAAGAAGGAAGGACAGAGGGAGGAAAAAGAATTTTCAGGTTCAATTAAAAAAAAAAAACTTCCTTGTGCTTATCTATTCTGGAATCCTAGGAAATTTAACTGTTATGTATGCCAAATACCAACTTTACTAGTAGTCAAGGCATTTAGGGAGTCAATGAATGAGCAGAAATAGGATCAAACAAAACAAAACACAATGGATAAACTAAAGCTAGGAAAACCAGACAAAATCCTGGTGCAGATTTTCTTTATGCTCTTGTTAAGCTACAACAACCCATAGTCACAGCTGAATAAACAAGGCTTTTAACCTCAAATCTGTATATTTAAATTATCTCCACATAAATGATTATTCTTCTGATTCAGTTTCGAGTTAATATGTTTGTTTAAGAAATGAATATGTTAACTTTAAGCAAAAGGGGCTTAAAATGTCAGTAATATGTGTAATTCCTTTTCAAAAATTTCTATACTTTCAATTAAATAAGACTGCTTTTTTAGGAGGAAGAATATCTGATTTCAGTTGTTTCCTGTTCTTCCCATTTTTCTTCTCTTTCATGGAATCATTAGACAAATAAACAGTGCAGTACTTCATGGGTCTTAAAAGAAATCTTTCACCTGTAAATCCTTTCTCAATTTTCTGTGCCCAGTAAGAAGGGATTTGGGGTATGTGGCAAGGAGAAGGGAGATTACTAAATGACATTTTCAATTGTTAGAGTTCTGTATGATTTAGAGACATCGAATTTAGTGGGTTCAATTTTAATCTGTTTTACAAGAAAGTGTCATTTTATATCATGTGAAAAATATACTTTTTCAAGGACACAAAGCAGGAAACTGCTTCTTTTAACCTTTTCGCATATCTGATTGGGTAAAAACAAACAAACAAACCCTGTCTTTATCTTTCACATCATACAGACTATTTTTCCCACAGTTTTCAGTTAATTGTGATGTCTGAAAATCACCGATGGTCCTAACATTTAATATGCCTGCTGCTTTGATGCTTATGTGTCATAACAAAGCATTTGATTTCTGTATGCCAAGTTTATCTTTACTGAGGATATGTAAAGCATGTTATCATTTCCAAATAAAATACAGTTTTTAGTCAACAAGATTCATTCAGAGTGGATTACCCAAGCACATATGAAAAATCTTTAGGATTGTATCATGTTCACCTCCCATCGCCCTTGATACTGGAGACTTCATGTACGCAGACATTGCAAGGTACCAACATGACATGATAGAGTTAAACACTCTACCAAAGGTACTGTAACTATTTTCCATACACACAGACATGTAAAGCATTTGCAGCCTTCACAGTACATAAAATTACTAAAAGCAAAGCAAAAAAATTGTGAAGGTGTTATATTCTATGCCAATCAGTATTTCATTTTCATTTGTTGTCTGCAAGTTTTTAATCTAAATGTCTGTGCCCTGTGTAAGATCAGCCTTTTGGGGAGTTAAGCTGAAGATTTTGAACCTGTCTGTTATTATTTGCAATTTGAAGCTGTTTCTCCCAAAGGATTGTAATCAGTTTGCTTTTAAAGGATAAGTGATGTTTGGAAGAGAGTGACGGGCAGAAAATTAACAATAAAATGATTGTAAAATGGAAATATATAAAGTAGCTTGAAAAATTGTCTTATCATATTTGGCCAATTAGTCTGAAACAAGCTTTAAACCCATGCTCTTATAAATGCCAAATCTATATGTGTATCAAAAGTGGTTCAATTTTAATCCATCCAACCGCCCACGATTTAGAAAAATAAATAGAAGACACCTGGAGACAAACATTCCAAAATGACCTTATTTATAGTTAATCAATATTAAACAAAAACACATGGATTTTTACTTTTTTTCTGTTATACCTGGCTCTAAATGTACAGATATAGAGTAGCCATAGATTGAATATGAGTTGGCAGCTCTATTAGAGACACACTTTTGTTACACTGATACCTTTTTGTTAAGAGATAGGAGATTTGATAACTATCTGTGCATTAAAATGCTCTTTTCAAGATTATTAAAATCATTTAGCAACTAAAATAGCCATTGTCTCATAGTCCAATGCCTAGATAAAATATTTTACTGCCGTGTATCTAATACCTTCGTTGTCTATAGATAGAATTTCTGAGTGTTCATTTTACTATGTCCACACATATACTATGTGTAAATTGGGCAGTCTGCTTTGAATAAAATTAGTCTATCCACATATGATAAAACTTACCCATTTTGAGTTTGATGCATCAAAGAAACGTTACTTTTGTCAAATTCTTCCAAATCCGAGTCATTGTTTAAGAGAATGTATTTTTCCTTCTTGTCCATGTCCATTCTTTTCATTTCTGATATCTTGATTCAATAATCTCTGAACGTCTGCTTGAATCTTAAGATGGTTTTCAAAGATATGACTGTAAGTTCTATGTGCATCCTAGAACAACATTTAGGAAAAAACTTCAGAGCAGACCGTTATTAGTCTGAGTTCCCCCACTTAGTGTTAAGTCCAAAACCCAAGTGGCCTCCAGGGCTTTTATGCAAAAGGCCCCTCCCACTCACTGCAGGTAGGGTTTCAGGCTCACCTGCATAAGACCAGGGGAAGGGGAAGGGAAGGAGAGAGTCTAGCAAGAGAAAGGGCTCACATGGAGGGTGGGGACTTGACAACCACGATCTATGATTAGCCAAAAACCTGTTTGGTGAATTTTCATCTAATTTTTTCTTTCATCTGAAACTGTGATTTTAAAAAAGTCAAAAATAAGAATTTTTTATTTGTATTTATTTTTTAAATTTTTTTATGTTCTTTATTTATTTTTGAGAGACAGAGAGAGACAGTGGAAATAGGGGAGGGTCAGAGAGAGAGGGAGACACAGAATGTGAAGCAGGCTCCAGGCTCTGAGCTAGCTGTCAGCACAGAGCCCAACGCGGGGCTCGAACACACAAAATGTCAGATCATGACCTGAGCCACAGCCAGAAGCTTAACCCACTGAGCCACCCAGGCGCCCTCAAAAATAAGAATTTTTTTAAAGGAGGAAAGGCCACATAGGCATTTTGAGAGTACATTCCCACAAGACATAAATTTAATTCTTAGGCAAACACTGAAAAGCATTCTTGAGCCAGATTTTTTTCTCTCTAGCTCAAGTGATTGTAGTCTCTAGGTCCTGTGATGACTTTTCTTCAATCAGAATGCAAGTTCTTTCAGATGGCATCTTAAAAATCTTTATTCTGATACATAACCCTGTCAGCAGAGAATTGGTAATCTATGCATTAAATATAAAGAAAGCTCATTAGTCAGATGATTATTAACAAGGTAAAAAAAATTAGTAGATTTCTCCTATGTGGACAGTTTTCTTCACAATCTATTGGTTCTGCTGATTTCATAAACGTGCTTACTAATACACACAGTTGCTGTCTTTTCTCTTGGAGAAATGGTTCTTAGGTCTGACTGCACATTACACTCACTTGAGGGGTATTTAAAAAATACTTATGTGAGGACTCCAATCCAGATAAATCAGAATCTTTGAAGGCAGAGCCCATTTGTCTTAAAACAAACAAACAAACAAACAAACGAAAAAACAAAACCTTTTAAGTAATTCCAAGAACCAACTCGTATTAAAAAGTACTTCCCTAGAAGTCTTTTCAGTTATTGCTTATATTTTTTGGTTGCAAGCATTGTAAATCTACTCTTACTAGCTTAGACAAAGAATATGGGGTGTGATAGTGGCTTGACATCAAGCTCTTGACCTTTTCTAGGAATAGAAGTTGGATGTAGTGGCTGCATGATTTTTTAATGCTATCCCTTGACCATGGAGTAAGTAGGTTCTCTGTGGGAGGAGTCAGAGGCATCTGGTAATCAGAAGGGTTGACAGTGGCAGAGACTGACCAGCTATTTGTAAAACTGTTTCTTTCTCTTCTGCGCACACAGCTAGATGGTGCACAGATGTACAATGTGTGGCTATAGGACGGAGCCCCAGCCAGTAGATGCTATAGAAGTCATTGTGGCCCTCTCAGGTCTGAACCACAAAAATAACTTCTTTATTCACATGCTCAACTCTAAGTACTGTGTGAGCAGAAGATTAATTTTTACTGTGGTAAACCGACTGGAATTTGGTGAGATTTTTATTTACAAAAGTTAGCCTATAGAGGAGAGTATTAGAAGACAAGTTCAATAATCAGCTCAGATGTGAAAATTTTAGCAAGCATGTTACTAATTTTATATTTAGAGAATTGCATGTAATTGAACTCCAACAACTACCAGCCTCCATGTTACCTCATTCTGAACTTCTGAGAACTGGAGATAATATTCTGAATGATCCAAATTTGAGCAGGTGCCCCTCTCTGGATTAATTCATCAGCTGTGGCCAGTGGATGAGAGTCCAGGGTGAAGAAGACATGAAGAGTCCTTTCAGTGCACTTGCCACGCTGGCAGCTAGGAATCTCTCCTCCCTACCCCATTTAGTTCTTTTCTATTATATTGCAACTATTGCTGTTCTAATTTCTACAGCACTTTTGTGTAAAAACCCTCAAAGCCTATATGAAATTAGTGGGGCAAAATAAATAAATGTATAAATAATAAGTAGATGGAAGATTCTATTTCTTTCCTTTTTTTAAATTAGCAGTGGTATTTATTTCTCCATAGGCCTTGGCATCACTTATATTCTTCAAACTCTTCAAAGGTTTCTAACAGTAGTTCACTGATCTCATTTACACATTTCCCCATATCCTGAGATATAATTATCCTCCCACCATGAGAATTTAATTCATTTACAACTGCCAGGGTATTCTCTTACAATTTCCTCATTCATATTGGGTTTTATTTCCTTCTTACCATGCTGAAGATCATTTTCCTTGACAAGGTAGGTAGAAACATGATAACAGACAAAATGTGCCTCATGTTGTCCATCAATTACATATCATAGGCTGCTGAAAGCAAGTCTTTGTATTTTATCATCTTTCTTGATTTGAGCTTAACCACAAGAGTGGACATTGCTGTTCAGAGCAAATTTTTTAAAGCCTAACTCATTAGCAACTTCAGATGCAAGGACATTAAACTTGTTGTATGTGTCATCTTCTTATTGATCTTAAAATGTACTTCCCCCACCATTTGTATTTGAATATTAAAGTGTGAGCTTCTCAGAACACACTGTATAGACGTTTTCTGGCATAATTTAGGTATCTTCATCTATCTTTCTCAATGGGATCAATTATGATTGAAAATAAAGATAATATTTCTAAGAACCCCTAAGCACCTTCCATAACAAAATCTCATATGATGAGATCAATACTATGTCTTTCTTAGATATTTGGGTTTCTGCCTTCAAGCATACATATATTTATCTTCTCACTTATAAACTCAAAAGTCACATAGTTTCCTTGTCCTTGTCTCATCTTTGCAATGAGAAGGAATAGCACCACCTGAAGAAGGCTAGTCATCCCTTAAAAGAAGTGATTGATGATCACATTTGAGGAGTTTGTTTTCAGATTTGTTACCTTGGAAATATAAGTGTTAATGTATGCAGAGTCACTAGCCTAGCTGTAGAAATAGCCAAGGGCACAGCAAAAAAAATTTAAAAAACAGGATGACCATTTATGAATTTATACTAATAGACCTGTATCAACCGGAACATTTACTTGCATTAACTCATGAGTTTATTCTTTTTTTGTTGTCAAGTGTATATGAAATGTCAAATTGTAATTTAAAAAATCATAAAATAAGATAAAATTAAAATAAGCTGGATGATGTTCATCATTAGGACATCATCTATGAAAGACTTATCCATCAACCTTAGTAAGAGGAAAATATCTAAATATAAAGTGTTTTTCCCACTGCTGTTCAGAAATTCCTAAAGTCTTTCAATTTTTTTAAAGATTTATTATTTCTATGATTATACTTTACTACTGATTTTTATTTAGAGAATTATAAAAATGAGTTCTAAGAAACACACTGCATTTTTATAGAAATTATTCATAGTTGAAAAGAATTTTTAATTCTTAAGTAGATGTTCTAAAATGGATGTCAGTAAATGCCTGGAGGTTTGAGCACATGATTTTCAATGGTTTCTGAATATATTTTCCCTTAAAATAAGCTCCATTGCCCACTCAATTTTGAGAAACTCTGCTATAGTTGATTAAGATTTTTAACTTTAGATAATAGCAAAGACACGACTAACTTTGAAAGTATTATTTCTCCCAATTCTTTCCTTCCATTGTTAATCAGATACACTACAGTTTTCATCAGATAGCATAGCTCATTGATTTCAGGTTGCAGAGTTGTCCATAAGCCATTTATCTCCTGATTAAAAACTAAAACCCTTTTTGTCTTTCACTAGTCAATCAGTCATAAATTACCTGAAATGGCTTGTTTTTAATTCAAGTCTCAAGTTTCAGTAAGACTTGCTCAGAAAGCCCTAGTGTGCAGAAACTAATTGTTTCCTTCAAGCCCACATTCCCCAAGGCAAATTTGTCTATTTCTGCCTTAAGCTCTTATGTGTTAGCTGTTTAGCTCCCTAAAAATAATCTTGTTTTTCTATTTTCAAATTCTTTGTGGATGAAGGAAGATGCTTCTTGATTCCTGCTAATTTTACTTCAATACAAATAATTGGCCTGGAGTAGTGTCTTTCTTTCCAAAATGAATTTTTCAACTAAGTCAAGAACTTGTTAGGAACTACGTTTATTAGCTAAACAAACTCTTAAAATTTCCCAGTGTCTGGAAGTTGCCAATGGCTTCTTACTTTTGTGCCAAGTATGGATCAGATGATCTAAAATAATAATCTTCTTGTTGTTCTTCCACAATAATCTTACCTTTGCTTCTCTTTTCCATGTTTCTTCTGTTTACAAGTCAACTTGTATCAGCCCAAAAGATTCACAGATTCTCATGAAGGTAACTCTCCTCTTGAGATACTGCTTTCCTCTTTAAGCAGTTTTTTTTTTTTTTAACATTGGGGACATGCAGTTTTATTATTCCAAACCAGCATTTAGCTTCATTCCAACAAGTCTCAATAAAACTTAAGAGCTTTTATTAACCATTCTAAATACATAGTTGTGACTTCAGCTGGTCTAACATCGCCTAACAAAGCTGCCATGTTTCCTTGTCACCTCGCTTTCCCATTCTCCATGATGACTTTCACAAACAATGCTCTGTTTCTCCTCAAAACTCTTTTGTCTGCCTTCACTTTGAAGGAAATCAAAGACTTAATAGGTGAATGATCTTAACTCAGGGGTTGGTGAGGGGAGGGAACTACTGTGTCTTCAACCACCTTTACCTGTTTCTCTTCTTTTATAATGTTTAGTAATTCTTTGCTATGCATCAATGATCTAGATGCTGGGTTTACAAAGAGAGAAATACAAGTATACCAGTAAGTCCCACATGGCTTGATGAGTGCCATTACAGAGGTATGGTGGGGTTTAGAGCACTCAGAGGATAGAACTCTAATCATACAGATGAGTCAGGAATTCCGCTCTGTGTTAATCATAAGCCAAGTCTTGAAGAAAGAGTAAGGGGTAGAGTGGGCAGTGCAGTGAAAAGTCCTCCATACTTCTTAATATTCCATTTGAAGAACTCTCTAATTTCATTACTTCACCAATTGCCTCCACGATAACTTTGTCTTTAAGCTTACCTTCTCACACAGAATGTCTATTTCCTTTTGGGTGTTAGATTCAAATATTCAAATGTGATTATGAACTCTATCCTTAGCAATTCATATCCATCTTCTTATCTAAAATTTGAATCTTTTTGAGCTTCATCATTATTCCCCTTCCAAACTGATCTTCTTTCACACTTCTTGTACTAGTGCGTATCCATTCTCACCATCTTAGTCAAGGAGGACACTGAAGCCTATTCTTGACTCTAGCTGCCTTCAACTTTCACCTCTTATCTCTCCAATCCATGCTGCAAGTGCAGTAAGACTGATTTTCCTTGACAGACACATTCATCTTGTTACTGCTCGATGAGGCAGATAGAAGGATCCTGCCTAAGTCAGACCACCTTACAAGCTGTAGATATCACTTAACTAGGTCCTGAGCTATAATGAAGCTGTTTCCTCATCTCCTAAGTGAGGCTGATGATAATGTGTGGCTTGCCCACTGCAGGTAATACTGTGAGGATGCTTGAAAGATTTCTCAAGATTCTAAATTATTTTTATCACATAGTAAGTTTATATTCTTTTCTTTTGAATATCTCTATATAATTTTTCTACATTTTCTATCCTACATTTCTTCACTGCTTCTAAAAATGAATGCTTCAGGGTAAGGTTTTCACAGACCTAAAAATGTAATAAAAATCTTCCTACCCCTATATTTTTGTTTGGTATTTTTTCTTTGTGTGAATTATTATTCTTTTATATATACATCTATCAACATACAGTATTAGGTCCTGTTCAATCTTTATTTCCTCTATAAAATTTTTCTCCGGCCTTAGTCTTCATACATCTCTCTCTTCTTTAAACTTTATCACTTATAGCCTGTTACAATACTCACTGCAGCAGTTAATTACACTTTCGTTGTTGTTGTTTTCTGCTTTCACTTTAGTAACTACCACACTGTGGTGAACATGGTAGAAACTCAATAATAGTTTTGATTGACTGATATAAGTAGAAAGCATTGTATTATATAGTAAATACAAATCCTCCTTTAAAATAGTTTATTCCTAAGATTGTTTGCAAAAGAACTAATGAACCAGTTGCAATATATTAAGGTAGCAAAAATTATTATTTTGTAGAAATGACTAGATACAGATAAACTTACCAATCCTTATATTCAAGAGAACCACAAGGACAAACATACTAAATAATAAATTAAAGGTCTGCAATATGCTTGTGTCACTTGACAATGAGTTCCAGCAACATAAATTGATATCATGGTTTGATTTCTTATTGATCATGTTTCACTTGGGTATTTCACTTGGGTATTCACTTGGGTTAAAAGTTTAAATAACAGCATGATAAGAGTTTTGCTGGCAATTTAATTCTTGATTTTCAGTCTTTGGAAGACAGTCTCTTCTCTCCCTCCCTGGAGGAGGGTAAGTCCATCAAAATGTCATTATTTTGCATGTGTAACAATGTCATTTCTCTTGGTTTCTGTGCAGGTAAAGTTGCAGTCAGGCTTGGTGATGATGTGAGGTTGATTGATCCTTATAGATTCACTCCTTTCCCCTCCTTTCAACAAAGATCCTGCTTTTAATCACCTTACTGTGTACTTCCTTTCCCTTATCCATTATGCAAGGAGGTCAGCTAGTTACACTCAAAATGACTAATTAAAAAGAGAACTCCAAGGTAAAGCACACAGAGGCACTCTGGTAATTGCACTGATATCTGTGAATAATAATGACAATTAATGAGACTTGTAATAGCTTTGTAAATAGCCATTTGCCCACTTACAGGAAGTGACTTACAACTTATACTGAGTGAGGAGAGTCATCTTTCATGATTCACTTAAGCATTGTTCTTTTCTGCCTTCTCAAAACAACGCTGTTTAAGGCATTTTAGAAATTCCTGAAAAGGGCAGACTTGGAACCACGCTTTGAATGACAACACAGTGTTTGAGTGCAGGAAATGAATAGATCTCCTTTGCATGGGCTACTTGATGGGAAGAGATTCAATTAGGCTTAACTGAAGTACCTTTGTAAATGGGAAGAAGGGTGGCTAAATTCAAATGCAGAGGATATGTAGAAAGTTGCTGGAAATAGAATTTTGTATTTTATAGCTAGAAGGATCACTAAAAACTATCTAATGAAAAAACTGAGATCATGTAAGGTAAAGAAATTTGTTCAAGCTCTTAAAACTTGCTTGTGTCAGAGTTGGGGCAAAAGGACAGAAATCCTGGCTCTCTGCCAGTGATCCTCACAGGGCAGATCTCTGAAGGCTTTGGAAGTCTTGTGAAGGCATCTGGTTGGATTGGTCTGGGGAGGCCTTGCTATAATTTCATAGTACTATCTAGTAAACTGATTGTAAATGGCAAGAGGAAAAACAGAATTGTGCAGATGAGACAAATAGCTAGAAGTATATTGGGGTGATAGCAAAAGAATGGAGCATCACTCACCAAGCTTAGGCAGAAGCACCTAAGCATATTTCACTGACTTAAAAGTAAACAGGGCTGCCCGTTTGGTTAAGTGTTGGAGTCTTGATTTAGGCTCCGGTCCTGATCCCAAGATCATGGTTGGAGGCCTGTGTTGGGCTCCGCACTGAGCATGGAGTCTGCTTAGGATTCTCTCTCTCTTTCTCTCTCTCTCTTCCGTCTGCCCCTCTCACCCACTTGTGCATTCTTTATCTCATATATATATATATATATAAATTTATATATAAAATTTGAAAAGTAAACAAACACACTCAACTTGCGGATGATGCTTTGTTGTCTAGAAAATCAGTATCCCCTTCTGAGTGCATTCTAAATCTCTTCAATACCATTCTACCTTCAGATCTTAGAAAAAGGGATACTGCCTTGAGAATATTTTCCTGATTTCTGACCATGGTCAACTCATCCTTCCATTAAAGACTTTCACAATATAGTGATACTCAGCTAAAATGGTGTATTTGATCAATGTGGATCTTCATCACTAAGTTTTTTTAAAATTTTTAAATTTAATTTTGAGAGACAGAGAGAGACAGAGCAAGCAGGGGAGGGTCAGAGAGAGAAAGAGGGAGATACAGAATCTGAAGCAGGTTCCAGGCCCTGAGCTAGCCCTCAACACAGAGCCTGATGCAGGGCTCAAACCCACAACTGTGAGATCATGACCTGAGCTGAAGCCAATGCTTAACCAACTGAGCCACCTAGGCGCCCCTTTCATCACTAAGTTTAAAGTCCCCTGTGACTGGAGCAATATCTATTTTTACACACCTTTCTATTATATTCTTCCCCAGCTCGTGCCTGACTCATAGTAGACATTTAGTTTTAATGAATAACTGAATAAGTAAACATAGGAAAAGAAATTGAATCATTTCAGAGAGGAAAAAACACACTGCCCATTGCTGTGTGAGGAATGCTGGTTAGACCCCCTCAAGAGGTCAAGGCATGAGGCGCGCCTGGCTGGCTCAGTGGGTTAAACATCTGACTTCGGCTCAGGTCATGATCTCAAGGTTTGTAAGTTCAAGCCCTGTGTTGGACTTTGTGCTGACAGCTCAGAGCCTGGAGTCTGCTTCAGTGTCTCCCTCTCTCTGCCCCTCCCATGCTCCCACTCTGTCTCTATCTCTCTCAAAAAAATAAATAAACCTTATAAAAAAAAAAGAGCAAGCCATGGAGTGAGGGAGGTGCTACTAAATCGTCCACACTTGGCTGTTACTGGATACTCATGGTTAGGAGATATGTTTAGTGGGTCAAAGGATACATGTTTCTTATGTTAGTGGGTAAATGTGGCTCTTCACTACTATATTTAAAGTTCTAAAAATGATAACAAGATTACTAAGAATTGGAAAATTGTTTGGTTTATGGGAGATTGACATATGAAATGGTTCAATTTGCCCAAGAGTTTATAGTGGTGAGAAAAGATGAGCACCAGCTTTTCAAAATTACAAGCTCCAGGCAAGTTCCTAATTATCTGCAAGTTCTAGTTTACATCTGAAGGGGCAGTTTGTGAAAGATGCTGAGGCAGTCCTGTTTGGATCTCATTTGCACATTCTCCCTTATTGAAACCTAGAGAAGGCTTCAACAAAGGACCTGGGATATCTACATGCAAAAAGATCATATACCACATACCATGTATAAAATTAACTCAAAATGGATCATAGACCTGTGTTTAAGAGTTAAAACTATAAGACTCTTAGAAGAAAACAGAGTCATAAATCACCAGAGTTTCTTAGCAAACTAAAAACACAAGTGGCAAACAAAAATAGATAAACCCCTATTTATCAGTCAAAAGATAATTCATATAATGAGACAAAATGTTTGCAAATCTTATATCTGGTAACAGACTTGTATCCAGAATATACTAACTACTCTCACAATCCAATAATAAAAAGGAAAATTATCCAATTAAAAATGGATAATGGATTTGAATAGAGATTTCTCCAGAAATAGTCCAATAAGCAAATGAAAAGATGCTCAAGGTCCTTAAGTCACTTGAGAAATGCAAATTAGAAACACAATGAAATATTACTTCAAACCCATAGTTGCCTAAAATAATAAAGACAGACAGTAACTCTTGTTAGTGCGGATGTGGAGAAATCATACCCTCCGAAGTAGCTGTTAGGATTGTACAACATTGTAGTTACTTAGGAACATAGTTTGGCATTTCTGACAATGTGAGACACAGAGGTTCCACTCTTAGGTAGATATACACTCAAAAGAATTGAAAACATATGTCCACATAAAAATTTGTACACTAGTATTCATACAAAAATTATAATAATAAAAAAGTGGAAACTACCCAAATGCCCATTGGCTGCTGAATGGACAAACATAGGTGTATATCCATGTAATTGAACATTACTCTTGCCATAAAAAGCAATGAAGTACTGATACTTGCTACAATATGGATGACTCTTGAAAACATTATGCTAAGTGAAGGATTCCAGCCAGAAAGTTCATACATTAAAGAATTACTTTTCTATGATATATATAGAAGAGGGAAATCCATAGAAGGAAGGTCCATCAGTGGTTGCCAGGGTCTGGGAGGGAAGGGGAGTCCCTTCTCCTAGCAATGGACATTAAATGCTATTGGGTCCAGAATTTATTTTGAGAGTGGAGGAAATATTCTAAAATTAGGTAATGGTAATAGTTGCACATATTTGAATATAATAAACATTGAGTTGTACACTTTTAAAAGGTGAATTTTATGGACTAAGATGATCTCAATGAAGCTCTTATTTAAAAATGTGCAGAAAAACTTCAAGTGAAAACATTAAGAACTTATACGTGGGTGCATTACTGATACCATATTTTAAGATTATCTAGGACTGATAGTGAAAGCTGTTATGCTTCCATTTTTAAAAATATTTTAAATGGTTTATTTAGTTTTGAGAGAGAGAGAGAAAGAGAGACAGAGTGAAAACAGGGGAGGGGCAGAGGGAAAGGAGGCACAGAATCTGAAGCAGGCTCCAGTTCTGAGCTGTCAGCCCAGAGCCTGATACGGGGCTTGAACCCATGAGCTGAGAAATCATGACCTGAGCCAAAGTCAGTTAATCACTGACTGAGCCACCCAGGTGCCCTGAGATGTTATGCTTTTATATAGCCCATTTAAAAAATCTTAGAATTTATACAGAAAAAAATCCATATTACTTTTACTTAGTATATTTACATTTACTCCTGAGAGAATAAACCATTTAGCACAGTGATTACTACATATGACTATGAATTACAATGACTAATATTTAAACATTTTTATCAGTAGTATTTTACATATACATTTATAAGAGCATATACGTAAGACAGATTTGTTATCAGCTTAAGAATTTATCAGTGATAAATTCTAGTTTAGTATAAGAAGTTCTGTCATGAGTAGATGTTAACTTTCATCAAGTGCTTTTGTTTCTGCCTCTATTAATATAATCATATGTCTATTTCCCTTCAGTCTGTTAACATGGTGCATTCCATTAATTGATTTTTTAATGTAAACCATTTCTCATTAAAATGTAAGGTTAACACATAATAGGCAAATGTGGTATCTTTCCCTGTCTTCCTTCCTTCTCTCCTTCACTGCTGGTGGATATCTGAGTGTATTCATGTGTAACCTTCATGAAGTCAGTGTAACCTCCATAGCCAGCACCTACCAGAGCCTGGCCTCGGGCCATCCTACAGAGAAGTTTTGTTTGAACTTCATACAGGCACATGAGGCCATCATAACTAAGACCACTAGAGATTACATTTTTTTCTTGGAAGTTTTGGGTCACAGATGTAGAGTAAATTCTAACACCGAACCCAAATGGGTTTGTGGTTAAGAATTATAAAGGTGAAAGGGTGCCTGGCTAGCTCAGTCAGTGAATTGTGCAGCTCTAGGTCTAGGGTGGTCAGTTCAAGCCCACTTTGGGTGTAGAGATTACATAAAAATTTTTCTTAAAACTCTTAAAACAAAAAAAGAATGATAAAGATGAAGACTGGGAAGTGCCTTCACATTTCCCTCTCTGGAGTTTTTCAGGCTCCACCTGCTTCCTCCTCTGGTCTACTTCAAATATTTAAATTCTGTGGCTTCTTAACCTTGGCAAAGGTTTCAGGGAAAAAGCCAGCTCCGTCACCAAACCACCCTTCTAGAATCCTAATCATGCATTGTTTTAAGCTTTAGATATTTTTTTTTTACTTTCACAGAAGTTCAGCCATTCACTGAGCTTTTCTTTCTAGTTATGGTCCTTTTTAATTTCTCATCCCCCTTGTTCTATGTATCTGATTAAGTATGTCTAATAAAACCCACTAATACTACCTTGTTATTAATGGACATTTATATTTTTATTTCTTTTACATTCTGAAAGATGTAAGGTAGAATCTGAGAACAGAGGGATGTCAAATGTTCTTTGTTCATGTTGCCTAAATCTGCTGCCTATAAAATTACTTCTATAAGATATTCTTATAACAACAGGGTTTCATGATCAAATAAAGCTGAAAAATTTGCATGCCATGGCCCCATTTTGAAGATATATCATAAGCATTTACACAGGAAAAGTCCCTCTATAAATAACACTATTATATGTTGCTTATTGTTTTTCTTAAAGGTTATTAACATCTAAAGAAAATACTATTCTCAAGAGAAAACAACCACATTGTACAGTGAGGAAATATGATCTTGAAGAGGCTTATTGATGATGATACAGTTAGTGATAAAGTCATGAGTAGAAATTGATCACGTTCTTAATTCATTTCTCTTGCTCTGCATCACATACATCTCAGCTAGTGAGCAGGAATACTACAGATGGCATAGATATTCATATATTTATAATTATTAAGAGGACCTGATAAGTTATAACATATTAAAGTCTTTCCAAAGGGGACTATTGGGATGCCTAGATTGTCAAGGAGGGAGGATGAAAGCATTAAATTTCATAACGGTGGAATAAAGATCAGGCATTCACCAAAAGGGATGGAGAAGACTCAGGGGCTCAGCTCTCCTACTTTTTATTATGACCAATTGACCCATTATTAATTACTTGCTAAGCAGGCGTTTTAAAGAACTGAAAGTATCTCTGTCTTAATGGATTCTTCAAAGTGGGATTAATTTCTGTACATTTAAATTCTGTACAACACAAAACTACATTCTTCCTTTCATTCTTGTAAAACCTCTGCTTATAAGCATTAAGGAATTGATTATATTAATCTCACAAAGACAAAAAATATAAAGATAAAAAAGTAACCTCTTCCATAGTATTACAGAAATCTTTTTTAAAATGCCAGTGTGACATGACAAATACCTTGACTACTTTACCTTCACATCTTGCCATTGCAAAAAATGCGTTTTATTTATTTTTACCTATATTATATAAATATTCTCATTTCATAAAAATAAATGTTTTTCCCTCTTTTTCTGTGTCACAGAACTCTCTTAACAAATGACTTCTTAGATGGAAGTCCATGAAAGATGTGATGAAGAGAATTATTGCATGTGCAGCTAGCCAATCATTCTCAGCCATTCTTTTACCATTCGCACCTGATTCATGGAGACACCTTGTTAGGACTACACACACTTTGAAAAACTGTAGCAATAGATGAGAAATCTACAGTTCTATCTATACCTCTCCTTCCCCTTAAGCATCTGCTCCCAGGGGTTCTGGGTAGGACAGGTAAGGGGCTCTCTCCCATCCATGACTGTAAGTCTGTTAGAATCTGTTCTCTGATCTCATCTGACTCCTGTCTACTATTCTCAGCCAATCACTGAATATCTTTTTTCTCCCTGGAACCAGAGAACCCCAGGACTAACCTCTCCCCCAATTCAGGCTAGTTCTAAGCACATAGATAGATTTTGACCTCAGCACTTTGATCCTTCCCATATTCCATGGAACTCATGGCAATCATGCATATCTTACCTGGACGACTTCTGAAAATACTCAGAATAAGTATATTACAGAAAAAATAATTAAGTTACGTGTTAAATGTATCTGTTTCTAGACCAGGGAAGAGAAATATAATGCATAACCTTTGTAAGATTTCCTTAATGAGTACATCTTTATTCTTAGTCTTGCTGACCTGAGTTATATCCCATATCCCACTTATTCCTTTAGTGTGAATATCCAACCACCTTTAGAAAGACTTTACATTTACAAGGATTTTTTTCACCCTGTAATTAGTTCTCTCTCCATCCTCCACTCCTCCATCCTTTTATCAGGAAAAAAAATCAATGATTAAAATAACCTGTAGTCTATTTTCTGGCTAGAACAACCTGGTGGGACAGATGAACTTCAGCAGAGCAGTGAGGAATGACCCTAGTCATTTCAGATCTGGGCCCCTTTAAGTTCTCCACATTTCCCCACAAGTTTTTGTCTCATTGTTAAATCTTGCAAAGTAATACAGTTACAGAAATATAAACACCAACAATGCATTCGGCTTTCTCAGAGACAGAGTCTACATTCATACTGAAGAGAAGAAATATTTTCCAGATGGCACCATAATATGTCAAGACTTTCCCCAGCTCACAGTGCATATAACATTTAAGATAATTATGCAAGGAATTTTAATTCCCCAATATTTCAAACCTGAAGAAAGTCATAATCATCAAGATTAAAAATATTATAATTTGCTATAGTGATTTAGATGTTTTAACAAAATTAAACATTGCAAATACATCTAAAGCCCAAGGTGAAAAGGCAGTATGTATATTTCTCATGCATGTGTTCATATTTTACTGCATATGGGTGCAAAAAACCCCCCTTTTCTACTATCCTTGCCCCAGTCTGAGCACTAGGGTCTGTTGGTATCTACTACTGAGACCCTCTGAATAACATTACCTCTGATTTTTCCAGTTATTTACACAAAAATGAAGGGATAGGAGGGGGGAGGACTTAAATTTTTTGGAAACCAACCCTATTCAGATGCTTTACCTATCTATTCATACTTGATTATAACATCTGTTAGATAAATGGGAAAAATGAGATCCTAAGAAGGAAGTAACAAAGCTATGCTCAGGCCATGTGCTAATAAGGAGCCAGTATTTGAAATGCCCCTGACATGGCTCCTGAACTGGAGGGGGAAAGTCCAGAGTCTCTACTCTCTCAAGAGGTTTGCTGTTTAAACTATGAAGTGGTTAATGTTAATACTGTTAAATAAAGGAAAACCATATGATGGAATATGAATATCACTTTGACAGGCACCTTGCCATTACACTTTAAAGACAGTTTATAACAGAATTTTCCTTTTATAAATGTACAGTAAAGTCAAAGAGCTATCTCCAAAATAAATTTAGTAATGATAAAATTTTGAGACTTTTGATAAATATAGATTCTGAAGATCTCTACTAGAAAAATAAGAAAAATTCCTTATAAGTAAATAGTTACAAATTACAAATGAACCACATTAAATATGTATAATTATTCTTTTAGTAGATTTCTGATAATGTTTGATGCATATTTAATATCAAAATGTAACTGTGAAATAATATTATTTTGATATCTTCTAAGATTTTGAGGCTTATAACTGTAGATTGGTCTGCTATACTTATTTTTGCTTTTGGAAGGTAGTTTGTCACCTGTTTCTGTTGATATGACCCTTAATGAAATATAATCATAATGTTTTTGAAGATCTTAACTATAAGGTTTTAATATCCAGTACATGAAGGTATTATAATATTGCCTCTAAAACTTAATGAAGAGCAGCATTACTTACTTTCTCCATTTTTCCACAGGCAGCTGGAACTTCTTCACAGTTGTGTGACTAATAAAACATGGCATCTACTTTCTAATATAGAAACAAGGAAGTAATGGTACTAAGCATTATTGTAAACTAGGTCACAGCCACATAGAATATTATCTAAAAAAGCTGAGTAGTACTGCAATTAATGAGGAACCTGGAAATATAACTAGACTGAGGTTATTTTAATTTTGTTGCCTAACCCATTTTTCATAAGACTAAGTGCAAAGCTTTGCAGAAAAAAAATTCTAACGGCATCGTTATCAGCATACACACAGAATATAAATCAAGTACTGAATAGTGGAGGAAAAGGATGGATAAGATAATATTTATGGAGTGCTTACTTTTCATTGACATGTGCTGTACCTTTCATAGAGGTTACCTATTTAAGTCCCACAGAAAAAGCTTTGAGTTGATATTATTATTCCCATTTTACTGATTAAAAAATTGAGAATCAGAAAATGTTTAAGTCTTTTTGGTAGATAGTGAACTATATAAGGGGGATACAGATGCCGTTCTTTTTGACTCTGTGCAATACTTCCTTCTGTTAAACTGCAGGAGCTTTGAATGACCAAGAAAGGCTTGAAGGATAAATGTGTCCTTGGGTTCCCTGAAAAGGAGATTCCAAGATGGAACTTGGCATGAAAAATGCTTATTAGTGTTTTTACGATCAACACCTGTGGAAGTGAGAAGATGAAGCGGCGTGGGCACAGAGGTCAAGCTGTGGGGCCATCTCAAGGCTTGATGATCCCACAAGGAGTGATGGCGTTGGAGTGGCTCCTGGTTTCATTCCAAGTTGAGCTCAGAAAGCCCTGCTTCATACTCCCACGTCAATCAGCCGCTGACCACGCGCCACAGGAGTAAGAGACATGATGTTGGGTGAGGTGGTTCTCAGCAGCGGGGCTGATTCAAGGGGGGCTGGCATCTGATGGTGCTCAAAACCGTCAAGGCAGAAAGTCCTTACTTTGTAACAGTGAACTGAAAGGGTATCTGGAGGTACATGTAACAGCGTCCATCTCATTTACAAGTTTCTCTTTCCTAAATGCCAAAGTGGGATGACAGTTTCTTAGCAAAATTGATTAAGGATATAGGTAAGGAATGACAATTTTTTTATTTGTTAAATATTCCAACTAAGTGTCCAGTTGACCTGTTCTAAGCTGAAATTGTGAAACAGTGGACACCCTGAAAGACCATGAAATAAGGAAAGGTCTTTGCTCTCTGCCACAAATATGTTCTTTAGGTTAAGACAGAGTTGGTAATGTATTTTCTGAGATAAACTGGAAAGCTATTTTTCCAAGAAAAATGACAGGAGAGCAAGACCACAGGCAAATATCAATGCCTAAGGAGTGCAACTAAAGGGCATCCTGCATAGTAACTAAAAGCAAGTCTCAGGGAAGGAGTAGATACACAGGTGTGAACCAAGTGCAAATGTGTGCTGGCTTGCAGTTGAGATTTTGATCCCTGGATGTAAGATTATTTTGAAAAAGGTAAGTATGATATAGCTACTACATTTAGCAGGCAAGCATTCTAGAATGTTGATTTTTTTAAACCTAGGCTTTTCCATGAACCTCATCAAGTCCATAAAGAATTTTATTGATAACATAAACCTGTCCGTTTAATTTTCTGCCTATTAGTTGACTGCCTTCTGCATGTGCATTCATTATTTTGCAAGCTACTTTCGGGGGAATTAGATTATTGTTGTCCTGACATTTGTGTTTCTTCACATCTCTATACCCTTTCATCCTCTCCTATTTCTTTACCTTAGATCTCCTTTATTCTGAGAGAGGAGAGACATAGACCAGGAAGAAAGTAGCAAAGGTTGATAATGATACATAAATTTTGCCTGGACAAAAAGAAGTGACAGTTTGGAAAGAACAATGAGAAACAGAATAGGAATCATGCTGTCTTGTGCTTGTTAGGTGCCTATAAAAATTACCTCACCTAGAGATTGGTCACCCAGGATGGGATCCATACCTTGCACGCAGCAGGCCCTCAGGAAATACTTGCTCCACACAACATGAGAGGACAAATTAATACAGTTTCTGGTATCACAGGGATGTATTTAATGTGGTTTATGGCAATAATGCAAAATTATTAAAACTGGGAGGGGGGCACGTACTAACAGGGTTTTGTCTGTCTGTGGCATTCTTAACATGAATTACAAGTTAAAAGATTTACTGCCTGTCATAATTTCCAGGATGTTACAGAGGTAATATCTGTCTGCTTTGCCATTATTTCTTGAGATCTCTTTCATGATACGATTACCAAAGAAATATATCTACCTAAAATCTTGTAATTGCATCCCACCAACTTTAGAACAGTATAGACACAATATCTTAAGAATAAGCCAGAGCCCCACATTTCTAGCTGTTTTGAGGTAGAAACTGGGGGAGAATGAAGGCTGGTTGGAAGCAGAATACCTCTATCATTGGGAGCAAAGTTTGGTATTTTAGAGTCTGTCTTGATCCGCATTGGCATTCTTTTCCTTGATGTTGGTGACTTGGAAATTTCAATGTCTCAATGTCTCAGTTAAGTTGAAAGTTAAAGTTGAAAAACCACAGACAATACTCAGGAAGAGATGAAGAAGATAAATAAGCGGGAAGAAAATATCCTATAGTCTTGTGACAAATACTTACCCCTAGAAGGAAATAGAACCTGGCCATTAATTTGAGGATTGGAAGGGAAAAAAGTAGTAAAGATACTATAGTTAGAGAATTCCTTTTGTAATTGACAAAGGATGAGCAGGTGGAGTAGAAGAAAACCACACAAGTGAAGAATACCCTGGAATGTGTGTCTATCATCACAAGAGATAGCCTTGTAGTTGGAATATTAATGGAAAATTTGTTATACTGAATATTGTTTGCTGTGCTCTTCCTTAATGAATGCATTCATTTGCTCATTCAGCAACTCTACGAGAACTCTCATATAGGCAATAACTCTGCTCTGTGCTGGGAATGTATTTGTGAATGAAAATCTCTCTTGCTCTCTTAGAGTCTGGAACCCAGTGTTTAGGTGAAGGTTATCATTCCTATGAAAATAATTGAGCCTGTTAATCAGGTTTCCTTAGTATTGTACCTGCATTTCAATCTCAACTCTGTAACTTATTACCTATGTGACCTTGACAATTAATATACTTACGCTCTCCAAGTGCTGGCTTTCTCATCCAATAAAAGGATGTAAATAACTGGTCATATACCATGGATTTGAGTATTAGGAGAGATAATCCAGAAATTTGATCATCTTTTTATGTATTTATTAGCCATTAACCTTTTCTTTTCTGTGGTATGCCTGTTCTTTTGTCAATTTTTGAAAAAAAATTTTAATGTTTTATTTATTTTTGAGAGAGAGATTGAGAGAGAGAAAGATATGTCATGGTCAGGGGAGGATCAGAGATAGAGGGAGACACAGTATCTGAAGACAGGCTCCAGGCTCTGAGCTAGATATCAGCACAGAGCCTGATGCAAGGCTCGAACCCATAACTGTGAGATTGTGACCTGAGCTGAAGCCAGGCACTCAACCAACTGAGCCACCCAGGCTCTCCATCTTTTGTCAAATTTTTAATTGGGCAATCAATTCAGTCCGAGTTCCAAGTTTCTGTATTTTGTGATGCTACTTGCATGTTTACCTTTCTCCTTTTCTAGGTGTGGCCTGACTGAGGGGAGGAGAGAATGAGGGTGACAGACACACTGTAATAATATATTATGTGGATTCCATCTTCTCTGGTGAGTTATATGTTCATATCTATACTTAGGTCTGTATCTATACAGACACATCTACATCCATCTTTATTCTACTTCTATCTCCACACACATATATACATAATAATGGTATTTATATGTATACATATAATTATTATTGTTATTTTTAATGACAAAAAGGGGAAATAATTATAGGCTTCATAGTAGTATGAATAAAAGACTTTTTCAGCTAGTCAGAAAAAGAGGAAAAGCCTGGAAGTAGGATCAACTAACAAGCTCAAACACAACATTTGAAGTCATGTCATGTATTATATACAATAGCTTTTATATAAATACTTATTTAAGTGAATGTGAAATGTAGTGAGTAATTTTTAAGTCTTGTCAATTTCCTAAAAACAGGAAATTAATGCAATGTAAAATGAATGTGCACTCTACAGTTTTGTTTTCAATTGTTCAATGGAGGCAATTACAAAATGCACTTTATTTTAATTTAATGACTTTCTCACATGCAGAACAAGAAGAAAACATTATTAAGTAATATTACATTTTGTCATTCATTGTCCTTGCTGTTTACATTTTGCCATCCTGCCCAGCTTGAATACTGATGTAAAGGAGTTTGTTTCTCCTCCTTGGTCTAATGCACTGATATTAAAGAGATTTAGGATATTACATACTTAGAATAACAATCTAACATTTGTTACTTTGCATATACGCCATACGAAATAAAATTTTGCTAATTCTCTACTAACTTATTTCAAAGTAAGTACACAAAAATTATATGTGATACCTAAAAAAATACGTAATTTTTGGTGGCAACTCCACCTTAGTTGGAGATTTAAAGCTTAAATCTTTGCCAAATATCATATATACTTATGATACTTATTTAAATCTAGTATTTTAGCACAAAAAGACACTCATTCATATATAGGAAAAAAATTAAATAATTTTTTATTAGAAAAATTTAGAAATTTATTAGAATATTACTTAATATTTTGAATTTTCTAAACATGTAATCTAGTAATCAAAACCACAGTTTTAGTTTTTCATCAAATCAACTAAATAGAGAACATATTGCCATTACGAATTTACCCAAGGCAGTGTTTAGACTTGGTAATTGAATTCTTCTCAATAAGTGTAGGAGTGCCTATAATATATTTATAGTGATTGAAACATTTAAAATGATGTATGCTTAGTTTATGAATATTCTACAATATGTAATAAACTTATTTTTTTTGGCATTTCTCATCTGGAGGCCCAAGTTTTAGTCATTTTAGTATATCCTTTTAAAATATGCACTTGGAACTCAGTAAATATGAGCACAATTTAATCTCCCCTTTGGGGAAGTGTTTCACTCTTCAGACGCAGCAAAGAAATCTTAAAAATATAATGTCATCCTGAGCATATAAGCATCTGGAAGATAACTGAGTTTGTAAAATCTGGAGTAGATTTTTATTGTCTAGACTTATTACAAATTTATCCATTTAAAATGCACTTACTCTTACTTAAGTGAATCAATTGTGAAACTAAATTTTAAAAGTGCCCTTAATTTTAGAGAGAAACCACACTCAATGAGCTGTAGATGACCATTAAAAAGGGCATTTTTCCAAATACTGTTTTGACATTGTGCTCATATTCCTTGACATCTTTTCAAGGTAACTTGTTTGCTTAAAGTTACTTTAAAAAAATAGATTCTGTGTGTGTGTAATAAGCAGATATATGGTATTTAGTGAATATACAAATACTCCTTTTAAGATTTCACATCACTTCTATGCTACCAGTGTCTTAATTTTTATATTTATGTATGTTCATATTGAATTATAATAGCCACTTCATTTATTCCCAGGGTGTGTTATTCAGTGTGCACTTTATTAAAGTATCATTGCTGTTGCTGTATCAATTGCAATAAGAAAGCTGACAGACATCTTGTTAAAAGAGCTTTTTACATATAAATTGTAATAATCGCATTTTGAGAAAACATAAAGTGAAGTATCCCCTCTAATAATTTGATATTTTTAAAAACAAATTTTTATGTCTTTATTTTGAGAGACAAAGACAGAGAGCAAGCTGGGGAAGGGCAGAGAGAGAGGGAGACACAGAATCCGAAGCAAGCTCCAGGCTCTGAGCTGTCAGCACAGAGCCCGACGCGGGGCTCCAATCCATGGACTGTGAGATTGTGACCTGAGCTGAAGTCAGACGCTTAACCGACTGAGCCACCCAGGCGCCCCGATATTTCTTAAAAAACACAAAATTGAGTTTCAGTATTTTTCATCTTGTAACTTACTTCCAGGTGGCTCTTTATATATGCCATTACATTATTACATGAATGCTATATCTGGTTAAGATTGATTGCTTAAAATATTAAACATTGTGGTATCAGAGTTTAAAACATTTGATACTTATATAGGTAAGAATGATATAGAACACTCAGTTTCTTCAAATAAATTGTGCAAAACCTGATCAGTTAATATGACAGCCGTATCCAGTAAGTTGGATCATATATCTGTGTGTTAGATATCGGAACGGTGGGGGGATGCAGACCGGAACTTACAAGTGACATGTTAGTGCAGATGCAGAAAAGCTTTTTAAAGGCACTATAATACTAAAACATGTTTTCTACGTCGTCTTAGCCTAGAGAACTTTGTCTTTGCACTGACACCTGGTATCTCGTGTTAAAAAAATGTTTGGACCCAAAAATGGTATTGATGGGCCATCAAATTTCCTCCCTGTCTTAGGTGTATAAACACACACGTTTCTGTTGGAAAGAAATCCACTGGACACATGTCATAACCGTATATTTCATACCATTGAATTTCTTCTGTGAATTTTCTTCACTCCTGCCCTAATTTCTGTGTTCTCCCATTCTGCACATACCCATTTCACTCAATTCATAATTTATAATTGGATCCAGAGGTACCTCTGCTGCAGGAATGTTCCTGAATCTATTGTCTGAATGAGGTCCCTCCTCACTTCTTCCGTAGAAACCTATGTGCCATTTATTCAGAATATTAACATTCTGTATTGAAACTGACTAGTCATTTGTCTCTTCTCCCACTTGACCCTAAACATCTTGAAGGCAGGAGCTGTATGTTTCTCATTAACACTTCATAATCCTGAACTATTTTAAGGGATCTGTAAATAGCTATTGAATGAATGAATGTTACTGGTATATGTGAAGTTAGATTGAGGTTCAATTCATCTGAATCAATTTCAAGCACTTCTGACTTTGACTCTGGGAGGGTCTGAAATATAAAAACACTTCAATTGATTCAAAAGAGGGGATATTTTAGAATATTTGGCATTATAATACATACCTGAATTAATCAACTGGGAGTAATCAGATCAATATGTTTAGGCTTGTGCATTGGTAGGTCAACATAAAGAATTTTAATTTCTGTGATTTTGGCCCAAGTCCAAAGAGATTATTTTTGAAAAAAGTCCATAAGAACAGTTCTATCACTTACATTTATTTTTTTCTGATTAGGCAAGCTTAATGATATATTTAAGAGCAGACCAATTAATTTTAGTTTGTTCATTTTTATATTCTGGATGACAAGTCAATATAAAAATAAGCTTACAGAATAAATTGTTATGTTAATATGGTAACGGTCATAAAACAATTAGAGATAGTTCAATAATAAAGCACCATAGCCATATACATTATTATTGCCTGTTATCTCATTAGTTAAAATCATGGTTTATGAAGTGAAATATTATTTCAACTCTTCTTTAATTAGATGATATTTAATCTTATGCATAACAACGTCTCCTGTTAAAGAAAAAGATACTATAGAAAGCAGATCTGAAAGTGCCACTTACATGGCCTTCAAATTCAATTCAAGTTTGTTTTAAAATAATTTAGTTTCACAAATATTCATTGAGAACTTAATATTGGTCTGGATCTCAGTCCAGGCTAACCACACATGAACATTTCTAAACTCTCTATCACTGGGAGATCTGTCTACACTATCTTGACAATATTTATTTCTATAGTTAAAAGAAAATATGTTTACTTACAGATATACCACTTTAGAATTTGTAGTGAGATAATATGGCTGTAAGTTTTGTAGTATATGAGATTATCTCACAGGGCATTGCTGGTTGGTGATGGACATTGATCAAATGAAAGCGTTCTTCCAGAAATGGTCTTACAAATTCACTCATACTCTATAAATCTTCCGTATGTGTTTCTTTTTTATTCATACTTCATACTGTATTTTAAAAATCCCAAGTTTTTTCCCGTCGCTAAGCCTTGATAAAAAGTTGTTACATATAACATAATGAGATATTTAACAAATTTAAACTACATTAAACTTAAAAAAATCTAAGATTAAATGAACCTACTACCCCTGGAAGTGTATGATAAGCTCATATGTCCCCCAAAGGATGTAAAGAAATGAACCCATTTGAACCTAAATTACATAAATTGTGTGAAGTTTTGTTACTTTAAAAGACTATGTTCAACCTTTTTGAAGTTCTTACTATTGCAATAAAAATGATACATGGCTCTATGAGGAGAAAAGATAAAATTATCATGATTTTTTCCCTAAATTTTTTAATGTTTGTATTTATTTTTGAGAGAGAAACAGAGCATGAGAGGGGGAAGAACACAGAGAGAGGTTGACACAGAATCCGAAGCAGGATCCAGGCTCTGAATTGACAGCACAAAGTCCAGTGTGGGGCTTGAACTCATGAACTACAAGATCATGACCTGGGCTGAAATCAGACCCAACCATCTGAGGCACCCAGGCGCCCTTCATGATTTTTCTATATAAAAAAAATTATATAGGAAACTGAAAGACATCAACCACAAATCAATTAAAATTTTTGGAAAACCATCCTACTGTAACAACACAAAATAAATAAAAGATTCCCTATAGCTCTTCTATGGAAATAATAGTTTTCCAAAAATGAAAATTAACACTTTAGAAATGATAATGGGGGAAATGTTCCCCTGTGCATAATATGAGCTAGATTATTAAATCAGGAGAAAACTGGGGATTAATATTAAGACATATCCGAAATTTTACTTTATATGTATAATAATTGTACACAAAAAATAAAACTTAAATACACAATATTTTTAATGAAAAAAACTAAATAATTTAATGATCTTTTAAATTATACTCATGTCTAATGTGATTCCATTCAAAACCTTAACAAGGTTAACATATTTACATGCTTGAAAAGATTGTATTAAAACTGTGTTGGAGAACAAGTGAGGAGAAACATAGCACCTTTGAAAATCAAAAATAATTCCAATAATATAAACTAAAAGCTAGAGGGATCAATAAAGTTCAATATTAGCACAGCAATATTTCAATAGAAGTGAATAGAACTAATAGTAATTTAATATTAGGTAGAAATAGCACTATAAAGCTATAGGTGGAGTGAAGGAGAGATATTTAGACAACTGGTATCACGTGACATGTGGGCAGTGGTTTATTATGGGATAATGAGGCACCATCATTCCTCCAGCAGAATAACTAGTGAAATTCATGTTAACATTTGGTATAGCCTCTTTTTGATATAAAGTAACTTTAATATATATAGTATACCTATAACAGGAGAAACCTAACAAAGGACCATGTGGAGGGGAAGGGGGGAAAAAGAGTTAGGGAGAGGGAGAGAGGAAAATCATGAGAGACTCCTGAAAAGTGAAAACAAACTGGGGGTTGAAGGGGGAGGGGGAAATGGGAAGGGGGGGTGAGGGATATGAAGGAGGGCACTTGTGGGGAAGAGTACTGGGTGTTATATGGAAACCAACTTGACAATAAACTATAAATTAAAAAAGAAATGAAAAGAAAATGAATGCAATACAAAGTAATATTATAATATAATGTGCCTGAAACCATTTTTAAAATATGAATAGATACTAATTCATTTATTGAAATTGGTATTTTCTGTAACCATACAGCTGCAAAATAGGGTGGATATACATAAATGTATCCTAAATTAAAGATGTGTTTATTTTGTTGTTGTTTATTTTTTTATTTTAAGTGAGAGAGAGAGAGAGTGAGAATTCCAAGCTGATTCTGAGTTGTCAGCACCCAGCCCAATATGGGGCTTGATCTCAACAATTCTGAAATCATGACCTGAGCTAAAATCAAGAGTCAGACACTTAACCTACTGAGCCACACAGGCCCCCCTAAAAATGTATTTCTAATCATCACATATGGCTGCTCTAGTAATATGTAACACACATGGACAAAAAAAACCCCACCACTTTTTGTTATATGTTTGAGTGTCATAGACAACATTCTTTGTTATATATTTCAGGTTTATAAATACTCATAAAAGTGGCACTTTGCAGGGGCACATGGGTGGCTCAGTTGGTTAAGCAACCGACTTTGGCTCAGGTCATGATCTCATGGTTCATGAGTTCGAGCTCTGTCAGGCTCTGCCCCTGCACTGCTCTCTCTTTCTCTTTCTCTCTCTCTCTTTCAAAAATAAACAAACATTAGAAAAGTGGTATTTTGTATACTATAACCAATAGAATGTGTTAAAGTTTGCCTTCTTTTTACTATTCCCAAATTTCTTGTTCCTTTATGGAGCTCTACAATGATCATTTTGGTCAAAAGTACTATACCAATTGCCCAAGCTAACTTTAACTTTACTTGTTTTAAAAAAGGTTTAAGCACATGAAGAAGGAAAACAGTGAATTTTAGCATCTTTTCATTTGTATTTTTATCTTGTGTCTTTTACATTCAAAATCCTTTTAAATTAAATTATCAATTGCTAAATGATGACTTGATATTTATGTATGGGAAACAACTATCACATGTACCAACTAAAAAGAATGTCATTTGCTTAATCAGGCAAAGGCTATGTTTATTATATTTTTTAAACTTGTTTTAACAATGAATGCAATGATTTGAATTCTTTTTCTTTCCTTCTATGAATCTGATATCAAGGCATATATAGTAGAACTCCAGCCTTTGGGAAAATTAATTAGTATCAGTGTACCTGATGGTATGTAAAGGGTCATATTTCCAACTTTATTTGGTTTCCTCAGCATGATAAATAAAGAGCAGCAACAACAGAAACAATTCTTCACTTGATCTTAGCCAAAAGGCCGAGAAATGATCAGAAACAATTCTCTACTAGAATTTAACAATTGAAAAAGTAAAGCATTTTATTTCATAACCTTCTTCTGGGTTTCTTGCCTTGGACTCTTTGAAATACAAATTACACCCCTTGGTTTCCTGGGTGCTGTTCTTCCCCTGGCTTCCTGGTCTACAAAAAGGAAGTCGCCCCTGCCACATCCTCACAAGTCTTCCTGCAGAAACTACTGCTCTGATGAAGAATGAGGGTTATTTGTGTGGCTCTCATTGTTTTCCTGGGGTTAGTCACCATATAGGTTTCCTCAGATGGGTACCTTAATGTAGTCTTTTTTAATGTGCCCCATTAAACCACCATTTGTCATGGTGTTCATGCTAGTGAATCCAATACAGCTTTTCTTGTTTGACATCTCTGTGAATCCTTGGATCTCTGTGGTTCTGATGGCATATGTCTTAGTTGTAAAGGAGGCTGGGAAACCATGCATTCTGCACCCTCTCCGAAGCAATGGAGAGGTCTGCAATAAATCCACAGAACTTATTGCTCCAGCTTTGAGCTTTAAAACAGACCAATTTACTTTCCTTTCTGTAGGGTCTAATTCATTAGACTCCTGCTATAAAACTTTTATTGGAGAAGTTGAATCATAAAGTCAACCAGATAGAAAGGATTTGGTGATAAGTGGTATAAGTGTCATAATGTAAAGAATAAAATGCTACAGACAAAATAAAAGTATTTATTTACTGCTTTTAGAAGTGAAATAACTTGGAAAAGATAACAATACTGCATTCCTAGTGACGATAAATTTTAGTTTCGCAAACTTTACAATGGTATGGCATAGTCAAATGCTTGCTGTATTGAAGACATGATTACTATATCTGTTTTACTACAATGCACGCAGACACGCAGAACACACACACACACAGACACAAAGACCCACATAATATATATGTTTGCATTTATATATGGTTGTGTGTATATATGTGTATATGTTTTTATACATATACACAAACATACTATATAAATATTATATAAAATTTATATGATGTATATTGGCAAACATGCCATAACGTATTAATTTATGTGTGTTCTCTTGGGTAGGGTAGATGGCTTGATTTGGAAATGAGAGCAATTGTTCCTATTTTACAGAAATTTGGAGTAGATAGAAGTCTCCTGCTCATGCTTTTTTATTAGTCTGTAGATAAGATTAAGACCTCTATAGCTGCATCATTAAACAAAAGAACAAATTAAATAAGTAACAAATATATAACTTCCTACACAGATAGACAACCAATTAACCAAACGTTAGCTGTCATTCCTCATCAAATGTTGTATCTTCTCTCTCTTTTCTTTTACTATTAAATATTATCCTCTTCAAAACTAGAAAGGAACATAAGGCCGAGGTTTCAGACTTATGGTTTCCCTTTAAAATTCTAAATCAGTCTATTACTGAACTTTTAAAAATATGTGCAAGCAGCTCATTCCACATGCCCTATTTATTAGAAAAATACTTTTTATATTAAAAGGAAATTTACCTTTTTATAACTTATTTTTTGTAATAAGTTCATGAAACCTTTTAATACTCTGGTTAACTCAGTTTCCTTGTTTTAACCCAAACTTCCATCGAAACATTCCATTTCTCCATGTGCTCTTGAAGGGTTATGTTTTTATGTTCCTTATTATTTTTTTCTCTTTTCATTTTTTTTACTAATATTTACTGAGGGCTTAATACAAAGTCTCAGGGAGGTCCAGGTATATGGTATACCACAGTGAACAAAAGAGAACACTTTTCTCATGGAGCTTATAATACAGTCTATATTTTCCTATAATATAGGGAAACAGACAAAGGAAGACAAATAATTCATGTATCAGTAGTGATAAATGGCATGGAAGAATCAAGAAAGGAAAGTAGACAGGAGAATGATGGTGTGGGGGTCTGGAAAGAGTTGTCTGATGAGGTGACACTTAAGCAAAGAGTTGAAGAAAAAGGATTGTGAGGAGTGCGGATATTTAGGGAACAGGTAGTGTGAAGGCTCTCCCGTAGTTTGGCATGCTCAGAGGACAGTTATGAGGTTTGTGTGGCCTGGAGAAAAATGATAGGAAAGTTGGTCAAAAAATTGCTTTGACTGATATGGAAGATAGTTGTAGGAGCTCAAATCCATAAGTAGGAAATGCTGTTAGTCTCTCTGGAAAAGATAACAGGGGCTCAAATTAGGGCACTAGGGATGGATGTGACAGGATGTTCTTGGAACTTGAATAGTTTTGAATATAAAACTGACAAGAAGTACTGATAGACGAAGGTTGTGAGAACAAAGAAAGAAGTCATAGCTGACTGCAGTTTTTAGACTGAATGAATGAAATTGCTCTTTCTGTAAACAGGTAGCCTATTTTTCATAGAATGGGAAAATAGTCTACTTGGCTATCATGTCTTCACACATCACCCTCTCAGAGTGTGAAGTTCACATGAGAAATTCCATGTCCTAAGTGTGATCAGTTTAGCACAAAATAAAGAAAAAACAATCAACTTTCATAATCTAGATTTACTATTTTTTCACTCACATGTTCTAAATATAACATTTTTTAAAAGTTTTATTTGTTTATTTTGAGAGAGAGAGCACACAGGGAGGGGCAGGGAGAGTGAGATAGAGAATCCCAAGCATAATCTGTGTTGTCAGCACAGACCCTGATGCAGGGCTTGATCTCACAAACTCCGAGATTATGACCTAAGCTGAAGTCAAGAGTCAGATGCTTAACGAAGTGAGCCACCCAGGCACTTCTAAATACACTATTTTTAATGGGCACTAATACTACATCACCATTTATGGATGTTCACTATGTCTCATATTAGGATTACCATTAAATAAAAACCTGGTGTCCCTTTCATCCCCAATCTGTGTGGCAGGTGCTAGACCATTGTTTACCATACGTGTCTTCCATTCTTCTTTGCAAACCATGTAACTACAGTTCCCAGCCTATCTGGTAGTGAAGAGTGGTCATATGACTGAGTTCTGGACAATGGAACATAGGCAGATATGATGAATATACCTTCTAAGCTTGGCTTTCAAAAAAAATCTCTCACTTAGAAAGTCTTTACTCTTGGGTGCCTAACCACTTGACTCTTGGTTTTGTCTCATATTATGATCTCATAGTTCATGGGTTTAAGCCCCCCACTGACAATGTGGAGCCTGCTTGGTATTTTCTCTTCCTCTCTCTCGGTCCTCCCCCACTTATTCTCTAAACAAACAAACAAGCAAACAAACAAACAAACTTTTTAAAAAGTTCCCATTTTGTCTTACCCTTGCTGCTTTCTGAAAATTGACAAAAATCAATCTTGGGTTTTACATAGTCACGCACCCCCACTATTTAAAGTGTATATGAGCAAAAAATGAACTTTTTAATTTTATGATACGACTAAAAATTTGGTGTTAACTTATTACAAAGCTAATAGCATCTTAATTAACTTTAATATTGGTAATTCAAGAATTGAAGTTATTATAAAGATAAATGAACATTTGTGACATTGTCCAGCAGTGTGGGTAGATGCTAAGGAGAAAGTGGTTATAAGATATTGAATAAGAATGGCAAAATATGTAGTAGAACTGATAACTTGAAAGTTATATCAGATGCTTCTAAGACTATATTGTTGCATATAGAAATTTTGAAATAGAATGCTTTTGATTTGTAACAGAAAATATTAGAAGAGATGAACTTAGTCAAGAATTAGTTGATTTATAGGCAAACATAAAATGCAATGTACTCCAGATATCTGAAGCCTCAAAAGTTTGAAAAATCCAAATTCTCCTAAACCTCAGACTATGAGAAATATTGAAAGAAATCTTCAGTTACAATGACCCATTACAGTCAGACCCTTGATAAAAGTGACACTGAATATTACCTTTCCACTTAAGCCTGATGCCTTTATCAGAGCTGCCATAATGGAGGAAGTAAGGATGGAGGAGGCAGTGGGGGGAGAGGGACTGAGAGCAGAGTAAAGAGAATGAGAGATGATTGAGTAATAAAATGAGGGAATAAAGCAGATTTGTGTACTAGTTCAAGGAAAGAGCTGTGGTGATAATCACTGGCAACATGGAACTGAATGGGAGCCAAATAACTAGGTTAGATACCTACTAAGTTTTTGAGGGAAGTATATAAGGAAAAGAAATTAAGAGTCCAGATTTTTTTGAGGGAAAAAAAAGAGATCAGAGTCATCAGGATGGAAAATGATCAAGACAGACCCTTTGATTGGGAAATACTAGGTTCTAATCAAGAAAAAAAATTTCCCACTTCCAGACATCCGTGTTTTCAAGGAGAAATGCAAAATGATTGCCACCTATTGAGAGCCATATGTCTTCTATTCTTCCCACTTTCAAATGAGATTGTTTATTGTGGTTTGTATGCTCAGGTGCATCATTGTATTTCTGTCTGTAGTGGAAGAAGATGACTTATACACAGATTGTCAGACCATGAGAGCCATGTCTGGAACTGTTGGTGAGGGTGACAGAGAACTCAGAGATTCTCCATATTGAGATGAATGAAGTGACCAGATAGGACTTTGTGTTACCCTCACATGAAAAGAGGTGGAAGGTGGATGTCTTCTATGTGTAGGAGTAAGAATGTGATGAAAATTTGGTGACTGGAAGGAGAGACTACAAGAGAGAATGTCTGTTCTATTTATAAAATATATTTCCCTCTCCTCTTGGCATATACCTCAACAACATTTCCCAACTTCCCTTCAGTAAAATTTGGGCTTGTGACTAAATTATGTCCACTATGATATGTACTAGAACGTTACATATTATTTTGAGGTCCACAAAATACTCCTAAATAATTTTGATTCTCACTGCCTCTGTCTATAGTGTCCAAAGTCTACAGTGATAAGGGAAGCCATATTTGTGTTAAAGATGTCAAACTTAGAACAAACTGGATTTCTGAATACAACCAACATGGAGCACAATTTCCTACTCTCCCCAACCTACTTGTTCTCCCTCCCCACTGACTGGATTTTATGTAGGTACAAAATAAAGTTTTATTGTTTTGATTTATTAAGCTTCCACAATGTCTCTATTTTAGCACATTAGTTTGAGAAATCTTAAGTAAAACCACATGTCTTGACCTAAGACTAAGAACTTCTATTTAAATACTTTATTCATGCTGAATCCAGGTCACAACACTACTTGCTGAGATTTATATCCCTTCTAACTTTATCCCATATTTGGTTATCTTAATGGTAAATTTCAGAATCTAGACTGCTGGGAATAGAAAAATAGTTGGCTGTGCATCCCAGGGAGCTGAAAGGTATGTGCCCCATCTGAAACCAATAAAACCCCTCCCACAAAACTATTTGCTGGTATCTCCAAAGACTGTGATATTGGGATCTTTGATTTATAACTTCATCTGAATATTTGTATACAAATTTTCTTGGACAAAACTGAGGAGTGAGCCATTAAAATTTTTTTAGGCAGACATTTATTGATTAAAATATTCTTTGACTATGCTTCTTCAACTATTTGCTGATTTATTAAACTTTATTAGTTTAGAGTTCATACTGCTCTTGATTGTTCCCCTAAGTAGAAAAAGAAATGTTGCACCTTAACTGCTGAGCTCTAGACAGATACTTTACTTAAATCCATGTATTTGGGGCTTCAAAAGTTGAAATATCTGATTTCTTCCAAACTTCAAAAAATGTTATCTGAAGACCATTTGTATTTGAATCACATGAGGAATTTGGATATTCTATCTCCTTTTAATTTGTGTACAATGAGTTTTCTGTAGAATGCTTTTGCCAAATTTAGTTGCAAAAACTGAATTCCAGAATCTTGGCCATTGGTAAATTCTTAAGTTCAATGGTCTATGGTTCACAGAATATACCTTTTTTAACCCCATTAAAAATAAACGTTGAAAAATACAGGTTGATATTTTCCACTGTCCAGTATTCTAGCACATCTTTTTTTATTCCTTAATAATAGCACCTAAGCATTAATTTTTTTATATGTAAGATGGTCTACTTTGCACATTCTCTCAGTGTTCTGAATAAATCTGTCCTTCCTAGGATACTTGAATTTAATGAGAAAATTTCAGTTTTCTATTATAATTTCTTTATTCATCAATTTTATCTTAGAGGTTAGTTTCGTTTGTCAGTGCTCTATCTTTAGGTTCCTAACCTCGATTATTAATACAGGAAGAAATGAGCCTCACAAGAATTCCATAATTTCGTCAAGCACATGAAAAAAGTTGACAGAACTAGAGACTGTTAAAACATGGAGATATTGCAATTGATATTACTGCCGTGTTACTATCTACCTCTTGTGTTTGAGAATTTTTGTGTTTCTAAATATGCTTACTTTTACATGCAATTAACTTTACATAAACCCAACTTTTGAGGAACATATATGTGTGTGTGTGTGTGTGTGTGTGTGTGTGTGTGTGTGTATTTAAGGAAAAGGATGGAATTTAATCTTTATTTACAGGACACTGCAAGATATGAGATTCTACACAGAAATAAGAAACCCACTGAGAGGAGAAGCTTCATATAGTTTGTACAGTTTGGACCTGTCTAAGTATAGTTCCCATAGTAAAAAGTGCTACAACAGCAAAGCATATTTAAAAAGACTTCTTAGTAGAAAACAGTAAACAAACATATACCAAACATAGCACACAACAAATAACTTTACTCCTCAACTGTACAGTCTAAAGGTTAAAGGTCCTGGGAGCGCAATCCTGAACCTGGAATGTATAGATAGCCTTCAGAGGTAGTTTCTGGCACAACATTTTGATATTCTTCCTCTACAGAGAAATACTTCTCAATCAAGTTTAATGAAGCTTTGTTCACAGAAACATTTTCATTGTCTTGTAGAGCTTCAATTTTGTCCAAACCTCCACATTCTTAAATCACTATACTGAGTTTCTCCGTTTCACCTAGTTTCTCAGCAGGCTGAAAGATGTTTGAAATGGCATTCAGAATAACCAGAATAGTTTTGGCATTTTTTGCAGGTAAGAGGTTCATTGATGGTTCTACTATGCCACAGTGAACGAGGCGTACAATCTGTTCAACTGTTGCACCACATGCAGAGTTAGTCACAGCCCATAGAGCAACCTTTTGTGTCTTAGAGTCTACCTTCGAGAGAACACCAATGAGGAATGGAACTAATCCATGATTCACAACGTGCTGTATCTGGTCGTGATGACCAGCTGTGATGTTTGACATCATCCATGTAGCTTGGAGTTTCTTAGGAGGAAAGACAGCTAGTAAGTGCTCCTGCATCTCTTACAATTTGAGTCTGTTCATCTAGGGGAAGATATTTTTAAAATGTGTGTTGTGCATTTAGAAGTAGATATGTACAAAGTAACTAATAACAGTAAATACTCTTGTAGTGGTTTATACACTCCAGTTACTGTTCTAGGTGCTTTTATGTATTTTAACACATATAATCCTCATAATAACCTCAAGGGGAAGATGTTATTATTTGCATTGTAAAGATGAGGAAATTACAGCCCAGTGAGTGTATGTAACATGCCAGGAGCCTCATACAATGAGTAAGCAGTATTGTCTGGTTTTGAGCCTTGATCCCTGCATTGCATTATGCATACTACTTCTTCAGGTTGAAATAGTTTAAAATAGTTTGATAGACATTGTTATGGAAATCACAATGGGTTCATACAATTCATTCATTTTAGAGAATAGCACACAAACTGCTCAATGCTTGCTTTATCATTTATACTGATTGAAGGTGGCTGAGGGAGGAGGTGGTTGCCTTCCATATGTATTGTACGTGTGTAACCTGTGACAATGGCATAACTTCTTGTTAACTTACGTCTATTGTCATATTACTTTTCAGCTTTGCCATTCTCCTTAAATGGGATCGGAGTATCTTTAGGATCTTGTCTGTGGATAACATTATTTATCTCTTTAGAACATAACTAACTTTATGTTTACATATGCTTGATTTTATCAAGAGGTTAAAGGCTTTTGGATGACTGTAATTTGCAGGCAACATCCTGGGAACATGCAAGAGAGAATAGTTGACCTGGACCTTAAATAAAAACTGGGGCACATAGGTGGTTCAGCTGCTTAACCATCCAACTTCAGGTCAGGTCATGATCTCTCAATTCGTGAGTTCTGGTCCCACTTTGGGCTTGCTGCTGTCAATATGGAGCTCATTTTGGGTTCTCTGTCCATTTCTTTCTCTGTTCCTCCCCTGCTCACACACTCTTTCTCAAAAATAAATAAACATTAAAAAACTAAAACAAAACAAAACAAGACAAAACCAAAAACAATTGACTTGCACATGTGAAAGTTTACTATATAGACTTTGGCACCTGAAGGTAAAGAGAGAAAAACATGTCTGCAGTTTCACCCTGTAAAGTGTAGAGTTTATTTAGATATGGCAGACAAACCAAAGTCTGTTGGGTTTGAACCTCAAATGGCAAGTGGGTTACAATAAACCCACTACTCCCAAAACTTTCTACCATGTACTATTCTTTGACTTATGATCCATCTTCATCAGCAAACGAAATAAAGAAAAAAATATTTGATGTCAAATTTCCTCTCCTGACATAGTCTCACTTGTATGTCAGTGTGGCTTGGTCCAGGTACCCACTTGCCACCTCATGCTCCGGGTCAAAAGCAGTTAAAACTTCTTCCTGCTTTTTTGAAAACATTGTTGGCCGTTATACAACCCATAGCAATTTTTCTCTCTTACACTAACCCATGTGATCTAGACATAGTCATTAGTGGTCACAAGAATGTAGTCATGATTCTCTTGCATCCTTACAAATTGGTTCCTGGTTTCTCTTTTCTGCTGTATATTCTTACCTTGATGCTAGTGTCTTATTTCTATCATACTATTTAGATTTCTGAAAAGATTTATAAGATTTACAGAAATCCAAATGGAGTCTTAAATAATTAAGTATATCCTAGTGGGATGCCTGGGTGGCTCAGTCGTTTAAATGTCTGACTTTGGCTCAGGTCATGATCTCGAGGTCAGTGAGTTCAAACCCCATGTCGGGCTCTGTGCTGACAGCTGAGAGCCCGGAGCCTGTTTCAGATCCTGTGTCTTCCGCTCTCTCTGCTCCTCCCAACTCACTCTCTGTCTCTCAAAATAGTAAACAAACAGTAAAAATTAAAAAAAAAAGGATATCCTAGAAAAAAGTGTGCTTATATAGAAATATCTTATTAAATGGAGATGTTTTAATTCCAGCTGAATTTAAAAAAAAGTGTCAATGTTTTTGACATGGTGATCCCATCTATCTTTTCTTGGGCATTGTTTGCAAAAACATTTTAAATGTCTCATTAAACAATGAGCATTATTCTTTTTGTCAGTACAAGAAAAAAATCTTTATAACTCAAGGCCTTCACTGATCAATATCAAGTCAATGATCTCCTATCCCCTTCAGTATGGTGAATTCTTTTCAATTTTAAGGCTTGCACTTCACCAACTAAAGTGAATTGTAGACAGGCAACTCTTAGCTTTGCCCTTATTATAAACAAACATTTTTAGGGGGAAATACTGTGAGATCTTTAGACCAGCATGAAAGAACAACAGTGTGGTTTAATTCCTAGTGTGTCTAGGGATGCTTAACTTGGTCTGTTTGATAGTCTTACTTACAAGATTAGGTGAATTAGATGAACAACCATAAAGACTCTTAGAGAACAGATAATAGTTTTAAACCCAAACAGTCTTGAAAATGTATATCTTGGTGCTATGATTGAGAGAATAACTTTATATTTACATTTTATGCCTACAAACTGAAGTCCAGTTTCCTGCCCTTGTAAAGATATAAGGTAATGCATATATTCATCTAACAATTTCTTATGTTATGCCAGATACTGTATTATGAGTGAGAGTTACAAAAATGGAAAGATATTTCCCATTTTGAAAACACAGTTTAGTATAGACAGACATATGAAAAATTACGATGATGTAGGTACAATACTGATGTAATATGATTAGTAAGCTAGTTGCTGCAATTATAGCTCTAAATATGTTGTTATCATCATATCCCAGATATTGATGGCTTAATGCCAAGGGAGCTGGAAGATTTCTGGTACAACTTAAAGCCAGAGACCCAAAGTTGAAAGGATTGATATTTCTGTGAGTTAGATATAAAGGACTTAGGAAGCAAAAGGGAGTGGACTTTCATAGCCAGTTTGCTTGAAATTCAAAGTGTTTCTGTGTTAGTAAACCAGCAATGCCAATCCATACAGGAGGTCAGTTAAGGGAAGGAAAAAAAGTGTTCTAGGCAGTAAGTAGCATGTACAAAAGCCTAGAAATGTAAAAATTACAAGGTAATTGGAGAATGGCAAATACAGCATCATCCCCTTACCTGAAGGAGATACTTTCCAAGCCTCTCAGCGGATGTCTGAAACTGCAGACCCTGTACATACTACACATACATGCATGTAATCCATAGATTAATTATAAATTATAAATTAGGCAAGGTAAGAGATTAATAATTAATAAAATAGAACAGTTATACAAATATACTATAATAAAAGTTACATGACTGTGGTATCTCTCTCTCAAAATATCTTAATGTACCTTCTTCTTGTGATGATGTGACATGATGAAATGCCTGTGTGATGAGGTGAAGTGAGGTGAAAGACAAGCATGATGATATAGTATTAAGCTATTATTTATTTAAATTCAAGTCAGTAAACATGCAGTGTAGGATTGGTTACAAGAGTAGAATCCAGTGATTCATCACTTACATATAACACCCAGTGCTCATCCCAACAAGTGCCCTCCATAGTGCCCATTACCCATTTAGCCCATCCCCCATCCACCTTTCCTCCAGCAAGTCTCAGTTTATTCTCTGTATTCAAGAATCTCTAAGCTACTAGTGATTGACTTTTTGATGATACATCAGAAGGAGGATCATTTGCTTCTAGGCGGCGCTGGACTTTGGGTAACTGAATCCACCAAAAGAGAAACTGTGGGTAAGGGAGACTGCTGTCATTGATTGTTACTATCATTGGGAATGCAATTTTTAAAAGATAATAAAAAAGAATGGTCAGGTAAACAAAATCTCAGACAACAAAGGGACTTGGTAGAATATGTTATAGAGTTGGCATATGTCCTTTAGGTTTGGGGAATATTTGAAGGTTTTTAAGGTAAGGAATAATAGCATGGTCCTATTTACAAATTAGAAATGTTGTTCTATCAGTAGTGCAACACATGATTTAGAGAGAAATGAAAGTTCCATTTCAGAAGTTGTGATGAAATTCTACAAGACAGATGAAGAGAGGCTGCAGTGAAACAATGGTGACAGGTGTGAAGTGAAGCCTAAAGTTAAGACTTTTATTATATGCTGCCTGGACATCTGCTAAATCTAGAGCATCTTGAATAGCTTAACTGCAAGTTCCCTTCCCACTCTGCTACTTGGGTAAGGTACCCTAGTCCCAAATTGTCCTATCAAGTGGCCTGGGTGCTGTTTCTGCTTATCTTGAGTAGAGAGAGGATCTAGTTCCCTGTCAGCCTGCCGAGTTATTGAAACAAGTAAATCACATGTTCCTGTGGAAACGAGGAGTCCCCTCAATCTCTTGGTGCTAAAAGATCTGTTTCTCACTCCCTTGCTTTTTACTCCTTCTCACCTGCAGTGTATGGTGTGTAATGTCCTCCTCCCCAGACCAGGGGTCTATGTAACAGATAGACTGCTGTTGATCTCAGTTGTCCCATGCTGTGTGTTGTGGCTTGGCAACCCCTTAGAATCTTAGGGCAGGAATCCTTCCCTCACCAATGGGGTGAATAGGAAGTGATCAAGAACAAGTAGATGGAGAAAGTAGAGGCTAGAGCTGTGCCATCCAATGTGGGAGCCTCCAACTACATGTGGTTACTAAGCACTTAAAATGCAGTAAGTCCAAATTATTAATGTGTTCTAAGGGTAAAATATAGATTCTGAAGACTCAGTATGAACACAAGAATGTGAACATCTCATTAATAATTTTCTTATTGATTGCATGTTGAAACAATATTTGGATATATTAAATGAAGTATTCAAATTAACCTTTTCATAGTTTTATAAAGTGGTTACTAAAAAACCTAAAATTACACATGTGGTTTACATTTGTTACTCACATTGTATCTTTTACTGAGCAAATATGGTTTAGTGAAAGACATTCAGGAAAACAATCAGTGTAACTTGCACTTGCGGATGAAAAAGATTACTAGAAGGACTTAAAGCTTATTCTGATTAGGTGTAGTTTTTAAAAGAAAGGAGAATTGAAGGGAAGCAGAAAATTTCCCTGAAAAGGAAGAGTTCAATCAAGAATTAAAAGGCATGTGCTCAATTTAGGTGTCAGGTAGATATTTAGATAGGAAGAACAGATTAAGGTGGGTAGTAAGTTTGGAATTTATGAGTAAATTTGAGAAGTGAGATATGGATCTCAGAGTCATTAGTTCTATGGAGTCACTGATTCATCAAAAGCCATGAATAAATTCTACACCTGGAATGTAAACTAAGAAAATGGTTAATAATATATACAAAGGTTGGGCAAATAATTAAGTGTACTGGTAGTTTTCAACACATTTCAATATATTTCAATGAATTTTTATTGAATATCTACTGTGTGTTGGGTTTTGGTAGCATGTAAGACTTCAGGCTATAAGAAACAATAAAATAATTTTGAATGTAAATTATTTATGTAAATGTCTTATTTCAGGGCTGAGATACTGTGCATTTGCAATAAAAGTTTCAAAAAATAGTATATGATATTAGCAAATATAATATAAAACAATATATTAAATAAAGCATAATAAAGTGCTTCATTTGTGGAAAGATCTTGGAAATAAAGACTTCTGGAGCATGCAGAAAAATTTTCTTGTAAAATTTAAATTCTAAATTCTTTAAGTATTGTTTCATTGTTATATTTATCCCTCCATTAAATTTTGTGACTGTTACTTGGTTTAAGGAAGTTACACTTCTGGATCTGATGTCCCTGATAGAATATCTGTTGGGTTGCAGAGGAATTGGGGACATCTGGGTGGTTCAGTAGTAGACTGAGCATCCAATTTCAGCTCAGGCCATGATCTCACAGTTTTTATGTTTGAGCCCTGATTCTGGTTTTTTGCTATCAGCGTGGAGCCTGCTTTGGATCTTCTATCTCCCTCTCTCTGCCCCTTCCCTGCTTGTACTCTCTCTCTCAGAAATGAATAAACTTAAAAAAAAAAAAAGAATATCTGTTGGGTTGCAAAGGAATTGGAGAGAGACATATAAAGAAAGGGTAAAGGAAGATACTCTTTTGAATAAACTAAGGACTAGGTAGGTGGGAGGAAAGGGATTTTAACAGGATGGACCGAGATGGAACTACCTTGTTCCAATGGTGACCAGAACAATAGCAGGGAGCAGCACAAAGTCATTGTTGGACAGTGATTCGGAAGACAGTTTCCCACTTTGACCAAATACAATTAATTATATGTTTAAGACACACATGTTTTATTATTAAAGGGAGTAGAAAACATTTTCTCGTTTGATAAAGAAGAGATAGTGGCTTGGATATCATACATTATTCTTGTAACAGATATGTTCCAGCATAACTACATCAGGCCTTATGCTGTTATTGAAATATATTCTCATGTAATGCTTACAATAACCAAATGAGTAACACTTTATTGTTTCTCTTTTACAGAAAAGGAAATTGTGACTCAGGGAAATTCCACAAAATACCCAACGCCACACAGCTAGTGAGAGGCAGAACTGGCATGAGAACACAGATATCCAAAGTTAGTTCATTTAACTTTCTGGTTACACTTCTTATGTTTGGAATTTAGGGACTATGCATATAGATAAGGTATAGGAAGGTAAAAGGAAACAGGAAGATAAAGGAAAATAAAAAGAACCATCTATTGATTAAAACCTTAGGGGGGCCTAAGTGGCTCAGTCGGTTCAGTGTCCAACCTCTGCTCAGGTCATGATCCTGTGGTGTGGGAGATCAAGCTCCATATCAGGCTCTGTGCTGACAACTCAGAGCCTGAAGCCTGCTTTAGATTCTGTGTCTTCCTCTCTCTCTGCTCATCCCTGTTCACATTGTCTCTCTCTCTCTCTCAAAAAATAAATAAGCATTAAAAAATAAATAAAACCTTAGATTTTAGAGGAGAAACAACATTACTCTAGTTGCCATACCAGTAGTAGTATTTATTTTGAAGAACCAAAGATACTATATTCGTTATTCCACAGTTTCAATAAATGCAGAGCTCTCTTTCTCCTTTTCCCCATTTACCTCACTGGCTCACACACACACACAAATATTCATTTGCATATATATATACATATACTGGGTACGTATATGTACCCATGGCTACACTGTGTTCCTGTAGTTGAGATAAAATCATATATGCAATAGTACTAGATTTCTTCCTTTTCAAAAGTTGGTCAGCATTATTTTTGAGGTACCTCCAGCAAGCAAATGATTAGTATGTTATCTAGCCACCAAAAACGGATTTTAAGATAATATTCCACTATAAAGTTGTTTGTGTAACTAAAAATAAATCAATTATTCATGGCAAAGGGGACACTTTATGTTCTATTAAAACAGTGCGATAGAAGAACAAAAACTACAAATGGTAAAAGTAAGTGAATTTGTTAAAATTGAGGCAAATACAATATCTAAATAGAATAAGAGTATTTTTTTCAGAAAAAATACAGTAATAAAAAGACTGTAGACTTTCTCACTTGCATTCCTCCGTGTTGCTTATTCAGTCTTTGGCAGCCATTGTTAAGTACAAGTAAAATTCGGTTTTGTATGAAATTTGTAATATAATTTTTAAAGACTGGTATTTGACAATCATGTCATTACCTCTTGATATAGGCTTATGATCAAATATTATTCCTGCCTTTATTAATGTGATGTAATCAGTGATTATATTTGTGAGTTTGGCAACTGGAAGAAGGAAAGGAGAGAAGACATTTTCTTGCTTAAAAGATTTAAGAAGGTCTTTAAAATTTAAAAGAGTATGTAATTCAAGACCATGAAATAGAATTTACTTAAAATTTTAAAAAGTTACATCTATTGAATTTGACTCAATATTTCTGAAGTGGGTAACAGTTGGGACAATCAAGATATTCTTAAAGCTGAGAGTTTTTTCCCGATTTATAATAATATTCCCAAAGCCCAGAGTCCCTCCAGGTAGTTTACTATAAGGTGAGGATGAATTATATAATTAAAATTTATGTTTTCTTCATTATCAATCTTAATAAGAAAAATGTACACACTGGTTGAAATGAAAGAGACTGGTTGATTTGGGGAAAATTTGTTCTCTGATGTCTGTAGATAGGTGAATGGAACATTGCTTAGGAAAAAATGAGAAAATGCCAAAAATGAGTTACATTTTTACAGATCTGGTGATGAGTTCAACTTTGATTTGTGTGAATTTTACTTAATATGAAAAATATCTCCCCTTTTTCTATAAATATCTGTTATCCCACTTGGAAAAAAGTTAATCTGTAGTTCAAAAATGAAATATTAGAGTATAAACTGGAGGAAACTAGTGAACCAAAAAATGAAATGTGAGAGGTCTGAATACCCAATTATTGTGATTATAGTGTGCTTAATGCAATGCTTTCAAGCACATGATAATATAAGTTGCATAAGGTTGCAAATTTGAGTCTCACAGTTAACACAGAAACAACCAAAGCAATAATTTGATTTCTATTAACTCATGTCCAAGAAAAATATTCACATTTTCTCAAAAAGATCAAAAGCCTCTAGAAACAGTGGGGAAACAATGGGAAAACAACAAGAAAATAAAAATTTTCATGAAGTATAAAGCCAAAGTTGAATTCTGTAATAAAATATGTGAAAATTCTTGCTTCTCTTTCAGATTAGATTTGATTTGCTTGCTTAAAGGAACGAGAACAATAATAACAACAATAAAAATGAAACAAAACAGGAATCTTCAGTTTCTTTTAAAGACTATGTTATGTTAAGCATAATTTCTCAAATTGAAAGAAAAAGTAATATTTGTAGCCTATAGAAAAATTACTCTAGAGGAAGGATAGATCTAAAGGTAATGTTCCCAAAGCATCTGATTTACTGTTCTGTTGAAATTTTACTTTCATGTATCACACTGAAAAGATTAACAAAGCCTTAATATGACTTCATTGAAAAATGAGATAAAAAATTCAAACAGCGTGACAATCCCCTCCACGTAGGAGAGGACCCTATGGCTCTAAGACAGGAAGAGCCATCGCTTCTCTTCTAGAAATTAACTGCTGGGCGACATGGCTGGGAAATAGAGCTTAGGTTAGAGAATTAGTAATGTTTAAAGAGGTAAGTTTTAGATAATATATATTATATATATGTATACGTATAATAGCCATTAAAAACATAATCTTCTGCAATAGTATATGTACTAGCATATATAAAAGTCCATGCTTTAAAACGAGTGACATAATACTACATAGAAGGCACGAGTGCCCCACCTGTAAACGCATGTTGGTGTTTTCATTCCATACCTTATCAATCAAGTTTTGTTCTTCTTCCATAGATAGTCAAAAAATATATAAATACTACATCACTGTCAAGGTGGAGATTGACACCTAGATTACTAGTGTGGTAAGGTTTTGGACCCATGGAAAGATAGTCTTATACATACTAGTTGATACCGCACCGAGTATGCATCTTCGCTCCTTTCCCCCAAATCTCTGATGGGTTTTGTGGACGGATAATGCAAAATTCACTAAGAACGGATTGCCCTGCCAGATAAAATAGTACTATCCGTGGATGGAAACATTTCCTCCGGCAAAAGAAAAACAGACAAGAAACAGGAGGAGGCAGAGACTACAACTTCACAACTTCTCTAACAAGTCAAGGAAATTCATAAAGAGGAGGAAAATATATGTGGGCTGACTGTCATAAATAATACCTGCTCAAATTAAGAGTATGGAATCATAGAATTTCTTTTCACCACAAAAGCAAACTTGCTTTTAAATTCAAAGAGAAGAAAGAAAGAGAAAATGTAAGCCCTTAATTCAGATACTGGGTTGCTGCTAACTCCATTTACAGATATCTCTGTCCTCATCTTTTCCTCAAGATTTTCATTTGTCACTTGCATATAATCAGGGTTCCCAGTCTTATGCAGAGTTTCTGAAACCTTATGGCTAACAGAGAAATTGGGCTGTGTTATGATTCCCCCACTGGAAACTGGATAATGCCACAAACCCCCACATTACTTCCCAGAAGCTCACAGGGATGGATACTAGTAATTGCCAATGCGTGCATATATAACCATTTTCATTTTATGAAAAAGATAGAAGGAAATTTATTCACACAGTCCTCTGTTGACAATCACAAGTGCATTAAGGGGACAAAAGTTGTGGGGTTTGTTTTTCTATTTAATAATAAAAGGAAGCATCCTTCCAGCCTCGGTTCTTGTCTCCAGTGCTATCTCACTTTCTGCAGCTCCTGTCTCAGCCAGGATGGCAGAGGCTGCCCCAGTCTATGTAGCAGTTTGGACAGTTCGACGTTATGATCTCGGTAGTAATTAGAGAGGAAAGTTCTAGACTGAAAAGCAAAAAGCAAAAACAAAAACACAAACACAAACAACTTGAAGCAAGTTATTAGTTCATTAAACTAAATGATGCAATCTACATTTCTTAAGAAATTCTATTACAATATGAGTCTCTATAGAGTATGCATTTCTTTGTAAGTTAGCACTCATTATTAACTTTTGAAAAGATTTGGCAGAACTGTAGATATAAAATAAAAGTAAGTCCAGGTATACCTTTTCTGCATTATATACCATTAAGGCATTTCTTAATTGCAGTATTGCTATGCAAGGAGAAAAGTTGATGAGAGGTAAGGCCACTAAAGAAGAATGAGGTAGGGACCAGTTGTGGTAACAAATCCACAAAAGTGAGCTAGAAAAAAACACGTTTCCTTTAAAATTGGTCATTTTCTGTAAAATTGGGCCATAGCATACAATGTGAACATAAATAATCATACAAGCTGAAATTCATGATTAAAGAAAAAACTTGCAACTCTGCAAAACTATTTTGAATGTTTGTTCAGGACAAAAGTGGATGCTTTTAAAACAACAGGAGGTTTTCTTCAAAAATATTATGAGATCTCATTATAAAAATCATTATAAGGAACTTTCTTGTGATTCTTAAATTCTTAGTCAAGCTGGAATGATTGGCTCTTATTAGATGAATGGTTAAAAAAACAATTCCCTAATATATTAGTCCCAGTTCATAATTTTTTAATTTCTGGGAAACAGAACATTTATAATTGGGTTTTCTGTCTGTATGTCACTTACTTCATACTATATCCCAAAGAACATTGTTTTGTGTCTCTGATAAAATAGTAGAGAGGAACACTTTTGTGTCAGTATAAGCAAGCAATGATTCAAACATTGTTTTCCATCTGGTCAAAGTTACACTGTCTCTCTTAAGCCCTTTCCAATATTTTAACACAAATGAGTCTTCTTCCTCATAAAACTCCCTTGGCAACTTTTGTGTATACTGTGGAAATGGACTTAAGACAGCTACATTTTGTCTTGTACCATCCACCAGGTATTTCATTACATTTCTTCCCTCAAACCAGATAGTAAACACTGCAAATTCTGGATACGATGTTTATAGAAGTACTGAGAACATTATGCTCGTTTCTTGGCAGATTAAAGTGATTTCTGAAACCCTTTTGAAATTACTAATTTTACAGGTAGAGTGTAAGAAGGATATTCTTGTACTTCTATTTCCATAGTAACACCTGAATCCCTTTCAGCCTCCCTTTGCCTACCTTGTCCTGAGAGAGATACTCTTTATCTGGCTCAGCTACTGCTCACTGGCTTCCCAACCCTAGTCCGCCTCCTAATATTATCACTTCTATTAAGAAAAAACTTTTCCTGCTTTGTTTGTTTGTCATTTTTTATGTATCTTATTATAAATCAATGACAACAATTAATTTACCCTACTATAGTAAATCTGAGTTCATAACTATTTTATCCTGTATCTTTTCTTTGATACTGTGACTTAATTATAAAATACATCTTTACCCCTTCTTCTGGCACAAAGCTCCTAAAATCCTTGGAATTTCCTAAATGAAAGAATGATAAAGGCATCTTTTGTTATGTTAACTAAGTGGCTTCTAGACCCCCACCTGGTTGCCAGGAGAACCAACCATGTGATGAGAAGGTTGGAACTTTAAGTCCTACCCTGCTGACTTCCTAGGAAAGAGGGGCTGGAGGTTGAATTCGTCAATTGCCATTTGCCAATGATTTGAACAATTGTGTCTATGTAATGAAATCTCCACTAAAACCCAAAAAAAGACTGGGTTTGGAGAACTTTGCTGTTGGTGAACATATGGAGATTTGGGGAGAGCCACTCCTTCACAGGGAAGGGCTTTCCCTGTACCTTGCTCTATGCATCCCTTCCATCTGGCTATTCCTGAGTGTTATCCCTTTATAAATAACATGTGACCTGGTAAGTACGTTTCTATGAGTTCTGTAAGTTCCTGTAGCAAATTTTGCTACATTAAATGAAGCAAAAAACAAAAGCAAATTTGTGAACAAGTTGCTGGCAAATTCTGTGAGTCACTGTAGCAAGGAGGAAATCATTGGAATTTTCAGTCTATAGCTGGTTGGTCAGAAGCCTATGTGACAAGCTGGGCTTGTTGTAGAATCTGGGCTTGTACCTGGAATCTGAAGTTGTGGTTGCAGAGGGATCTTATGCTATAGCTGGGTAGATAGTGTTAGAAATGAGTTGAATTGTAAAATACCCGGCTGGTGCCTGAGCATTGATTGGTATGGAGAAACCTACCCACTTACATGTTGTAATTGGTAATCAGAGCCCTCTACCTTTCATTCCTTAATTCAGTACCCAAGCGTGGTATAGGCGTTGCATAGATATATTTAATATAATAATAATATTTATGTATTTTATCTGAAATCACTTATTTAGCAAACAATTCATTTAAGTACTTTACACACTGGAAAAGTGTTACTGTTCAGTAAGTATTTATGTTTCAATTGTACCCAAACAGCAAACAATTTCTACAAATATCTATCAATTATTATCTTTCAGTCTATCTATATTCTAAATATATAAAACATTAATAGTGTAAGAGTCACCTTGGGAGTCACGTTGGGATGGCGACCGAGCGGCCATTTCTCTGGGGGCTGGAGGAGAACACGTGCACAGATGACCCACCGCCCCTCACCTGCAGACCTGGGATGTCCTGCCCCATTTGGAAACAGCCAATCATGAAGCTCCAGTTTTCCCCTACCCCAAGGAAACAGGCAACCTATCCTGTCCCACCGTGACGCTAAAATGCCCTTACTTGGTAATCAGCCCCCCAATACCAAACCTGACAAACCTGAAACCCCCTCACCCTTAAAAC
>NC_043700.1:102507263-102526606 GCF_006229205.1 Suricata suricatta | reverse complement strand
TAAATGATTATAAAAATGTAATGATTATAAATTACATACAGAATTTTGAGTGAGAGAGCCTCACTAATTGGATAAAGAAAATGCACTTGGATTGGCACATGGGTGACTCAGTCTGTTACACATCCAACTCTTGATTTCGGCTCAGGTCATGATCTCAGGGTTTGTGACATAGAACCCTGAATAGGCTCTGTGCTGACAGCTCAAAACCTGCCTGGGATTCTCTCTCTCTCTCTCTCTCTCCCTTTCTTTTTCCTTTTGCCCCAAAATAAATAAACACACATTAAAAAAGAAAGAAAGAAAATATACTTTGGTATGCCCATTGTTTTAGCTTAATTTAATCCAGTTCTACACATATTCACTAATTGATTTGAAAGTCTAATTGAGATTAAACTATATATTATTGTATATTTTTTAGTATTTCTACTGTAATGAAAAAAAGACCTATAAATATTTAATCCAATCTTAGGTTGAAATTATTAACTTAAGTTCCATATTTTACCTATTCATCCATAAAAGATCAAGGACCAATCACCAAAACTACAATTCGTATACCCAGGACCTTTAAAATATTTATTTACTTATCAACATGATTTCCCTGTCAAAATATATTAACAGTTTTCTTTGATTTCATTTAATGGTATATATTAAAGTGACGGAATGTAATGTAAGTATACTTTTGTGAATATAAACATGAATTAAAATTTCTAATTTAGAAAAGTCATATAGATTTTAAAGTTCAAAATATTTTTAAGGAGGAAACTGAAATTGTAAAAATATAATTAATTATATTTGTTATACATCAGGAGGCTATGCAAGTGAATGATTAGACAACTTTTCATTTCTTTTGTTGGAGGCTTTTTTTGTTGGAGGCAAAAAATTGTCCTATGGGACAATTTAGGTCTCTACACTCTTAAAGAAAATTCTAATGTTTTACTCCCATGGCTGCACAAAGTTACAAAAGAAACGATATGTGGCCTAATTGTTTAAACTCAGATATATAAGAACTTTTGTTTAGGACTAACAAGATAGGAGAAATGGAAGAATAAACCAAATAAGAAGAGAAATTTTAAATTTATTGCTATGGGACTTGCTGCATGCATAAAACATCAAAAAGGTTTGCATTTTTGTTGCTCAGCAGATGTTTTAGGAGGATGAAGCATAATTGACTGGGATGTAAAGTTAATTAGTTGCAGAATATTTTGTTGCCCTGGGCCCATTCCTATAATACTGGTGCACCTGCAATTTGCCTCTGCACGTATGTGAACTCATTTAGGGGGAGAGGAAATTTTCTTCACAGTTACCTGCCCAACCTATTATTAGAGACCTGATCCTTGCAGTCCAGGTTGTCTTAGTACATGTTATCAATTAAAATTAAATACATCACTGGTTAAATGGATAAAAGTAAGACACAATCATTTCCAGCCTGGACTTTTCCAATCTGGTCCTTGCCTATCACAGTCCTTTCTCTAGTTTTCATTAATTTCCCAAGAGGAAAAACAATTCAGCATGCTCTGCAAAATGAGATGGGGAAGTCGGCATAACTGTGCCCCTAAACAGCATTTCTGCCTCGGGATGAGAATATTTAACTGCATTAAGGTAAAATACAGTTCTGGCAACAAAGCCTAGATATTTATACACATGCTGAGAGCATCTCCTTTGCTCTCAGGTGTGTGGAGGTCCCAAGATGGGCCGCGGTCTCTTCCTGTTCTCCACAGCTGCTGTTGTGAGAGAGAACTTAATACAACTTGAACAAGAAGAGTCAGACTGAAAGTCATTCTTGTAGATAGGGTTGTCATAACCTTGGCTCCATATTATTTTGCTGTTCTGGTTTTGTTTATTGCATTGATGGTATATACTCTAACAAAGGACATTTATTTTTTTAAGTTATATGAATTCATTGTATAATGGTTGTATTTTAGTTGGCAGGAAATTATGAAATGAAGATGCAAAGCCTTTTTCAAATAACTGTTAGACAACTCTGGGGTCATGAATTGGTTGCCATATGACTTCTTTTATTACATTGAACATCACCATAGTTATCAATTTTTGTGATGTGAGACATATTAAAAGCCATATATTCTATACTTGTTTGCAGTCTTTTCTTGAAAAGTACGATTTTACAGGTGTATTGAACCATAAGCAACTATTTGTAGTAAACAATATAGAACCATTCCCTAAACTACTGCAGGGAGGCATGGGAAGACATGTGAACATCAATAACTATTAATGTAAAACGTATTATAGGAAGCTTTGTCTACTTAATCAACGGGGGCATGCCTTGTATGGTTACTATTTCCAAGTGCAGGTATAAACTTCATTAGGGTTGTTTGAGTGGATAAGGAACAACCCAATCTTATTACTGCCTTTCCTGGCCTTCCATTACCCACTCTAATTGTCTAATTGCTGATTCTAATCTGCTGTGAACTGGGAAATTATATAATCAGGCTTTTTAGAATTTTGTCTAAAAATGTAATAGGCTTTGTGTCAGGCCTTGTGAGGGAGTCAAGCACATGCCCCTTTAAAATATTGCTTGGCTTCTTTGAGGTTTTGTTCATTTGTTATTTTGCTCTTTTGCCTCTCCCCATTTTTAATTACCCAAGTATATGGTTTTATATTTCCAAGATGACTGCAGCAATATCTCCCCTCTCATATTCTTTTCTGTAGAATGCCCTTGCCCCTCTGAGTCAAGGGGAGAGGCTCATTTCCCTCTCTTTGGATTTGTACTGGCTTTAGTGACTTGGTTATAATCAATAAAATGAAGTATTAAGTGAAACTGTATGACTTGTTAGGCTAGGTCAGAGGAGGCCATGGATGTGTTGGATCACAGTCTCTTGAACATATCCCTCCCTCTCAGAACACAGCTACTATCCTGCACCAATGCCACACAAAGAGGTCTCCTCCCATTGCGCTCAGCCTTTGAACCTTCCTAGTCCAAGAGCCAGAAATATGACTGAAAAAGTGAATAAGCCTCTAAAGATTCCAGTCCCTAGCCATTTGATTCATACCCAAATAGTCACATCTTCCCAACTGTGTCCCAGGTATTATGAGCAGGGATCAGCTCTTCTGGCTGTGTCCTGTCTGAATTCCCAGCCCACAGGATCTATGAGCATAATAAAATGGCTGTGGTAACATGCTGGTGAGTTTGGGGATGGTCTGTGATGCAACAGTAAATAACAGGAAACTTAGATGTGATTATATTTGGTTATACACAGTTTAGTAAATACAGAGTAAACCATGAATTTATCCTTTGCCCAATTCTTCCTGAAACACTGCTCATTTTCAGAGAGTTAATAATGGCCATCAGATTTCATTTCTAACCTGTGAATTACTTGGAGGAAGAGACTATACACACACACACACACACACACACACACACACACACACACATATATACACACATAAAATTTCTGCACAAAGTAGGCATCTAAAAAATTTACTTAACCAAACATATGCTGGGAATAAGTTCACAAAGAGGAGAATTTGTGACCTATGAAATTCCAAAAGGATAACACTATGTGAAATAAAATATTTGTGGCATTCAAAAGGAAGACACTACATGAATAATGGGGATACTTCTTTGCTTTTGAGTAGCATAATGATGTATAAATTCATAGCTAGTATTAATGATGCTATATACACACCTACCAGTATAATTTATGATGGCAAATAATGGAAATGAAATCAAGCATGAGAATAGACTCACGTTAGTGCTTCAGAATAATTATAATGAGGTGTAACTCCCAGAAACTTCTGGACTTCATCCATCACAGTAGCTGGGTCAGATCTCAGCTGCTGTCCATCAATAATTAGCAACTATAAAGTCAAAAATAGTCACTTTGTGAAGAACAAAACTAAATTAAATAGACTGAGCTGCCCCACTTGACCTGGTATAACATTAACCAATTAGGTCAGCGTGAATAGGAAGAAAATATGCATTACTTACAATACATTTAAATATTTACTATTCTTGTGTCCTTCCAAATAAACAATTAAAGTTTGCCATAGGCATCATTTATAACTCTTAACTAACTTGATTGTTATTCAGAAAGAAAAGTATACACTCTCTTGATTTAGTAGCTCAGTAGAAACTCGATTTTCCATCTGTCATGTAATCAGATAATTATCGAGCCTATGGAATCTTATGAGCAAACTTTGGAGTGAAAGCCTTAGAAATGGCGTACGGATAAAAATTTCTCATCTACTCTCCTTAAAAACAATGACAAAGAACTGAGGTTTTAGATGTGACCTTATCTGGAGTAAAGAATATAAGCAATAGGCTTTCTTCTATCCCACATTCCTGGAGCTGTTACAGCATTTTCCATTTTGACAGTCTAGTGCATGACCTTCTTTCCTTATGAGTCCTACAGGACAGATGTCAGAGTCTCTGCACATGGTATTCTATAAAGCTTTGTCTAACTGGCTGTTCGACTAATAGTTGAGTTACTGTCTATGAAACAAGTGATGTCTTCCATATGATGACTTAGCACTTTGAGACCAGCTACTATCCAAAAGAAGATCTCAAAAATATGTTTCAGAGTCACTTAAAATTTTAATACTATTATTGACATTAAACAATGTAAAAATTGGGTCAGCTGGGTGGCTCAGTCAGTGAAGTATCCAGCTCTTGATTTCGACTCAGTTCATGATCTCACAGTTTGTGAGATGGAGTCCTGCCTCAGGCTCTGCACTGACAGCACAGAGCCTGCTTGGGATTCTCTCTCTCCCTCTCTCTCTGTCCTTCCCCTGCTTGCTCTTGTTCTCTCTCTCTTTCAAAATAAATAAGTAAGCATTAAAAAAAATGTAAAAATCTACAAATCTTCCTTAAGTATGACTGTTTTATTATAAATTGTTATCTGTGGCAATGTTATTTCTTACTTTCTGTTTGTCAAGTGTGATACAACCAAAATATAATAAACAGAAGAAATTAATTTTAGGACCTTACCTGAGAAGTAGCAAAGTAAGTTAGCCATCTTTCAATGTGGACTGCATACCATCCAGGTATGAGGCATCTCCTTTGCAAAGCTTTCAGGTCTGATGGGCCCCAGTGTCCAGTTGTAATAACTTCATAGAAATTAAACCTCAGGGCAGCCGGATCTTCATGTGATCGTTGGTGCTTTAACAAGAAAGCCCATTGTAAAATTAATTTTCTTTATGCCTGCATGGCTATTTGTGCATGTGTGTTTGATGTATGTATATGTGTGTGTCTTTTACATCCAAAAAAGTAATGAAAAATGGTAAAATTAATTTTAGAATGAAGAAATAAGGGGAAGAGTGCATATATTAAAACTCAGGCTTTCATTGTATATACATACATCTGTGGTTGTCTTCATGTCTAAAATGTTTAGGTGCAAAGCAAGAGACAGAGTACAGGATTTTCTTTGACGGGTCTGATTAAGTGAATAGATGTCAGGGACTAGACGAATCAAGCCCAATGAAAAGAGATTTAGATTGGCAAGAGTAGGCTTACACTTTACTTTGCTCATTGTTTTACTACAGCTACTCCTGCAGGTTCTGACACTTTTCCCAAGACCCCTGTGTAGCAGATGCTATGAGTACAGAGAAAGCAGATGTCAATTCCTAATGCTTGTTTACGTGTCAGAAGGATGTTGATGCTGCCCCAGATCCTTTCTTTCCTTTTGCTCTCCCAACGGTTTCTGTCCAACACTGCTAATTTCCAAGTACCACTTCGCTCCTACTTTTCAGTACCAAATCCTCCTCGTCTTTCATATCAAATCATCATTAGTCAAGCTCAAGAACCCAGTACCGTGAGAGATGAACTTCGCAGTCAATACAATTTCATAAGCACTCACTAAGCTCCTTATCAGAACAAAGAACTGCAATGGATTCTGGAGATAAAAAGATATAAGCAAAATGTCATCTCTATCTTCAAAGAAATAAAAATTTTATATGGGAGATAACAGAGTGTAATAAAGTCATATATTTGACCAGAGGTACAAATTATTTGCTGTGGTAGCCAGACCTGTAAGTGATTAGTTCTGAATGAAAGATGAAGGGTTTCTTTTTTAATGGTTTAAATTTAAACTAAAATGTAATAAGAGAGATTTTTATAAGTAGAAAAAATAAACATAGAAACCGAGAAAACTCTTTTAAGTTTGAGTGAAAGTGGATGAATTGTGGGAATGGATGAATTGATTTTGCAAGACACCAAAAATTCAACATAAAGAAAATTAACTTCAGGATGAAGGTATGAGTGTATCAGGACCTGATATATTTGTGTAACACCAGGTCATCTATGTGAGTTAGAAAGAAAAATCATTTAAAAAGTAAAGATAATTAAGAGGTGACTAGACAGTAATCCGTGAGTGGTCAATTGGTGAAACAAAACTTTTGAAGTCCTCTCATTATTGTATATTTATTGACATTCTTATATGTATATGCACTATGCTGAGTACATTGAGACTACATCATACATGGAATTGATATAATGTATAGAAACTACATACTATGAATAAAGAAATATAAAAATACTATGTGCATATAATGTTCATGTTATAATTTCTATTTTAAACAGTGATAATATAGAACTGCACTTAATCTGCCTTATATTGATTTATAAAAGTTTAACAACAACTTTTTTTATATTCCCTGCAACTAAGAAGATTAGCATAGAAATATGACCAGATGTCACAAAGGAGCATATTTTATGGAAAAAATCTCACTATAGCTTCTCTGTGAGGCCCATTATAAAGATGTGGGGTGGAAATTACAGTGGCAGGTGACATTTGTAAGAGTTTGTGAATTACACCTGCTGAGCTTTGGATTTATGGTATTTACCAAATAGGCAAGAGTAGCTCAGTAATAGGCTATATTCTTTTGAAATGTGGAGCAGTCTGGGGACCCCTACTCTTAGCAATATGGCAATAAAAATATGAGATAACATAATTCCTTTCAAGTGTTTATGTTCAAAGCATTTACTTGAAAAAGCAGGTACAGATTTTCTTTTATTTAAATAGTTTAATCCATGTAAAAAAAAGTTTCCTATAAAAATATTCCATGGTTTCTGCTAGCAGAATGTGCAACATTTTGCCCCAAGGACTTGTATTCAAAATTTTTACTTAAGGCTTCATATTTTAACGTTTTTGTCACAATTTTTTAAAAAGTAAGTTTATCTTGCATTGCAATATAAATTTTAATAAAGTGAGAAAGACATATTTTTATATCTTGAAGGAAGCAGAGACTCATGGAATCTAATCATTATAACTGGATCTTGCTCCCAACCCCAGCGTTCAGCTTGGATTCCCCAACCACCTGCAATCCCAATGTACAGAGTCACGATTCCTTGTCCATTATTATTTGTACTTGGCCATATATGTCTATTGAGGAAAGTGAAGAAAAAATGAATAAAAAATACAGAAGGGGTAAAAAGTAAATGAATAAAGAATTAACACAAAAAATTGCTTGTGTGCTCTTTAAACATTCCCTTTTAGTCTTGTTTATTGGGACATTAATTTATATATGCATTAAACATATGCATACACAACAAACTGTGAGATTATAGCCTGAGCAGAAACTGAGAATCAGACGCTTTACAAACTGAGCTACCCAGGCGCCCCAGGAATGGAAGGATTCTTAACCAGAGGCCCACAGAGGTAATTCAGAGAGTCTGTGAACTTGGGTCTGAAAAAAAAAAAGCTTCCTTATTTTCAATAACTTCTAAGTGAAATTTTGCATTTAATTTGCCTATGAATTCATTACCAATAAAAATAATTCATTTTTAGATCACATTACAGGTGTTTCAAATACATCAAAATGTTGTTTATGCTCATCCTACTTCAACATTACAGAAGTATTAGTCTCACCATTAGACCTTGCCATTTAATTGTTTAATAAGTAAATATTTGTTATTGATTTAAAAATTCCTTTGAAAATTATATTTCAAGATAGTTGTTTCTCTGTAATTCTATATAGTTTTATGCTTTTAAAACGTATTTCTGGGTGGTGCCTGGGTGATTCAGTTGGTTAAACATCTGACTCTTGATTTTGGCTCAGATCTTGGTCTCATTGTTTGTGACTGTGAGCCCTGTGTTGGACTCTGTGCTGACAGCACAGAGCCGGATTGGGATTCTCTCTTTCTCTCTCTCTTTCTCTCTCTCTGCCCTTCTTGTGCTTGTATTCTCTCTCTCTCTCTCTCTCTCTCTCTCCCCCCCCCATAAATAAATAAATAAATAAATAAATAAATAAATAAATAAATAAATAAAATAGAGAAATAAACTGAAAAAATATTTCTGGAAAGGGACCCATAGATTTAGCAGCTGTCAGAAGGGTCTCCACACAAGAAAAGTGAAGTTTGGAAATGAAGTCTTTCCTTCCATTCTAAGCTATTTCTTATTCATCCCTTCCCGGCCCCTCAGGATCCTGACAGGACTGATTTCTAGGTTTCTGCCCCAGTCCTTACATATCTCTCCTTTTTTGGAAACACCACATAATTCACATCATTACCACCATAGAGGACAGGTTCCTTGAATCCACTTTAACTCTCTGTAACAAGCATGTGTCTTGTTTATTTCTCTTGAAATCACATTTCTATTTCTACTTCTTACTTAAGACTTTTCTTCACCGAATCCATCTGGTTTTGCTCTTTTCTTTCTGTTGGTAAATGCTCCACTTCCCTCCATGTCTTTCAACTTAGTGAAAATAATTCAGGCCATGTTCTGCCTAATTGTTTGATTTCTTAGCTTTTTGACACTGTTGTCACCTCCCCCATTTGATAGTCTGTGCTTCCTTGTATTCAATGTCACCACATTCCTGGATTTCTGTTTCCTTTTTTAAAAAATTTTTTTTGTTTTATTTATTTTTGAAAGAGAGAGAGACAGCACGAGCAGGAGAGGGTCAGAGAGAGAGAGAGGGCGACACAGAATCCGAAGACAGGCTCCTGGCTCATGAGCTAGCTGTCAGCACAGAGCCTGACAAGAGGCTAGAACCCTGAGATCATGACCTGAGCCAAAGTCTGACGCTGAACTGACTGAGCCACCCAGGTGCCCCTGGATTTCTTGTTTCTATTCTTCTGGGTGTATTCTCTTGCCTCTGGACTGCCTCATCATTCTCTATACTTTTCTTCTCTAAACTCTCTCCTGAGGCAATTTCACTACTTTGGTGGCTTTTTTTGGGCTCTGATTCAGAAATTTCTGTCTTCAGCTCAGACGTCTCCCCAGAGTGCCTGCTAGCCTACTGCTCCTTTCAGTGCAACGGTGATTTCATACTTCATGATCACCATTTGTGCCACATCATTAGCACCTCCCCCTCCAACCAGTCCTTCTGTGCATCTATTTTTTGGGGAATATATACTGGACATCCAGTTGCCCACATCAAGAATTTTATTCCCCCTGACACTGTTTTCTCTCCAGGTTCTATTGATTTTAATCCCTACCATCTCTTAATACTTTATATTTCACTCAGTTTCTACTTACTCTCTGTCAATGCTACCTCATTTCTCAGCAGGACTATTACAACAGCCTCTACTTGATTTCCCTGAATAGTCTTCTGTTCCACTCCACTCCATTCTTCAAATAGCAGATAGTCTGTTTTTTAAAAGAAATCTGGTGGTTACACACCGGCTTAACTTCTCAAATGCTTTGTTACTTGAAGAATAGCGGTCACGTGGTCCCCCACACCTGCGTTCCAGCCCCTGTGTGCTCTCGGACTCATCCTCCATAGATCCCCACCCCAGGTTTTGCTCTCTCTCGTCACATAGAGTTTCCCTAGATCTTTAAATGTGCTCCCGTTCTACGCCCACTCAGTTTATACAAAGTCATTCTTCAGTTTTAAATCAAAAGTTTACTTCTTGAGTGAATGCTCTCTTAGCACCATACAAATTTCATCACAGAGCATTCAAAACTTATAATTATCTTTGTGATTATTTGATTAATATCTAGCCACATCTTAAAATGGACACAATGTTATTGATTAGAACCATCCTTAAATGTAGTTGCAGAATATTGCATTTTAGTGTGACACAAATCTATATTGTTGGGTATTTATGTTTTCTTTTTATGTCATTATTGTTTGAGTAGTAGTGCAGTATATAAAGGGATATTTGTCCATCTCTTTGAAACTTTCTTTATGATTCATTCTAGAAGAGGATCCATAACACAAAAAGACCTTTACAAAGCTATTTTAATAATTATTGCCAAATTAGTTTTCAGAAAGGACCTCCATCTATACCTTTCTTTTGGAATGTTTGAATATTTTTACCATCACACCCTTACCAGGAGGGTGAACAAACATTATAATTTTGTTGAGATGATATTCAAAAGAGTATCATTTTTATCTATATTTAGTTGATCCCTAATTGAGTTGATCATTTTTCATATAAATAGTTGAGCAGTTGCATTTGTGTGTATTTAGGATGTGAAATCTGTGAATTCTGTTTATTTGTTCATTTTTCTACTGATTTATTATATTTTTTTATTTTTGCCAATTTTTTTTTTTTTACAAATTAAGGGCACTAAACCACTTACCATGTATTCTTAAAGTTGCTCTACCCAGATAGGTACTTTTAATTTTGTTAGCTGTGATAGACTAATATTTTATATGTTTATGTTATTTAATCAATCTATCAATTCTCTGATGTATGTTTTCAATTACTTTATACCTGAAATTCCTTGCCTGACTTGACATGAATTAAGTATACAGCTTTTATTTGTTACAATTTCGTTTCTTTTTCTTTATTTTTTCATTCTTTCTTTTTTTGTGTGTGTTTAGTTCTATAACATTTGACCATAGAGTACATCTGAACATCTAGACTTCATTTTGGTATTCATCATTGCTTACATTTAAACTACGGCCAAATATTTATAATAGTATCTTTTTACTGCTTCATACCTGGTACCAGGAATATGCCCTGTCTGAGGGGTCGATGAGGATGGTGATGATCTTGGCTTTGGGGACCAGAGATGCAGCTCGCTTGGGAGCTTCTTCTGAATGGAAGTAATTAGCACTTTTTTCAAATAGAAAGTCACTTGTAATGTTGGATGGAGTAGGGAAAAAGTCCATATACCTGAAGGCAGAGAAAGATAATTAATCTGAGTTCTAAGTTTTTCACTAACATGCTATGGATAGTGAAATAGTTGAACATTTTTATATGCATTTATATTGGTTTCTAACAATTGGTGTTACAATAGTTGAAATTGTGGCTATTCTATACAGTTGAATGTGAAAACAACCCAAAATATTACTGTCCTAATGAACTATTAGGGGAAAGAATGAAATGAAATAGGTGGATTTTTTTTAGCTTATTTATTTACTTTGAGAGAGAAAGAGAGAAATAGAGAGGCAGAGAGAGAGAAAGAGAGAGAATCCCAAGTAGGTTCCACGCTCACCACTGGGAGATCATGAGCTGAGCCCTAAGCCAGATATTAAGAGTCCCACACTTAACCAACTGGACCACCTACGTGACAGATATAGGTGGATTCTTAAGAACAGAGGAAAAATCCTTTAGATTCGGGTTGATATTCTGTGTTATCAAAAGTCAAATGCAGAAAAATTAAGTTTATCCTTGGCAAACAGCAAATTACACAATATTGCCTAATAAATATTTTTAAAATAGTAAATGCATGTTTGGAAACGAACTCAGAATTTTAAATTGAGATGAAAGTGCACAAAAGAGGAAGACCTGTGAGTCAGAACAGCTATAAAATCCTAAACAGATTAAGGCATAGCTGTTCTCTTCCTTTTTAACTTTTGCATAATTTGTAGTATATGTAGCAATGTGAACACATTATAGTCAAGCTAGAGTAATTAAGAGGGTATTTCCTGCCAGTTGATCCTGTGGTGCCTCAGTAGGTTCACTCCTCCATATGCTGTTGGAACATTCCTCTGTGTGTAGATTATGGAATCAATATGTTCAGAGGTTAACTCAGTGCAAGGCTTTAATTATGTGTGTAATCCTCCTTACAGCTCATCACTTCTCTAACCCTCAAATGTTCTAGAAATAAATAATGAGAGCAATTAAGAATTCATATAAGACACTTATTTTCCTCTTTGACATTTGTTATTATGTTTCCCAAATGTGAAGTGGTGAGAAGTCTCATCTATATTCCTGCTTAACTATTTGTGTTCTATTTGAGCTCACAGATAAGTGAAAATTGCTGTCCTGCTTTTAGTAACTTGCATGCACTTCCAAAATTCATTTAGTCTTTTAAAAGTAAGGTAGAACAGTGATATCCTGGGTGCAAAGTGGCACCCGATCTGCTCGTCCCCCACTCTGACCCTAGCTGAGTCTAAACAGAACAGGCCTCTTCGTGTGTGGTGTTGACTTAAAGTTACACACTGCAGAGGTATGCATACAGGAGAATTTTCCTTGGGGGAGATTTGTCTCGTATAATTGGAAATTGGAATCAGAGCAGTATGTTCTTAGAAACTGCAATAAAGCTAGGATAAAGCTCCAGAGTAAAGATCAGTTGTAATATTAGGTTTATTCTATCAGTTTAATGAAAATATTATCATTTTAACATTTCTCATAATTTATTAAGTGCAAAGTAATATCCCTTTTATGCATATGTGTGACTAGCATTAATATTGTTTTAGAAATGTTCTGTTATTTTTTGCATGGCAAATATCAACTTATATTATTATACAGCATTCTACAGTCTATGTGGTTAATGAAGATACAAGTCACAGAGTAGAAAATAAAGCAACTTATTTGTTTGTTTCCTTAAGCATCATTTTTGAAGACAGATTATGTATTTAGTTAAAAAAATTCTAGGCACAGTAAAATAATAATATGCTTAAGCAGAATTTTAAATGTCCTTATGAATAATTCTGTCAAAATATCCCATAATGTTCTTTATGCAATCATGTTAATTTACCAGAAAAATATTATCATTATTGCACTGTCCAAATCAAATTATAGGCACCACTCATTAAACATATCGTTGTTATAAATTAATATCTAATTCACATGGTAGAATTGAGCATAACAAGTTTAGGCTGCAACTATGTAGACGTCATGCATACATCTATAATCGCTCTGCGAGGACTGAGCATTTGTTAATAATGGACTTTATTTTGTTATTTTCCTTACCAATCAAGTCCCTTGTGGTAGTTGTTGCCATTAAAGAATTGAACTTCTTCAAATGTTTTGGGGCTGGGAAGATTACTGATGATGGAAGGGTGCATAAGAAGAAATAAATAAAGTGCAGTTGTTCCTATTACAAAAAGGAGGCAAAAGGTTATATACGACAACAAAAGAAGAGGCAACTACTATTTTAGCAAAATTTTTGTTCAAAAAGTAATATTCAGAAGCCCGTTTTTTTTTCTGGTGTCAAAATGATTTCCTAAAATCAATTAGGTATATTTCATGTAGCAACAATCTAAGTATTCTTTTATTAGTCGTCATGGTTCCATTTGCCTAAACATCTGATTTAATATTTGTACATAGGCAAGTTGAGCAGGCTGATGATATAGCTTATTTTTGTCCTCAATGTATTTTTTTTACATTTTTTCCTGTTTGATATGTAGTAACTGTTCTCCTGTTTATAGTATGATACAAAGTTTTTGCTTTAAATTATTTTATATGTGGCAAAATGTCAGTTTACTTGAAGGAGTATAAAAGAAATTACAGGAGAAGCACAACATACAAAAATGCAAAAAGCACACAGGTGGTTGTACAAAGATATGACAAAACTGGGCATCTGAAGGGGATGATACTGTACTTGAAGAAGGGAGAGAACTTCAGAAACTGGCAGTTCATTTCCCTCCTGGGGTCAGATGAGAGGCTAAAACATCAAGGGCTTCCAGCACAATACTTGAACATGGTAGGTCTCATTTAATATTATATTCAAATCAATACAATTCAATGAAACTATTCAACAGATGCTAACTGGTGCTACTCTGTTCAAATCCCTGGTGATAGTTATTTTTCTTTTTCCTTCCTGATCATAACTGTTTATCATAATAATAAAAATTCATTTGTTGGCCTTGATAAACTTAAAGTATATGTGTGGACTTGGGCCAAGTAAACTGGTAATTGCAACATAGTGAGACAGTTTTCTTACGGAGAGAAGACCAGAGTGCTTTTCCAATACATGAGAAAATGGGTGACTTAGACTTAGGGAGCCAGTGAAAGCTTCCAAGAAGAAGTGGTTCCTCAAGTTTTGCCTTAAAAACATAAGTGTTCCTGGTACGGTTGAAAGAGGAGGGCAAGAATTTGGAAAGGTGGCCAGTTGAATGTCCTACCCTGGTAAAACACGGCAATCTAATCAGATAACTGAGGCACTCAGCTAAGCAGACTAGCTGCTGGAACCCACTGAGTGTACGTATCACAGAAGCCTCAGATGCAGTCTCTGAGCCTTGTTTCCATTTGAGTTGGGCCAGAGACTGAGGGCCACAGCAGAAGGAATCATGAAGTGATTGGTTTACATAGTTCTCATAAATCAAAGTTTCCTTTCTGGGAAAGATTTTCCCCCTTTTCAATATGTGGACCCAGGATGTTTGCTTGATTTCCTGGCTCCAGAAGAACTGGAGATCAGTTACACACATGGGCTGGCAGAACATTAATGATTTCAGCAGGGAATCTGGAAGCTGAGCAGATCATCAGAGAATAGGTATTTTTTTTTAACATATCTTAGGCTCATAGGAGCTAAGTCCACTGTGCTTTAAGTATGAATGAGATGGCTACCTATTTAGATCTTCACAGCTTTTACATGACCACCAATCCTGAATAGGGGCATGAATAATTAAAGGAAAGTGACAACAGATCTAAGGGGACCAACCACCTTGGAAGGAAGAAACGTTACGGAATCTAGATTAGGTGCTCCTATGAGACGGGAGGGAAAAAGTTAATAAATGGCCTTCAAAATTAATTACAAATTAAAAACAACTTTTTAAAAATTAACAAAAATGGAATCAGATCATATAAACTCAATTTAAAAATTGAAAGAGTCAGAATTAGTTAGGAACTCAATTGGAGGCCCAAAGGACTGGGCAGCACTATCTCAAACATGTGGAATTATGAGGGGGCATGGAGTCCTGAAGAACTGATCTAAATCACTCCTGAAAACAATAGGAGTTCAAAAATGGAGAAACTTTTAGAGGAGGAACAAAAATGTTTCAGTGAGAAAAAATAAATTAGAGTATTATAAATTATCTCAAAGGGAACAGGGAATTCAGAAATGTTCTTTCTAAATACCTCTTTTTTTAAAGTAGGATGGGATCGACATAAAAATGTTTTAACTAAAGATGAGAATGAAGTGTGTATGTGTGTGTGTATGTGTGTGTCCATGTACATGCGCATGCACAGTGAGACAGAGAGAGAGAGAGAGAGAGAGAGATTTGAGACACACAAGAGAGCTGATAATATTAATAGTTTCATAGCCCTGAGATGTTGAGAATGGATGGATGCGGAGTACAGATAAAGAAATGTTTTTGATTTATTGCTGAATATCGCAAAGCCAATACATTACAGTTTCACTCAATAACATGTACAAATGTTTAATTACCCTGATGGTCACAGAATTGTACCAAAAATGCCTTTATGTTCTGAGCCACAACAGCTTCATGCCTCCAGAAGCAGGAAAGACATCAGAAGGCATCCGACCATAAGGAAGGAGAAAGAACTTTCAACTGGGGACAGACAGTAGGTATGTGGCTTGATACTCATATAATTGGTCATAAAATCTGGGCCCACCACCTCAAAATATATATTTATTTTATTATCACCTGTGTTTTCATCTATTATTGACTTGCATTTTTATGCAATGTCTTTGGTATAAATATTTTGTGGAGGAAGTAGAAAAGACCTCATCCCTGGTAATACTCTCAGAGAAACTGCATTCTATTTTATATATAATCGATTTCTCTTCAGTTCTACCAGAGTTAGCCAGTCAAATCATGACAAATTAATATTGACAATGGGGACACTTTTTCTGGGAGAGGTAAGGCCAACGAGTTATGGTTTTAGAATTATGGTGTTAAATTTAACCCTTTTGGAACCCCCCTCCTCACCTGGTAATATCAAAATTGACCCAGAATCATAAAGGACACCTATCTGTCTGAAGGGCTGGAATTTAATCTTTCAGTGCCATAAGCCTAGGTCTACCCTGCCCTCTGCCTATCCTGGTTCGCTGCCCACTGTCAGTTGACAGGAATTCCTTCTAGGATTCAGCAACGGAGAAATGGGACATCAGTTCCTTCCATTCTCGCCTCAAAACAATGAAGAAAACAGGGGTTTAAGGACTACTTTTGTATTTCATGTTTATTGCAAGAGATGTGTAGGCCATGATTAAATTGTTTAAAGACAACTTTGCATTGAAGACTAGATTCTTAGCATTTGCTGTGTCCAGAAAACTTACAGTTCTGACAGCAGTTGGGAGTTCTGCCAACTAAAGCAGTAAGGAGAACAAAAGAAGACTTTAACTTCCATGATTGAATGGATTTTAAGAATTATTACAACCATTTTCACATTATAATAGCATTTTCTAACAGCATATGATATTATTATCATCCAATTCCTTTATTTTAACTTTGTTTATTTGTTTGTTTGTTTGTTTGTTAGCCTTGGGGATGCCAAAGCAGTTAAAAGATTTATTTCCATGATGGCAGGTCAAATATAAATACAAACAACAAGGAAGAAAACTAGATTTATACTTACTAACCTGAAGTTTTCTCGCAGAACTAAGAAGTAATAATATTCAATGACAAATGATAAAAGATATGTCTTTAAATTAAATTTTTAACATAATTTTACAACACGAGGATGTTTTATTTCTTCAGTAGTCTTTCCAGAGTTAGCACTGCTATAAGGGAGTTGGTAGAAAATTAATGCACATTTTAAACAACAAGAACACAAGTGATATATCTGAAAATATGTGCTGCTTTTTTCCCCTCCCTGCACATGTGTAACTTATTGTTGTAATACAATTTATATTCCTAGAGGAAGAAAAGATTTCAACAACCAATATCTAATTGTCTGGAAATTTTGCCCACAACCTTTAAAATGATCTACTTGCTTGTATTACAAATATCTTCATCTGGGCCAGGCTTATTTATTGTGACTGTTTGTTTTGTGTTATGGTTTGTGCACTCACTGATGAAAATGCTTCTAGTCAAAGTAGTGAATTCAAAGTACAGCAACTCAATAAAAACTTTAATTAATCAGGACATGAGCAAAGTGTATAAAACTGTCACATGCTGAAGAAAGTATAAAATATTCTAATTGAAAGTGTCATCTCATTGGTGAAATACTTTCATTCTCTTTTACTGCAGTCTTATACACTTGTCCTTCAGCTTATGAGAAAATACTAAGGGGAAAATGCCTGATGAACCTCAGGTGTATAAGATAATAAGTCTGAACCATATTTATGCTTAATAAATATTTTTAAAATACAAGGAACACATGTAGAATATTTTAAAGTAATAATGGAAGTGGCTCTGGAAAAAAATCAATTCAGGCTTATCTAAAGTGTAAAATAGTTTGAATCAAAGCAAGCACTTGCTTTATAACCTAATTTAGGAGATAATTAGCCAAAGCTACAGAAAAGTAGAGATTAAAATCAGATACTGCAACTGTGATACATTAACACAAAGTTGTAAAAATTTGACATCTGTGGAACAGCTTTTTTTTATCTATAGTTAAAAATTTAGTCCTCAAGTCTAATTAATAGATAGCATTAGGGTCCCTTTGAGGATCATAGCATGAAGATGATCCATAGGGATGAAGTACCATTCAAATAATGATGTTGGATGGGTATCTAGATATTTCACAGGGCAAAACCTAACCCAGTTATACTATATGGAAACATGTTTCATGACAAAAAAAAAAAAAGAGAGAGAGAGAGAGAGAAACAGAAAGCAAGCAACCAGTACAATTGGCTATTCGTACCTGTTTTTTGTGGCCCAATGACAAGGAATTTTGGCAAGTGGTCACAAGTTTTCTCTCTGGACCAAATGTCTTTGTGCCGTTTATCATCACATGGATTCTGCATAAAGGAAGAATAATGAATCATACTGTGTAATGATTTCCTGGCTCTGTTCTGTAATAGTTGTTCAAAGGACAGGATTGAATTCTTGTCTGATACCCTAGAACTAGGAGTTAGATCCTGTTCTAGTTCTGATATTCTGATTTCCAAATTATTTTCTTCTGAAATGGCATTTTTTTTTCCTTCAAGGTTAGAGCTTAGCATCAAGTTGATTTTGCTGTCATCCTCTTCCGAAACCTGGCTGGGTTCTAACTGCTGAGATTCCACTCTACATCTAGAAACATGTCCTCTGGATTTATGTTTCCTGTCTGTATACCTGACCATTCACTTGTCCGAACCTCTTCTGACCATAGCTTCTTACATATCTGTGCTCTGCCCTAATCTTTCCTATTTCTCTTTCCCTGGGGCTAGAGGGCCGTCCTTGAACTCCACACTTGGACAACTTTTCCTCTCCTTCTTGCACTATGTGCTATTCTGTGCTGATCCAGCAATCCTAATGTTTGGTCATACCCTACAAGCTGATAACATGTTGATCAACATTTGTAGCCTGTATCTCTCTCCTGACCTCCTAACCTGTTTTTTAAATGGAATCTGTATAATTGCTATATAAACATAGTGAGGAAATGCCAGACCCATCCTACCCATAACCATAGGTCCAATTTTATCTCCATCTCAACCTTCTCATGTTTCATTCTCCCCCCTTTTCATTTGAGTGACCCACATTTATTTTTTAATCATGACATTTAAAAAAAAAAAAGGGCCATTAAATGAAAATAATACAGTTTAAAAAATATGTACTGATAGTTAACTTGGTTTTATTATATTATTAATCTAAATAATATATTCAAAAATCATTTTCACAAATAAAGTTCTGTCTAAAAACAAGTATTAGGCATTAAGACAATTATAATTTATATTCATAATCCAAATATTAAAATTACATAAAATAACTAAAAATTTATGATTCATATTTGTGTAATTTAGTCAGTTCTTTTTTTCATATTTTATTTTTATTTATTTTTCTTGTTGTTGGTATTGTTTTATTTCAATTTTTTAAAAATAGTTTATTGTCAAATTGGTTTCCATATAACACCCAGTGCGCTTCCCCACAAGTGCCCTCCTCCAACACCTCCACCTCTTTTCCCTCTCTCCCTCCCCCTTCAACCCTCGGTTCCTTTTCAGTATTCAGTAGTCTCTCAGGTTTTGCCTCCCTCTCTCTCCCCAACTCTCTTTCCCTCTTCCCCTCCCCCTGGTCCTCCATTAGGTTTCTCCTGTTCTCCTGTTAGACCTATGAGTGCAAACATATGGTATCTGTCCTTCTCTGCCTGACTTATTTCGCTTAGCATGACACCCTCGAGGTCCATCCACTTTGCTACAAATGGCCAGATTTCATTCTTTCTCATTGCC
>NC_043700.1:102473959-102507163 GCF_006229205.1 Suricata suricatta | reverse complement strand
TGTCTCTCCACACCCTCATCAGCATCTATAGTCTTTTGATTTGTTCATTTTAGCCACTCTGACTGGCATGAGGTGGTATCTCCATGTGGTTTTGATTTGTATTTCCTGATAATGAGTGATGTTGAGCATCATTTCACGTGCCTGTAGGCCATCTGGATGTCCTCTTTGGAGAAGTGTCTGTTCATGTATTCTGCCCATTTCTTCACTGGGTTATTTGTTTTACAGGGGTGAAGTTTGGTGAGTTCCTTGTAGATTTTGGATACTAGCCCTTTATCTGAGATGTCATTTGCAACTATCTTTTCCCATTCTGTCAGTTGCCTATTAGTTTTCTTGACTGTTTCCTTTGCAGTGCAGAAGCTTTTGATCTTGATGAGGTCCCAATAGTTCATCTTTGCTTTCATTTCCCTTGCCTTTGGGGATGTATTGAATAGGAAATTGCTGTGGTTGAGGTCAAGGAGGTTTTTTCCTACTTTCTCCATGAGGGTTTTGATGCTTTCCTGTCTCACATTCAGGTCCTTCATCCATTTTGAGTTTATTTTTGTGTATGGTGTAAGAAAGTGGTCTAGTTTCACTCTTCTGCATGTTGTTGTCCAGTTCTCCCAGCACCACCTGCTAAAGAGGCAGTCTTTTTTCCATCACATACTCTTCCCTGCTTTGTCAAAAATTAATTGGCTGTACATGTGTGGGCCCAGTTCTGGGTTCTCTAGTCTATTCCATTGGTCTATGTGTCTGTTTTTGTGCCATAATCAGTTCTTTAACCACATCTTTTTCTTTTTTATTTTTTACTATTATTTATTTATTTATTTTGAGAGGAAGAGACTGTGCCCCAGTGGGGAAGGGACAGAGGGAAGAGGGAGACACAGAATCCAAAGAAGGCTCCAGGCTCTGAGCTACCAGCATAGAGCCTGATACAGGGCTCCAACTCACAAATCATGAGGCCAAATATTTCAGTTATTTTCCATTTAGAGTCTCTTTCTTTGATGAATATTTTTCAAGAATAAACTTGTTGAAACTTGTTGTTTCAGGAATAAATATTGTTCAAGAATAAATAAGTCATCTTTAATTAAAACTTTTGACCCTTTTGCCAAATACAAGTGCTGCAAAATCATAGACTTCTCAACATTACATTCCAGCACAGAGTATAAATTTATCTAATTAAAAAAATTTTCAATTATAGAATGCCAAATTAAACCCTCTAGTTCATTTGAATTCTCATAACTTAATTTGTTTAGTCTCCTCCCTTCTTGTTTTGAAGTTTAAGATAACAAAAAGCACTAAAGGAAGAGAAAAATATGAAATATATTTTTCCTCAAAATAATATTTTAATATTTTTCTCAAAAATAATATTCAAAGCTGCTTGCCCTCATTGTCATCATATAGACTGAAAGGGCCTAGGTTGTCTTGACATTTCACAGAACTTACCACTAGTTTTCTATACTGACTTAATGTTACTTGTACTTAATAGGTACCAAGTGTCAAGCACTCTCTCTTGGTAAGATGCATGCACTCCAAAGTGTAGAAAATAGGCCAGTATCACCTTTTTTGTTTTTTTTTAGGTCCAGTAGTCTGAAGGATACCAAGTAAAGGTCTTTTTTGTTGTTGTTGTTCTTTGTGATTTCAATTACTAAGAAAGAACACAGGGCTGGAGAGGCCTCTTTGGGTTTTGGGAGCAGCATTTTATTGCACTTGGAAATACTGCTCTGAGTCATTGACAGGAAGATGCAGAAAATTGCTAGTTTTTGAACCCAGAATAAGGAAGAGTCCTGCAAGACGGAAGACTCTCTGCAAGAGGTAAGAGGTACAAGCAACTCTCCCACTTGGATCGTACATCTGGGAAGATCTATGGTACTATGGCATCCATGGTACAGAAGGATGCCAAGGAGAGTTTTGGTTAAGCTCCAGAGAAGAATTACAGTGTGCATTCCGAAGATTCTGCAGCAAGGTGTACCAACTGTAACAGTCATTCAAACTGGTGTCTACTCATATGCTACTGGGCCCTAGAAGAGATAGTGATTCTCATGGATTTTCAAAGTGATTGTGTTGAGTATTAGAAGTTGACTGCTGCAAGACCAACCAAATCCTAAATTCAGTTGGACCCAGTAGCAGTTCATTGTTAGATGGAAATGGTATGCCTGAGACTGATCTCAAGCTGATCCAAAGACTACAAGTAACCTTTACAAATGAGTAACCCAGACCTTCATGTCACCTATCACTGTTCAACCAATATCTCTATATCAGCTCGTTCCTATACTTTCATGGAAGAGCCCCTATATCTGCTGATGAAGAAGGGGATGCTCAAGCTTGTTTTGTGGATAGATTGACTCATATGTTAGCAGTGGCTGAAAGTGGACTGCTGTTGTACTACAAGCCCCATACAGGGAGGTTTCTAAAAACTAGTGGTTAAAGGAAAACTTCCAATTAACAGAGTCCTGGGAAATGTTCCTGGTCATCTACTTTTTTTGTGGATAGACTAGTAGGGCAATATAAGAAGAGGACAGATGAATAAGCAGTGGTGAATAGGTTAGCCAAGGGACTTAAAGGAGTGACATGGGAGTATTAGGGCTAATAAATTCTATGAAAAGACATGTGGATGGACCCATGGTAGTGACCAAAAAATGTGATGATCTTTGTACTGCACATTAATGTACACCAAAGAGTATTAAATGTAGAAGTGTTAAACAACCAAGTGGACAGAATGATTCAGCCAGTTCCCAACATTCCCACATGTCACCGAAGCTCTGTCCTTAGCCAACCCATTACTAGAGCAATGGGTTTGTGAATGGAGTACACATGGTATCAAGATGGAAGCCATTCATAAGTTTCCTTCTCCCAAGTCTGCTCTAGTTACAGCCACTGTTGAATATCTGACCTGTTAGTAAGAGAGAACAGTTCTAAATCCCAGAAATTGACTGTCTTACCACTTAGTAGAGCACTGATTATATTGGACACTTTTGTTTTGAAAAGGACATGATTCATCCTGACCCATGCTGACATATATTCAGAATATGGATTTGCCTTCTCTACTCACATAGGGTGTATCCTCTTTCTCTTTCCTGTTTTACTTTTTTCCCCTTATAGGTTTTTTAGAGAGTATCTCTTCAATAAATCATTTGGAGCCAAATTTCCTATCTCAGACTTGATTCTAATGAATCTTCTATCCCCAGTTTCCATTGGAACACAAGTGCAGTGCAAAATAAAAAAAACAATAATATATAAAGACAACTGCATTTTGTGAGAATTCACGTTGGGAAAAGTTAGGGTATACTTTTTGGGTTTTTCTAAGAATCAATCTGTAAAACTTGTGATAAAAGGAGTTAACTACAAGCCAATAAACTTCACACTTATTATTCATTTTGCACAATACCTCAAATGTTATTTTATTTTTACCAGTCTCTTTAATTTCTGCCATCTTTTTAATTAGTAATCAATCTCAAATCCTCAATAGTCTAGCTTCAGTTTAATTCCATAACCATAATTTTCACTATAGTAGAGAAGGGTAAACTTTTTGTTTTTCTTTTCTTCTTTCAGTTAATCCCCCATTTTGCATAGTCTATAGGTCAGCCAGAGACTATATTTCACAATCCCTTTTGAATCAAGCTTTCTTCATCTGAATCATTTCAGTCCAAAGTAAGCCAAAATGATGTAAAGTATCTTTTTAAGGATAAGACCACTCTCCCTGGATTTTCCCTTTCTTACTGACTGCCAGCTGTAAAATGTTTACAATTGTAACATGTGCCTTAGAGTCAGAGACACTGAATAGCTGCCAACATGGGGCGCTGGACAACCCTCTATGTGGAATAGGACTACCTAATGCTCCTAAATGTCCTGCCCATTTTAGACAGTTGTATGAGTAAGACATATATATCTGTTTTATTTAGTCAATATATTGTTTGGAATGTTGTCATTATAGCAACATTGCCTATACTCTAACTCCATGTGTTTCAAAGCACTTGCCTGTGAGAAGATAAGGAACTTGTGTCACAATGTGAGTTATTGAACTGCTTACTGCAGTAAGAACATCCTGCTACAAGCAAAAACAAAATTCCAGCTGAAGCAGCCAGGGTGTTCAGTGATACAGTTGGGTTTACATGTTTCACAAGGTTTTTGTCTCGTGGCAAATCAGGAACAAGCAATTCAAGCCCATTCCTGGACCATACTTTGAGTAGCACTGCTCTGAATTAACAATCACCAACACCATACACAAAAATAAGCTCAAAACGTATTAAAAATCTAAGTGTGAGCCCTGAAACCATAAAATTCCTAGAGTAAAACAGGCAAACAGGCAGTAATCTCTTTGACATAGGCCTTAGTAACATTTTTCTAGATATGTCTCCTCAGGCAAGGGAAACAAAAGCAAAAATAAATTATTGGGACTACACCAAAATAAAAAAGACTTTTCACAGCAAAGAAAACCATCAAGAAAATAAAAAGGCAGCCTACTTAATGGGAGAACATATATGCAAATGATATGTCAGACAATGGGTTAATACTCAAAATATAAAAAAAAACTTTTATAACTCAACAGCAAAATAAATCCTATTAAAAAATGGGCAAAGGGCCTGAACAGATCATTTTCTAAAGAAGACATACGGGTGGCCAATGGACACATGAAAGGATGCTCAACATCACTAATCATCAGGGAAATGCAAAAATCAAACCACAATGAGATAGCTCCTTACACCTGTCAGAATGGCTGGAAACAAAGACAATAAATAATTGGCGAGGATGTGGAGGAAAAAGAACTCTCTTGCACTGTTGGCAGGAATGTAAATTGGTACAGCCACCATAGAAAACAATACGGAGGTTCCTCAAAAAAGTAAGAATAGCAATACCTTGTCATTCAATAGCGCTTTACTGGGTATTTATCCAAAGAAAACAAAAACACTAATTCATAAAGATATATGCACCTCTATGTTTATCGCAGCATTATTTGCAGTAGCCAAGATATGGAAGTGCCCTAGGTGTCCATCGGTAGAAGGATAGAGAACACATGGCATATACAATGGAATATTACCAAGACAAAAAATAGAATGAGATGTTGACATTTGTGACTACATGGACGGACCTAGAGGGTATTTTACTAAGTGAAGTAGGTCAGACAGAGGAAGACAAATGCCATATGATTTTGCTTATATATGGAATCTAAGAAATAAAATGAACAAACATAAAAGCAGAAAGAGACCCATAAATAGAGAATGAACTGAAGGTTGCCAGAGGGCAGAGGGCAAAATGGGTGAAAGGTGGTGAGAAGTACAGACTCCCAGTGCAGAATCACAGGAATATAAGGTACAGCAAAGGGAATATAGTCAATGGTATTCACAGGGTCATGTGAGGACAGTAGCTATACTTGCGGTGAACTTAGCATAACATATAGACGCCTGAAATCACTATGTTGTAAACCTGAAATTAATGTAACATTGTGTCAACTCTACTCAATTTAAAAAACTGCCAAAACCAACCAAATGTTTCAGTTATACTCTATTCACTATTATAGCTATACTCATGTCTGTACCTGATTCTTCCAAACTTATTTGAACAATTTATTTTTCTGCGCAATGCTCTCATTTTTTTTTACCAATCCATAGTAAAAATTTCACCAATTATTCTAGTGTCACCTAATATGTCCCATAAAACTTCCCTATTTATTTTAGAAGGGTGGCATAGCCCAGTTGTTAAAAGAGTGTGAGCTCAAGAGGGAGACAGCCTGTGTCTTAATGGAATTTTCCTAAATTCTCTGGGTCTCAGTTTACTTATCCAAAAAATAATGATTGATGGAATCTACTTCAAATGGTTAGTGAGAGCATTAAAGGAGCTAATATATTTAAATGAGTAAATTGTTCTCTATAAAAGAGAGTAATTATTATGTGATCCCATGTTAGCCTTTCCCCCCACTTTGTCCAGATAGTTAGTCAGTTGAAGCAGCAGAAAGAAATTACTACTGTTGATGGACTGGTTTAGTATAAATATCCTTCCTGAAAGCAGACTTCCTGGTTTACTGTCTGAACCCTAGCACCTAAGGTGGTTGTCTCTTCTCAGCACAAAGTCATTATTTGATGACTAGATTTCTGAGATGTATGAATGTATGACTTACTTGATAGGGAAATAGCTTGGACTTTCTTCAGGAAAACTTGAGAATATACATATATATATAGATATATACCCGAAGACCCCTATATAATCCAACACAATATATTTTTGAATATGCTTGCTGTCTGGCTCCTACAACTCATCCAATTTATTGTTTTAGCAACTAAAATATCACCCGATGTAAGAGGCCTTCTCTGATGACCACAGCGAAAGCACTTCCTCCCAATCCTGTCTCTCTACAGTAGCTTCTGGTCACATTTCCTTTACTGTACCTGAAATTATTCTATTCAAGTATTTGTTTACAGTAAGTTTAAATTATATATATATAATGCACTTATATTTATGATTCTATCTCAACTAGAATGTGAGTTCTCTGAAGGGAAGACCTGTGTTTGTCTTCTTGATTGCTACAATCTAATACATAAGAAGTGTTTGATAAATATGGACTGAATGATTGATTAACGGACCTAAGACAAGCACAGTAAACCTATAGTAATAGGCAGAGACAGATTCTGATGTGTTTGAAAAGTAACATAGTATGAACTGTGTAGACATTTTATTTCCAAATCTATGACAAAAAAGCATCTTCAGCCTCCAATGATGTCTTTCATCGTGACCCCGGAAGCCAGTGTTTGCTATTTCCTTAAGCCATCACTTTATACCTAAACCTTTTCCTCATATTAACTGTTTTTTTGTAAAGAACTTTATTTCTCCACTCTATTTTATATGTTAAACAATAGGAAAGCAGTTCCCATGACCTATGCTTATCAAGTTTCCCCACATACATCTCCATGAAGAACAAATCTCAGATTAGGTGTTTAATTCATCTCCTCAGATGGTTTCTCTATTCTTAGCAAAGGTAGACAAGCAAACTGATCAATCATTCAGTGCCGCTGCTGAAAGTGTCTTTCGTGACATCTTCTGGTTCCCTATGCTCAACTAGGCCACTTATTTTCTTTATTGCAGTACAAATGTCTGGCCATTCAAATTTCTGCATGCAAAACCTGTGAAATTAGACATTCACAGCAATGGATGAATTCAATATAAGACTTGAAAAGAGTTTTCTTTGACACACGGAACATGGATAAACATGCTTGTTTTAGTACACAAAGACACTAGCTATTTCTAGTTGTATTTTCCCAAGAAATTATACCAACAGATATAAACTATCAAATAAAATTTCTGGATGCCGTTACAGTGTTTGCTGTTCCAAGTGCTTTTATTACTAACAATTCAATTGATACTACTCCCATTTTCCTACATGTGTTTTATAGTTGGTGGCATTTGTATACCTCAATCTAGGCAGATTGCCTGTGTTTATAACTACATCCCTTCTATGTTATGCTACTTTGAGACTTTCCAGATGTCCATTATATCTTCTTTCACCTCTTTTCCTGTATGTTTCCCCTTGTGTCTGTTAATCACAAGTTTATTAACAGAATGCTTTGCATTTCCTATTTTATATTCTGAAAATGTTTGTTTAGATTTTTCCCAATCTGATTTTTCTTCTATTGCCTGAATACTGACTAACAGCTAACATAATACCTAGCCTTTATTGATCACCTTCTATATTCCAGGCACTTGGTTGACATAGATTATTTCTAATCCTCAAAGCAACCTGGCAAGACAGATATCATTATCCCTTCTTTACACCTGAGGAGACTGAGATGCAAGGTGTTTTATTTAGGTCTTGCTGAAGGTCACACAGCAAGTTAGCTTCAAATTTGGAATCCAAAGCTGGGGTTGTCTCTGCAGTTAAATAGTGTTTGTGTGTGTGTGTGTGTGTGTGTGTGTGTGTGTGTGTGTGAGAGAGAGAGAGAGAGAGAGAGAGAGAGAGGGAGAGAGAGAGAGAGAGAGATTAAGAGAGAGAGAGACAGAGAGAGTTTCTAGCAGTGATTATGAAGGTGAAAGGATCTTCCCAAGAAAAAGCAAAGCATTTCCTTGTACTTTCTTACTTCGTTCCATTGCTATTATTTTAATTTCAAAAATCAGAAAATTACAAAGCAATCATATCTCTTTTCCTTCTCTAATCTGATTGTTCTCTGCATATCTGAAACTGCCATAAACAGTAATCTACTGTTTTAAATATCTAGCACTGTAGATATATTGAAACTTAAAAACAGTTCAGTTAAAATTGCTTTAGGCAGCTCATGGTTACAGTGCCAGTCTAGTAAAAATGCATGTAACTCAGCTCTCACACAGGTAAAGAGGATGCAGGTGGTTTTGCACACGGAATATATGATGAGGTGAGGCAGATTTACTTTTAGGAAGATATAAGAGTGGTAGAGAGAAGATTCCCTGAGGTGATGGATCAAATTTAGAAAGGGGAGTAAATTCTGATGAAATCGTGTTGCTGAGAAGGGTTTTAGCACCCTGCTTTTTCCTCTCCATTTGAGTAAAAATTTCAAATTCATAATCAAACTAAAAATACGTATTTAAAAAATCACACTGAAGTTCATAGTTTTATAGAATACATGAAAATAACTTCTGTTCTCATTAGATGTAGTTGGAATAACGTTGCCTTTACTCTACTAAAAATCTGCTTTGCTCATTGCTTCTCCACATCCTTCACTGACAAGGACACTGTGGAATTATCAGTGAGATTGATTACCCACTCTCAAGTCATGTGCTTATTCTGGATAACCGGGACATATCTAGACTTTAATAGCTAAAGCGTTAAAAATGCCCAGTGCTCATGGCAAGATTATTTTGTTAATTACAAATGTTTCAGAGGTTATTGGCTTTCTCTTCATTTCCTCTCTGCTTGCCTTCTGCTGTTCTGACCTCACTGTTTAAAAGAGAATGCTATGAAAGAAGTATTTGTGTCTCTCTTAAAATTCTTCTTCCTCCCTATCTGGTTGTGTTGTTTTAAAAGTTCTTCTGTTTATTGAGTTTCTCCATGGACATGTCTTAAACAAAATCCTTTTCCAATCTGTTTTATACAGGCTGGTGACTTCCAATTTTTTTGTCTCAGTGTCATTTAAGCCTAATACAACCCACATATACTGATGAAGAATTTTAATAGGCTATGGATGTTATTCTCAGTGCTTCAATCAGCAAATCCTTATGGAGAAAGTCTGACACACACACCATCTTTACAAAGTTGACTCCACCTGCACACTATGTAAAATGCAGTAAGTCCATCAACTCCTTGGAAAAGCCTTTCCTTTCTGAGTGCACTGATTTATAATGAATGCTCTCTCCATTGAGCTCCTGTAGCACTTAATGGTCTGATTCTTACTCCAACTTGCCTACCAAAGTAGTGTGAATATAGAGGAGCATAAATGACCACTTTAGAGAGTGGGAGTGGATGGAAAAGGGCTTGTAGTTCTGTGTAGGTCTGGGGTGCCAGCTCCATGAGAGCTGTTTTAAACACAAAAAACCTCCAATTTACCCTAATCAGATGATAGGTTTACTCTGGAGCTCTGAGTATATTAAACAGATGACTGCACATTCCTGGATACAATATCTTATATTATTGTTTATGGTTTTATGAATATCCTGTTAGAGAACCTAGATAGTCAACTCAATTTAAAAAACTGTATGTTTAAATTCTTATTAATAGATTTATTTAATATAGCATATTCATTCACAGTATGTCATTCAAGTTATCAGACATATCTTCAGGGCACACAAACAAAAATTTAGGACTTTATTGTTGTTATACTTGAATTATGTGCTCAAAATCTATGTTTTATAATGATTTTAATTCAGAAAGGGTGGAAATATTATAACATTTATTTTATTTATTTTATGGCACTATCTGCAAGTAGTTTTTCTATTACTAAACCTCAGTAAGCTATATGTGTGGGGAATTTGACACTTAACAAGATCATGTTTGCAACTAATTGACAAGAAAAGGAAAATCCATGACTTATGTCACCATTTTTGGATGTCAGAATGTCTGACAGCATTGAATAACCAAATAGGGAAGTGCTTCATTGTAAGTTAAAAATTAAAATCACGAGGAATGACAACATACTTGGGAAACACTCCTGAAAGGTTTACATACTACTCTGAGTTAGGAAAATAAGTGTAACAAATACATAATTCAAACCGTGATTAGGGAAAAAATACAGAAAAATAAGATGATGATGTCTGTGCCTCTATCACACGTGCCATCTATGAAGTGATGAAAAATTACTCTGGCTACTTAACTGAAAAGGCTAAACGATGAATACATAGAAATTAAAACACAAAATTCTAGAGCCCTTAGTCCCCAAACTGTTGCAGATCAGTTTTCCTTTAACCTCAATGTCTCACCCACAAACAATTTCTACCATTGCTCTAAAGATCTCACTGTTTTCACCACCATGAAGCTACTCAGAGTTTCCCTTTTTCCCAACTTCAGTTCCCCCTGTTCCTTTCTGTCCTGGAAGGAAGCTTCTGGTATAATCTTGATTGGCCAATACTCTTTTTTTTTTAAATTATTTTCATCTTTAGAACCTACAGAGAATTGCTCCTTGTTGCCCATCAATTTCACATTACTCTGATAGTTTTCAATGGTTTACCAACTGACTTGTGTGTGCTTCCCAAGGTTCATTTCTATTGGATTCCTATTGTTCTCTAAGAAAGAGCTGTTTACATTATTGTTCTTTGTGAACATACACACACCTCTGCCTTTGCTTATTCATTCATGAGATTTTAATGACAGTGGTTATGGTATTATGCTGGGTTCTAGGTTATAAACATGAATAAATATAGTCTCAATCCTTCAGGTTTGCATGAGCTGGCATGTAACAGGCATTAGTGTCTGCAATAGCATATGGTAAGTGCAGTAATAGAGCCATTAAAGGTATAGAGTGGAAAAGAGAGGAATAAATATGAAAACAAATTTTAATGTCATTTTGTTCACATTACCGGGAGCTATTATGGTTTGTAAGTTCTATGAAGGCCAAAAACTTTCTATTATGTAGGTACTTTGAAAGTATAGGTCAAGGGGTACCTGGGTGGCTAAGCCAGCAAAGTGTCCAACCTCGGCTCAGGTCATGATCTCATGGTTCTTGAGTTCAAGACCCGTGTCCACACAGAGCCTGACGCGGGGCTCAAACCCCATGAACTGTGAGCCTGCTTCAGATTCTGTGTCTCCCTCTCTCTCTGAACCTCCCCTGCTCGCACTGTCTCTCTCTGCCTCTCAAAAATAAATAAAAGACCTAAAAAAAAAAAAAAAGACCCGTGTCTAGCTCAGGGCTGACAACTCAGAGCCTGGAGCCTGCTTCAGATTCTTTGTCTCCCTCTCTCCTCTGCCCCTGCTCGTGCTCTGTCTCTTTGTCTCTCAAAAATGAATAAATATTTAAAAAAGTTTAAAAAATTATAGGTCACACAAATACACACTGAGTACACCACCAGATTCTTCTAAAGTATCAAGGTATACCTGAAATTTCATCCTGCAGAAGGAGTTGATGACAGAAATAGATTTATTTTTCTAAATGTAAAACTGCCACTTTGATGTGATTGGAAGTACACTGCAGTAGCAAAAATAAAACCTGAGCTTTACTCCTGACTTGTCTCTAATAATCCAAGTGACTCAGAACAAGATATTCCATCTTGCTAGGTGCCACCCATTTCTTCTCTAAAATGAATAGGTAGGGCTGGACGTCCCTAACTTCTTATTCTGCATTTACAATCTACAATTCTTTGTGTCAGAATTCATTTATTCCTTCAACAGACACATAATAATAGAAGCTACAGTGTGTATGTTGCTAGACCTTGTGATTTGTTTATGTCACAGTTGTTCAAATTTCATCATTTCTAAGCTGGAGGATTTCACAGCTAGAATCACAAAGGTGCTAACTCTTAAGGTTAGCACCTTTGTGATTTACTTTCCTACGTCTTTAATCCTGGAGATGCTGGCGTGGAGAAGGAAAAAGCTCTTTGAGCATTCCCTTGGTCACACGGGCAAGCAGGAATCCACATCACGCTTGGCATGTTTGTTGATAGTGAGAGTCTGGAGTGACTGCGTGAAGATTGAGGCTGAGCTAACCTGACAGCTTGAGAGCTTAAAAGCATCGATTAGTGAATGTGCAAGAATCTGACCTTCTAAATGCCTCCATGTTGTGGTTTTAGTTTCTATAATGAGAGTTAAAAGGAAAAAAAAAAAGGAAGTCCTATTCTTCCATGCTTCAGAGTGATTATTCCACTAAAACAAAAAGGGACATGAATAAATAGGAACCCGTGAGAATCCTTTTAAGAATCTTACACACTAGGGACTAGAGTGAGGAGAATAAACTCTAGGGACAGAGTTCCATGTGTGTCCTCAGCATATATTCTCACACTTAGCAGCTTTGAAAGAATCAGGTTCCAGTGGAGGAAGCACAGAAACATTCTGTGTTGTACTTACCATGGTGTCCATTGATAGATATTCATATTGCACTTTTTAATTAGGTGACAAAGCAGGTGCACATATATGGTAGTTGGTGCTAATGAAAATTTACATAAAGAACCAAAGATGTGAAGAGTATCATTATTCATGTTTTATTTTTATTCGTAGTAACAAAAATGTACAAACTAAAAATCTTGAGAAAAATAAGTTGATTTACTTTTTAAAAGTGAAATACACTAAATAAGACATGCTTAGAAACAAAAATGAGTACCTGACTTTTGAGAATGTATAACAATGACTCTGAGAATGTATAACAATGACAGACACATAATACTAATCTATCCCAAGTCTGTAGGGTTGTGCTGAGTGGGCTACAAAACATTTAATTAGTGCTGGTTATGCTTATAATTTTTTTGCAAAACTAAATTCATGTTGTATAAAGAACATGATGATAATGTTCATAGATGCTCTGTTTATCATTATAAATATGAATATGGAAAGAAGAGATTAGCACCAGGGAGAAGGACTAAATTATTATGCACTTCATCTTTACTTAGCCATTTGTAGTCTTGTAGACATGGTTTATGCCTGGCAAAATTGATCAGATTTCTTCAGTAAGTCAGCTGTCCTCAAAAATCTCACATACCTGAACAATTCTTTCTTGAACTTAACTGCTCTTCTGCTTTCTACTCCTTGTTTTCCTTTTTTTTTTTTGAAAATTTATTTTTTTAATTTTTTTAAAGTTTTTATAGTTTATTTATTTTTGAGACAGAGAGAGGGACAGAGCACGAGTGGAGGAGGGGCAAAGAGAGAGGGAGACCTAGATTCTGAAACAGGCTCCAGGCTCTGAGCTGTCAGCACAGAACCTGATGTGGGGCTTGAACCCAAAAACCGCTAGATCATGACCTAAGCTGGAGTCAGAAGTCAGCCGCTTAGTTTACTGAGCCACCCAGGCACCCCTCCTTGTTTTCCTTCTTAAACATGTTTGAGAATATATGGTACTTTAGTTAATGAGAAATGCTTGCAACTTTATGTTTCAGTCAAAAGAAACCATATAAATAATTTTCTTGATAAAATGGGAGTCTTTTAGTATTTACTTTTCAATGTTATTTAAATACTTTTATGACGGTCGCCTGGGTGGCTCAGTTGGCTTGAGCTGAGCATGTGACTCTTGATGACTCTTGATTTTGGCTCAGGTGGTGATCTCAGTTTGTGGGATCAAGCCCTGCATCTGGGCTCTCTGCTGACAGTGTGGAGCCTGCTTGGGATTCTCTCTCTCCTCTCTGTCTCTCTCCAAATAAATAAGTAAACTTTAAAGAATTAAAAAAATAAGTATTTTTATGATAAGCTATTTTGATAAACATGTAAATTACAACAGCAATACCAAAAATTTATGAATTCTCTGAAGCCTTCTCTGATTAATTCTAGCATTTGTTAAGAACTGTCTAGGAATTTACCTCTATGATGCTATTCAAAATTGTCAGCCCTTTCTAATGTTTTGTGTATTCGTAGGCTCATATGTCCACAATGACTTAGTTCTCTAGGAAATAGCTCTATTTTCTGTGTCTAATTTTCATTTATACCACCAACTGACTAATGTAGTATTTCATATTTAACAGATATTCGATCCATATTTAGAATCATCGAGTAGACCAAATTGTATTGGAGTTTGTGTATCTTTGATTATATTTACCCCTTGCTTAAATGAACAGCATCACTTATATTAAAATAATATCAAGAAATACAATTCTTAATTGAAAAAAACTCACACAATATTAAGATATACAAATCCTTCATCTAAAGAAAACTTTCTTTCCTCTAAAGGAAAAGGAAAATTGTCACTTGTGGCTACTGACTCATTTCTTATATGTTAGTTGTTTGCAACCGTTGTGAAGTTGGCTACTTTGTACTGTTACTGTACCATGAATTATAGATATCTCACAAATAAACATGTGTGAGAGAAGAATTGATTTACTATCAATGATTTATCAGTTTTATAAGTGTGTGGCACTTTTGAATAATGCCATTTATGGGACACAGAGCTTGGCCTTTATGAAACTCAGCAGCTACTTGGTATAATGCTGTACACTGCAATAATTATGTATTCATCTATTTATCTGTCTACCTTATACACCAAACATAGAAATGATCAAGCAACTTACTAGAGGGGCAAAATAATTAAAATGTGTAGTTCAACAAAAACACAAATGGTGAAGAGTTCCTGAATGAAGAAAGCATCAGACTAAAGTATGAATTACTCTGGCAGTCCATTGTAAAGCATGTTTTGGAATATATGCTAGAGAATAAAAATAGCAAGGAAATTCTGCTGACTTTGGGAGAAAATACTGTGTTTCATTCTTTGCACTCACTAAAGCAATTAGCCTTACCTTATGCACAGTATAGATGCCCAATAAACAGGTGTTGGACGACTTCCCGACTGTATAGACACAGAGTGGCATGTAACATGAATTATGGAATAAGAAGGAACATAGAGTCTTGGGGAGAGAGAGGGATGGTAACAAGCCTGGTTCACAGTGATTTTTCATTAACAATGATGCTATTCCTCTACCAATTGCTTAGCAGGGGACTATGTGATCTGCTCTCTGCAGCCAGCTCATTGATTGTGCAGGTCAATGTAATGTAATGCATAAAGAACCAAGAAAATGGGAGGTAGCATTTTCTCAGATAACTGCTAAGAAGCAGATAGTTTACATTTTCATACAATGAGGCTGAATGGCTCCCATGGAAGCTAAATTATTTGTAAAAGTGATCCTAAAAACGACAATCTTTCTTTTACCAATAAATCTGGTCCTAGTGACAGATTAATTAAAATTTAAAGAAATGTGAAGACCTATTAAAGACAGTGTTTGTAGAAGCATGAGGTAAAAAGTGCTTTTTCCTTTTCATGTATGCTATCTGTGTTTATACATACATATCGGGGATTAGTTATAGGGTCTTAGATTATGATGGCTCTTGGCTCCTATCTCCCTAGATACCCAGTACCTACCCATTTTACTGCCAGTTAGTACTCACACTAAATGAGAGTCAAAATAATTAGCATTGAGGAGACACCAATGATAAAACAACATCTTCAAAGCAAAAGTTCCGAACCAACCAAACCAACAAGTAAAACACCACAGAAACAAAACATACACTTAATAAATTGAAGAGAATGAAACTACTGAATAAAAAAAAGAAGTTTGTGTTGAATGTCAGTTTTCATATCTCCAGCAGAGTTCCTAATACAAATCACGCCCTGCTTTCCTTCCTTCCACCACAGGAGAGGATGTTCCGCCTCACCTGCCAGAGAGGGTCTTGTTGCTCAGGGAAGAGCTGGAAGTACTTGTGCGCGAGTTGCACGGGAGGCAGAGTTTGCAATTTCAGGTTAGTCCAGCTCTGCACGAAGTTGGCCAAGTTCACAAAGGTATATAACCCCAGGCGGTCATTCCCATAGTTCGACAAATGGGTCATGAAAATGCTGATCTGAAAGACAAATACAAATGGCCATAAAATATAACATACTTATGGTCAAATTGGAATAGAATCTTCAGGCATTACTTCAACTAACCTTGGAATTTCATGAGAAGTACAAGTATCATTTTAGGTGGTGTTATGAACTGAATTGTGTTCTTCCCAAATTTGTATGTTGAAACCATAATGTCCAATGGGATGATTCAAAGATTGGGCTTTTAGGAAGGTAATCATGGTTAAACAAGGTCGCAAGGCCAGGGTCCTAGTCTGGTAGGTCTTGTGACCTTATAAGAGAAAGAAATACCTGCACTCTCTCCCTCTCTCCTTCCTCCTTCTCTCCTCCTTTCCCCTCTCACTCTACTTCCTTCTTTCTCATTTTCTCTCTCCTTTCCTCCCTCTCTCTTTCTCTTCATCCTCTTCCTTCTTCTCTGCTACTCCCCTGTCTCTCCCTTTCTCCCATTTTCTTCCCCTCTCTCCACTTTCTCTCCATCCCTTCCTCCATTTTTCCTTTCCTCATTCTCCACCATCTTCCCTCTCCCCCTCTCCCTCCCTCCCTCTGTACACATCCAGAAGGCTTTGTCTATAAACCAAGAAGAGGGATTTCACCAGAAACTCAATTTGTTGTTACCTCAAGCATAGACTTCTAGCCTCCAAAACTGTGAGAAAATAAATGTCTATTGTTTAAACCATCCAGTTTGTGATACCTTGCTGTGTCATCTTGCACAGACTAATACAAGTGGAAAGCCACACATTTGATTTCTATTTTAAAATCACTCTTAATCTCATTCTTAAAATAGAAATGGATATTGGGATTTCCCCCCACACTGTTCATTAAAAGTATATTGTTAATTTCCATATCAGTTTTTCCCTATTGTAGAATCATCATGAAAGCCAATAATAATCACTGCTAAGCCAGTGAAGAACCTGAATTAGACTAATTCTAAAATGAAACAATTGTTCCTGGTCTTCACTGGTTTAAATATGCATATAGATAGAAATGGAATTAGACTCAAAAGTCTAATGAAGACTTTTTACTGCAATAAAGTAATTGTCGGGGCTTTGTTGGTTGAGCATTCCACTCTTGATTTTGGCTCAAGTCATAATCCCTGGGTCATGGGATCGACGCCTACATCAGGCTCCATGCTAAGTGTGGAGCCTGTTTAAGATTTTCCTTTTCTGTCCTCCTCAGCACCTCTACCCCACTCATGTTCTCTCTCTCTCCCTCAAAAATAAATAAATAAATAAATAAATAAATAAATAAATAAATAAATGATTTAAAAAGGAAATTGTTAATGTTTGCATAGAAACTGATTGTTTTTAGCCAAAACTTTCTTCCATACTTACTCATCTTTTTGCAATATTTATTTCTATATTAACTGTAAAAACATCACAGAATTTTGGTATTGTATTCTTGTAGATTAAAGATGAAGAGAAAATAAAATATAGATTTATTGCTCTTGGAAACAGCAACAAAAATTTTAAATATGATTACAGACATCATATACAATCCATCAGAGATTACAGCTGGAGTTTAAAAATATTAAACAGCTCAGCGCCCAGAACCTGCTTTGGATTCTGTGTCTCTCTTTCACTGTCCATCTCCCTCTGGCACTCTGTCTCTCTCTCTCTTAAAAAATAAATAAATATATACTTTTACATTTATTTATTACTGAGAGACAGAGAGAAACAGAGCACAAATGGGGGAGGAGCAACGAGAGAAGGAGACACAGAATCCGAAGCAAGGTCTGGGCTCTGAGCTGTCAGCACAGAGCTCAACGAGAGGCCTGAACCCGTGAACCACAAGATCATGACGTGAGCTGAAGTTGGTCGCTCAACCGACTAAGCCACCCAGGTACCCCCCAAAATAAACAAATATTAAAATAAATTTAAAATAAATAAATGAAGGAGAATTTGTATATTCTTGAAATAAATAGTACAGATTCCTAAAGTAAATCATAAAAAGAGAATTAATAACTTTCTAGCATAAATATTTGTACTTCTTCCTCAATCTCATATTGGCATATAAGTATTTTAAAAATTCATTTTTATTATTTATTATTTAGATATTTTATAGTTCAGAGAAATTAACATATAGAAATTAAGTACTTTATTAACTTAATTAGAAAAGTAACAGTAATTTAAAGTTAGAAATAATAACATTTAAGCAAATATAACATGTTAAGTGAATCAGAAAAATAATATCCACAAGCAGTATATAGAAAGAAAATCATGTGTTGCATGGCTAGTTTTTGTATGAATGCAATCCCTTTTTTTTAAAGGCTAATGTTTCTTGGTGTGCTTATTGGGTTCTTTGAACTATTTTGAAAATAAAAAGGGGTTTGCAATAACCATGCTAATATCATATCTTTGCAACCTGGTTAGAATGTTAGCGAGGAAAGAAAGTTTATAAACAGAGAACCATTGTGCCTAAGATTTAACATGTTATTAGATAGCTATAAATGTCTAAAGAAGATACCTTTTGTGTTAAAAATAATAAGATCTTAACTTGTTCCAGATTAGAAAAACAAATAATGCTCTGGCAAAGTATTGCCAGGGTAAGTTACAAGTTAAAGATGTCAGCTTCATTGACTGCCCCCTTTTACTTTGGAAAAAAACATTCCTTGCCTATGTGTTATATTAGAATACTGAAAATAATTCTGTAAGAAAAGCTTATTAAAATTATTAGAGATACTCCTCACCATGGTTGAAAGTGGAAGACCTTGGTTCGTTATCCTTCATATCCCTAAGTTACATAAAATAACACCTAAAAATTATATGGTGCTTACCACGTGCAAGGCATGCATCTAAGCCCTTTACATATTTGAAAAGATTAAATCCTTTAATGGATAATTCTTATGAGGTAGGTACAGTTATTGTCCCTTTCTACAGATGAAGAGACTGAGGTATAGTTAAGTAACTTGTCTGAGCCCCACATCTAGTCCATGGCAGAACAGAATTTAAAACCCAAGCCATTTAATTCCCAAACCTGATAGATGACATACCTGACACTTCACCCAAACATTTTAATACACAGAGTTTCACATCCATCATTTTTATTTCCTTCCGCTTTTCTTAAAAAACAAAAGACAAAGGCATCTATACAAAAAAGTGGAAAATATATGTAAGCAGTATCTTGCTAACTTGAAGGGTTTCTTTTTTTCTTTTAAATTGGAATGCCAGAAGATAAATTATTTTTGGAATCTTCCATGAAAACTTTTAAAACGATGAATTACAGTATTTGAAGGAACATTACTGACTCTGCCTGCAGATTTATCTTTGAAGGCAGCATCACTCCTATCATATTTCCAGTCCGTTTTTTCCCTGCGGAGTGTATTCAAAGCTTTTTACTCTAAAGGTCAGAAAAGAGAAAGGCTATTTTAAAGAAGATTCTTTACATAGCTTGTTTAGATACAACTTTAAATAAAATCCCCAAATGTTAGTTGATACAATGTTGAGATTCATGTGGAATCATCAGTATAGGCTTGGGGTATCTATGTCTGTCAGTGATTTTTTACATTGGCCAACCTCTCTCTTTAAAGGTTCCCTCTCTCCCCAAATAGGAAGTGTCCTCTTGGCAGGACTTAATTACAGAGTTTCTAGAATATAACATAGTATCAGTAGTTGATGACCTTATAATTGCAATTGTTGTCATGTAGAACTTCTTTATAATTACTCAAAATAATATACATTTGATCCCAATAAGTATGCATTTACCCCATCTCACTACTTTAATTATGAAACAAGACAGTGTAAGTAGTGTGCTTCAGGATAATTATAGTTTCTCAGGACTGAAATTATTATGAAAAACTAGGCTGCTGGCTGAATGCCTGAAAAAATATAATAATGTCCTGGAAATCTACCACCTGCCCTCTAGCATTATTATTTTAAGATGGCACTTTAAAGCACCTGTGTCTAAAATCTGACAAAATTATAAACAAAAATACTACTTGGAAAGTACTGTAAAGATTTTTATATCATGGACAGATGTATATTATCATTTCATTAGGATATTAACTCAATGCTTTTTTCTTAATTTTTTATGTTTTTTTTTTTAATTTATTTTTGAGAGACAGAGAGAGACAGTGTGAGCAGGGGAGGGTCAGAGAGAGAGGGAGACACAGAATCTGAAGCAGGCTCCAGGCTCTGAGCTAGCTGTCAGCACAGCCTGACGTGGGGCTCAAACCCACAAACTGTGAGATCATGACTTGAGTTGAACCCGGACAGTTAACCAACTGAGCCACCAGGTGCTCCCATTTAACTCAATGATTTTAAAATATTTTTGTCACAGTGTAATTCTAAGTAATTATCCAGAATTTCCTTAGGAGAGCATGCCTTGTTTTCCAAATGAAAGTATCAAAGTTAATGCAGGGCAAATGCAAAATCTGTCTTTAGAGAGAAACAAAGTCTGGAGATGTTGTGTGGTTCTAGGCTGAGGCATGCTTCTGTATTAAATTTTTTTTAATGTTTTACTTTATTTTTGAGAAAGAGAGAGGGAGAGGGAGAGGGAGAGGGAGAGGGAGAGAGAGAGAGAGAGAGAGAGAGAGAGAGAGAGAGAGAGAGAGAGAGAGAATCTGAAGCAGGCTTCAAGCTCCGAGCTGTCAGCACAGAGACTGACATGGGGCTCAAACCCACGAACCGTGAGATCACGATCTGAGCCAAAGTTGGATGCTTAACCAACTGAGTTTCTCAGGTGCCCCAAGGCTTCTGCATTTAAATGTTCCTTTGCTGAGAATAGAAGGGGCATTCTGGCCAGGATGGTTGCAATCCTTGCTGTATGGGGCATCATGTTTTCCTGCCTTACTGCTTAGAAACATATTAGTGCTGGTACATGGTCAATTGACTGCACTTTAAGAAGAAAAATTCTGCAAGCACAGCTTAACTGTGCATATCTGACTTGCTAAAGCACCTATTGTGCAGAGAGAACATTTTAGATTTAGTATTTCTAGACAAGTGACTTGTTCAAAAAACAAAACGTATTCAGAAGGTATAGGGAGAGTAAGATAAATTAAGACTAGATGTGGTTTTAAGCATAAACAAGGGAGGTCAAGGAATATGCAATATGAAATAGTAGCAAATAATTTTTCACAGACTTGTGATATATTACTATTATTTTTTACATGATCATGTCTGTTCTTCTGCTTATCTTGTCCTTTTATTTATTTATTTTGATCGTTATTTTTTTACTTATGTTGTAAGAATGCTCTTGCTCAGTACTCCCTAAGGCATCATCTAGAAAAGGTATGACTGTGCTATACGCTTGCTACACTGCAAATGTTCATAGATGCAACTCACTGTACCTCACAATATTGCTGCTCACAGATACACATTGATTCAGACAAGCAGAACTTCATCTCTCATGTCATAACAACAAGCAAGGACATCATCTTCAATGAGTGAGTTTAAGAATAAGATATCAAGTGCTAATGTCTGTAGACCAACTGAGGCAGGCCATCCAAGGCACCCCTGAGGTCTGGGTGCCCTGGCTTCTGTCTTCAAGCCTGCCTCTCCGTTGCCTTCGACACTTCTCCATACGTCCGTCCCTCAACTCGCAACATGCTTAACTCCCTTAGAGCCAACATGAAACAAGTCTAATTTCTTTCTTTTACCTGGTGTTAAAATAAAGAACCAAACAAAGCAAAACAAAAACCTGGAAGGTACTTTCAAAGTCTAATTATCCATCAGAAACATAAAACAGTTTTTCTGAATGGTTAGATGCAAAATGCATGCACCAAATTTTGAGAAAATTATTGTCTGTGAAATAAATCCATTTAATGATATAACTATAGTCCAAGAAAAAGGGAGGCTTTAAGTATAGTAATATATAAATCTTGATAATAAGGAATTGGAGAAAAATAATTGAACTCTATGCATAATCCTTAAGTATGGGCAAAGCATTGTGACATGAAATAATGGCGATAAATAGAAAAGTATTCTATAAATGTGGACAAGTGGTTATCCTCTTGTTTAGCTGCAAATTATATAATTTTATGTTTGGTGTAGAATTTTACTTTGCCTGTTATAAAGTCACTAACATTCAAAATAATAGACAAAAATAAAATAAAAACACAAAGGCCTAATTTCATAAAATGAAGCAACAACCTCTTCTAAATTGAGCTAAAATATTTTCAGACTTCAAATACCAGAATAACTTCTATTCCTTTTCCTACTTGTATGACAAACATAACAGAATGTCATGGTAAATTGCATGGATGTTAATATCCATAACCAGAATATCAAATACAGTATCTTAAATTAGAATATCAAATCACTTCTTAGAGCATTCATTTTTATATAAAGTGGGCACTAAGTATTTAGATATTATTTCTGTATCTTATAGTACCTTTAAAAAGCAAATCATTTACAGAAGCGTCAGATACAAGTTTCATCAGAAAATATACATCATTATAACAAATACAGAAAGAAACAATAGCTTCACAAAACAAGATCTATACCCCATTTTAAGTCAGCTTGTCGCGTGCTCACGCTACAGCATGGTACTTTTCAAGGTAAGCACTCAATATTAGCAGTTAATTTCTACCTTTGCTTCTGTGGCCCTGCCAGTGTGTCCCTTTTCAGGAAGATTCCATCATGTTTAAAAATATACCCATTAGCTTGTTAAATTATTGATTAGGCTTTTAGTTCTCATAAAACGTGAAGAGAGATAGAATATAGGGGAAGACGTCCCTGATGACCCATCTGGTGGGCTTTGGCATTGTATTCATATAAAAAGCAATCTATGTCTTTATTTCATTTTGAATATAGGCTGGAAGTACACAGGAGATAGACTATGAGTGTCAGACATTGCCAGTTTTAATGTCAATATACTTCTAAATTTAAACACACATGATATTGCTGTTATGCAATAATTAAAGGCTCCCCAGGTAATGCCTTTTTAAGTTCTGGGCAACTAATACCTTACACATGTTTACATCTATATTATGAGATACCAAAATAAGGAATATTAGCTCAAACCTAGAATATTTTTCTACCACTCAATCTAAAAAACCATGATGAGCTTAGAATTCACTATTGAGATATACCACTTCATTTTTAAAAAAATGTAACATATACTGAATAATTGGTGAATGGTTGATATTCTTTAAACATACTATGTTGTTGAATTATAATTTATTTATGTAACTTTGCTATATGTTTTGATGCTCTCTTTTGTTGTATTGCTTGATTAAGTACTAAAAAAAAATCCTACTTTAGAAAAAAAGAAAATGAGGACCAAAGGGTTCAAGTGATCTTTGTGAGGTTATATGGGGAATCCCAGAAAATCCAGTGCTTAAAGTTAGGGTCTGTGAATCCAGAACCATGCTCTTCCTCACATAACGTTCTGCCAGAGACTTTGGCAACAAGCTCATCTAATTTCCTTCTGATTCTGGCTCTCTCTCTTTTTATCATTTTAATTACCTGGTAGATTTTATTTGTAACAATCTTAAGTTAAACCTAAGAACATTTCATTGTATACTTTTCCTGGAATTGGCTCAGCTTAAAATTTCATTTACATATTTTAATATTACTTTTAGAAATGGATGAAATAAAATTCTATTTCAATATCTACATCTCTACACACATGTATATTTCAACTGATTATCAACTCTGAATTTCAAGATAATATGTACTGAAGAAAGAAATTATTGCTTCATTTGGGAAGATTAAGAGGTTTCTTAATGGAAATGTGTCATAGAACTAAAAAATAAATTCAATCTTAAAATGTTTTTTGATGTTTATTTTTGAAAGAGAAAGACATAGCCTAAGTGAAGAAGGGCAAAGAGAGGGAGAAACAGAATCCAAAGTAGGTTCCAGGCTCTGAGTTGTCAGCACAGAGCATGACTCGGGGCTCAAACTCACAAACATTGAGATCATGACCTAAACCGCAGTCAGACCCTTAACCTACTGAGCCACCAGGTGCCCCATCCAATCTTCAAACCTTAAAGGAGCATGTTTAATTTTAATAAACCTTTCAAATGTACTCCTCTAGGAACTATTCTTAGAAGCAGAAAGAAGAAGAGTAGGAGAAGAAAAAATGGGAGGAAGGAAGAGAGAGAGGGAGGAAAAAAGAAAGAGAAGCTCCAAAATCCAACATATCTTGCCATCTGTAGGTCAGATAGACAGGGAAAAAAGTAGGCCACTAATAATGATTTAGTTCGTGTCTCAAAATATCCAGTCAGATTAAACTCTAACTATTGATTTTCTTACTCAGGCTTCCTCCCTAAGTAAAGGAGGCTCTTGTTCCATGTGAATTTCAATGTGGTTTCATGTAAAATGTGTATCACCACAAACATTTATAATTAATTACTATTCTTTTAGTTGATCTTTGAACATTCCATATCCATTTCTATTAAAAGGAAGGCTTTCTTGGGCATGCGAAAAAAAATTAAACTTTGTTTTAAATTCGGAGAAGGCTTAATGAAGGAAATAGTACCAAATAAACAACTTATAAATTAAAAGAGATAGTAATTAAAATATTATCCTGGGAACTTACTGTTGAAGTCAGAAAATATTGAAAATGACTGTTGGATGGCTGATACGATTTTCATTGGTTTGCTCTGCACACAGTGGGGGAGTTCAAATGTGGAATCTGGAGCCAGAATGGCTGGGTTTGAGTACTGTCCTGCCACATTGTACCAATTAACATCTCAATCTTGGACTTTGCCATTGTAGAGGAAAACCATAACTTTGTTTATAAGTCTGTGATGCTTGATAAGTTGGAGAATGCTAAAATATTTTAAAAATTAAAAGCATTATATGAAAGTTATCATTATGCATATTCAATTAAAGTAACATAGAATAGTTGATGTATCAAAACAATTTTAAATTATTTGGTTTAAAATAATATATTTTATAAATAAAGTTGTTGCTCTTTGTTGTGCTGAAATCAATTCCATATATCCCATGTTTATGATAATTAATGTGATTTCCAGTTCAACCAGAAAATGTTGTATATATGCACACCAGAATAAAAATCACTGTTTGATACTTAACATATGAATCTCTTTTATAATCTTCATGTTGCTTTTTAATAAATGCAAGTTTTATCCTTCAGAGTCACTTCTGACAGCAGCAGTTAAAAATCAATATAGGAGGAAATTGTTAAATGGGATCTTTTGTTTCATTTCAAAAAGTGCAATAAGTAGATTTTAGAAATAGACACTACTCAAAGGCGAGAGTGTGATGAGCTGATGGTTCTTTGCCTTATTCCGGGGAGCCCTAAGTCAGAGAGCACGTCCAGTCCTCTCCCCATCTCCTTGCCTGCCAGGGCACTCGATGTCTGACATATTATGTATTTGTTTGCTTATTTATTGTTGCTTCCCTCACTCCCAAGTTAGAATGTAAGCTCCTGGAGCCCAACCACTCTACTGCTGTTGTATCCTCCGTGTTTCATAAGATGCCTGGCACATACTGGGTGCCCAACAAATATTTATTAAATAAAAAACGAGTCCTTGGTAACATACACTTCTTTTGCTAATAGAAAATGTGAAGTAACTTAATTGGTTTCTAATTATTCCCCACATTCTCAAGACGTAAGGGGAAAAATAAAACACTATCCTAAAATCCTGAAAACAGCTGGCATTTAACAGGATACGATGAATTGCTAAATTACATTTTTTATTTGTGTTTTCCATTTTATTATCAGACTAAGTGCAACAGAAATTCCATTCTGCATCTGATTATTTACCAGTGTCCCAGTTATTCAGTCATAATATTTGGTTAGTGAATTATTAACAAATCAGAACTGTTTTGATTCAAGACCGACTAGAGTGTAAACACTGATCTTTCTGAATAAAGAAGTTGGGCAGTGACTTCACCAAAGTAGCAGTAAATAGGGCAGCTGTTCTAATGGAGAACAGAAGGCTCCTGCTATATTTCAGTGAGCAGGAGCTTTACTCTCCATTTTTCTTGTACATTAATAGAGGCATAAGTCATTAAAACACAACACATGCTCACATCCATATTGTTATTGCATATATTTGTTTTGTTTTCCTTTTAGTAGTCAAGTCAGAACTGAGGTTTTAGATGTTGCAGTAATTGCATTTTAGAATACCCTGATTTTGAGACAAGATCTGCCATTGTTACCCAGAGAGAAAAACAATCAAAGGGGCTTCCCATCTGAGTTACTTAGCATTACTCTCTTTTCAAGAGATCAAATCTCCTTTCCAAATATGTTGCAATGAAACCACATAAAAGTCACTGAAGTGCAAAATCATAATCCCAGGAATAATCATGGGCATGCCAATGGGTAGAGAAAACATGTTTATTAGTCTTCAGTGTAAGTTGCCCTAATAGCATCAGAGTTCGACAGTTTTCAGTGGGGAAAAAACGTCATCTCCATTTATTCAATCAACCAACTGACAAATATTCATTATATGCCTACCAAGTGCCTGTCAGTCTATTAGGAACTAGAGATATAATCATGAATAAAGTATACATATTTTTGCCTCAAGGTATTTAGGGTCAACGGCGGGATATAGAAAAGTAAATAGCAGATACAATGTGATCTGAAAATTTACAGGGATGCAAGGGATTGGAAACTGATCTAAGACATGTGGAAGGCTTCCTAAAAAAAGGGACCTTGGAGTTAAGATCTGAAGGTTGACAAGTTACAGACACTTCAGGTGAGAAAATGGTTGGAGTAGTGATGGGTGACATGGAGCTGAGGTCATGAGGCTTAGATCGAAGGAACTGTGTATGTGAACGGCGGTTGATGAGAATGTGCATGGAGATAGTCAGATATGCATTTTAGGAAGTATCCTGACTGTCTTATGAAAAATGGTTTAAATTAGGGATTATGAGGCTTTTATAGTTATATGATTGATACATAATGATGGCTATAGGAAAAGAGAGAAAATAGATTCAAACAATGTTAAGATAATGAAACCTAAGGAATAATATCAGCCACATGGCTGAATAAGAGATCCCTCACTCTTGTCCCCCACTCCAACAACAATTTGGCATATATTCATGGGCAAAGTCATGTTGAAGGAGCTGTAGGATCCAGCATCATATGCCAAGGAACATGGAAGGAGTCTCTCCCAGTCATGCATTGGATAATAGAAATACAGACCTTTGTCCCAGCTGTGGGCCCTTTAGTGCCTTGTAAACTGGCTTCACATCTCTTCTTGGATGTGATCCAGGATCCCTTGGAGCATACTATCTTAGACAATCACCTACAGACACGAGAGCCTTGGGCAAGTCCAGGCTCCTGGTGGAGAAGTTCTAGTACACCATGATTAGAGCAAAAAAATATGAGTTTGGATGAGTTGGCGAAGCTAAGGGAAATATTTTTATTTTATTCATATCATCTATCTCCCCAAATGGCACAGTTCAGAGCAAGAGAGATTTTCTCAGCCTGGGATTTCTCCTAAGGGGGACTGTGAAGCTAGCATCAGGCTTCCACACTGGTACAGAATGCTGCCAAAGAGGCCCATTGCCCTCACACCTTATCCAGAGTACTGAGTTGTGAGCTGCATGACTGTAAGAGGGGGAAAGGCTGAAGAGTGGCAAATAAGACTCTTGGAGCACATTAAAGGGACATGGATCTTACTAAATGCTTCTCAGACTCCATCAAGAAGACTATCCAGAGGCCTCTGAGCACACCTGACCACAGATCCCCTCAGATAGCCCATAAGCTACCCCAGTGCTGCACCCTTCACTCACACACTTCCACTCTGGCAGGCTCTCAGTGTATGCTCCAAACAGTGACAAGAACAAGCATTAAAAGATATCTAGTAGGCATGTGCTGAAAACTGGCCAGAATCTCTGGGCCACAGAGAACCATAAATGTGAGCTTTAGCTCATCCTTGGGAAAACAAAATGAAGGCTGTCAACTCAGCCTAGTTTGTTGCAGGATCAAGAGAAGGCATATAAGTTTAAGAATTCAGCCAAAAGGGAGAGCAGAAAGCCTGGAATAAGTGTGTTCATAGAAACACTGAAAAAAAAAAAAAAAGCCTCAGAATCCCTATCAGAGCCTAAAGAAGGCTTTCTTTCCCGAAGTCAACTAGTAAAGACGGCAAGATGTGGCTACCACTTCAAATGCATTCACAGAAATGCAAGATTTTAAGGAAAATAAAAAAAATCAAGGAAACATGACACCACCAAAGGATTATAATAATCCTCCTCTTAAAGACATGGAGATTGTGGAACATTATTCATCCACAAGAAAGAAGAAGTCCTGCCATTTGCAACACTATGGATGGACTTTGTGGGCATGCTGCTAAATGAAATAAGTCAGACAAATACTTTATGATATGACATATATGTGCAATCTAAAAAACTCAAATTCATAATAACAGAGAATGGTGGGTACCACGGGGTAAGGGGGGTGGGGAATGGGGCGGTGTTGGTCAAAGGACACAAATTTTCACTTATGAGAAAAATAAGTTGGGGGATCTAATATACAGCATGGTGATTATAGATAACAACCTTGTATTATATATTTGCAAGTTGCTAAGAGAGAAAATCCTAATTGTTCTCCCCATCAAAGAAGAAATGGTAATGATGTGAAGTGATGGAGTTATTAGCTAACCCTGCTGTGATAATCACTTTGTGAAGTATGTGTATTAAATCATCATGGTGTACATCTTAAACTCAAATAGTATTATATGTTATTTAGAGTTCCATAAAGACAGGGCAAAGGTAATAAATCGCTAATGATCTATGTCTGATTGCATGTAAGGGGTGAAAGAAAGAATGGATCAAATATTTTAGTCTGTTTCCTGGCTTAGATAACTGGATAGATACTGAAACAATTTTAACAAAATAAGAATAATGAAGGAATTATGAAACAAAATATTATGACAAATAAAAACTTTAAAATAGTGGCTATTGAGAATGAGACAGAGAGTTAAAAGGGGAGGCATAGATGCTTGCTGAGGCTGCTCTGAGAGTCTTGGTAAAATCATAGAAAGTGTAGAAACTTCAATCTATATGATATTCTCCAGCAATGCACCAGTTAGAAGCCAGCTGTAGATCTGCAGGCAGAAGACTGTTGAATGCTTGTAGAAATTGGGGATTTACCTAATTAATGAAATGGAAGAAAAGTGGGACAAGGGATTTCTTAGTAATGTTTGGGAGACAGAGATAGAAATTAGCCCCCATGTGCTTTCTGAAATTAGTAACATTTTCAAACTTTTCACATATATTTTTATATTTTAATTAACTTACTTTATGGCTACAGGTTAGCCATAAAAAAAAAAATACTTTTACGGAGCACCTAAATGGCTCAGTCGGTTAAGTGTCTGACTCTTGATTTTGGCTCAGGTCATGATCATAAGATTGAGTCCTGCGTCAGGCTCCGTGCTGCCAGTGTGGAGCCTGTTTGGGATTCTCTCTCTCTCTCTCTCTCTCTCTCTCTCTCTCTCTCTCTCTGCCACTCCCCTGCTCACACACTCTCTCAAAATAAATAAACTTTTATAAATAAATAAATAAATGAATAAATAAATAAACAGACAAACTACTTTTACTTACAATTTTCTACCAAGTAGCATTGGAAAGCTTTGGCAATTACCTAGACATTTTTTAACTTTCCATAACTCACCTACCTTCTACTTGTTTAGACAACAAAAAAGTAGTCTGATAAGTAATGACTATGAAAATGGAGATATGCAGTATATGCAGCATGTTTTTTTAAAAGAGGAGTAAAAAGATAAAGAATTCATGTATGCTAATTCTCTTTTTTTTCCTAACTCTGAGGAATTATGGTGAAGAAGGCAAGTAGGATCCCTGAAATGGTGGGAAAATGAGTTCGTAGGCTAAAATTCAAGTTAAAACTATATAGAAGGATTTTTAAGCTTTCTTCTAGATCTAGCCAGGCTTTCTATAGAACAGCTCATAAATTTCTTGTGCATCAGGATGACACCAGAGGAAGCATCTTGGCCTGAATTATTTTGCATTTAATTACAAAGAGGCATCTCCTTGATGTAAGGGATTCCAAAGAGCAAGAGGCTTTAGGATGTGTGGCTTCAGTGTGAGTTGAAAGAGTTGGTGGAAGAGGTTGAGTAGAGCTTGGATCTCCCAGACCCACCTTCTGTGCTACTTCATGTAGGTGTCGCTGCTGTGACTCCTAATGTTGTGAGACACAGGCCTCCTGAAAAGGGCAGCATTTGAATGCCTGCCATGCTAAGACCATACTTGATGGACGGGCATTATTTAAAAATGGTCTTAGGTTGGTTAAAAATGTATATTGTAAAATCCAGAGCCATCATTAAAATTTTTTAAGAAGTATAATTGATATGCTAAAAGGGGAAATAAAGTAAAGTAATCTAAAGTGCTCAGTTAAATGGCCCTGGGTGGCTCAGTCAGTTAAGTGCCTGAATCTTGATTTCAGCTCAGGTCATGATCTCACAGTTTGTGAGTTCCAGCCTTGCATTGGGCTCTGTGCTAATGATGCAGAGTCTGCTTGTGATTCTTTCTCCCTCTCTCTCTGCCCCTCCCCTGCTTGCTCTCTATCTCTCTCTCAAACTAAATAAAAATAAACTTAAAAAAATTCTCAGTTAAAATTAGTGAAGACATAAAAGGGAGCAAAGAGCAAATGCAACATGTATACAGTTAAAACATAGTAGATATTAATCCAACCATATCAGTAATCCCATTAAGTGTAAATGGGCTAAGAACATCAGTTAAAATATAGAGATTTTCACAATTGATTAAAAAAAAGAGTTTTTGTCTACAAAAAACTCAGTTTAAATATAAAGACTCAATTAGGTTAAAGGGAAAATATGGAGAAAGTTATACCATGCTAACATATAGCAAATAAAGTCAGAACACATAAATTAACTTCAGAAAAGTAGGCTTCAAAACAATAAAGATTATTATGGATAAGTAGTACATACACTGTCAAGAGCAGACACCAGACTTTGCACACTCACACATATACTCATGCACACACACATACATGCAAGCACACTCATACACTCACATTCACTTAGACATCCATTCATAGCACATATGTACATATTTTCACCAACTCCACACTACATAGACAAGCCAACATAGCACTGGAATAAGAAAAGAATTTTGATTTAGGTTTAAAATCACAACTTTTAACTTAAAATGTCTATAATCGTCTTATGACTGAAAGTGCCTATTGAGCTATGGATTATGGCTAAAACCTTCTACCTTGCAGGAAGCAGAGTTCACTGTAGCACAGGTGAGTGTTCTCATAAGTTTAATATATTCATATGTTTCCCAAGAATAGTTCTCTAATGGATCACAGAGATACGGTACCTTTTAGAAATATTTTATCTAATACTTTAACAGATGTAACATTTGTGTTAAACTTGTTTTAACATGGGTTAAATCAATATCACTTGTATTATTGATCTGAATTAACATATAGAAATGTTTGTTCCTCATATGAATGTATGTGTGGGTTTGTTGTTTTGGGGGTTTGGCTTTTGTGTTTGTTTGTTTGTTTTGCTTTCATTGTCCTTTAGTAAAGAAGTCATATAAAAGATATGAATGGTTCTCCAGCTTATGCTAACCAAAGAATATTAGAGGGCATCTGGGTGACTCAGTAGGTTAAGTGTCCAACTTTGGCTCAGGTCATGATCTCGCAGTTTGTGGGTTCGAGCCCCATGTTGGGCTCTTTGCAGACAGCTCAGAACCTGGAGCCTGTTTGGATTCTGTGTCTCCCTCTCTCTCTTCCCCTCCCCTGCTCATGCTTTGTCAAAAATCAATGAACGCTTAAAAAATTAAAAAAGAAAAGACTTAGAATAAATCCTCTTTTGAAACATCATTATTGACATATAATATCAAATTACTTATTGTGGTATTTTAAAAAAGAGATGCTGAAATTTTGATTAGAGTGAACTAGGTGGCTAAAATGGGTTTGGTTTGGGGGCCAACCCTACCCTAGTAACTTCACAATGTATATATAAGATCTAAGAAACTAAAATTGTATCTTTCCATTTCGCCTCTCCTCCTTTATCTCCTTTTCCTAGTTTCTACTCCCTGTTGTAGACTGATATAACTATGGGTTTTGCTGGCTTCAGTATTTTTGTTATATAGCAAAATGTTCTATAGTTTCCAAACTGTCAAAATTTGATCTGCATGTCAGGAAGCTGTATTTTAAAACACATAAACAGCATTATGAACAAAAACATTCCTGTCAAGTGTCCATTTCCCAGTACCAAAACAGCTCCATCCTTGGTTATCTGTCACAGAAGTTCTTTGAGATTTAAGTGTTTAACACATGTCATATCCTGACAATCTACCATTATAGATTATAGTCTGCTATTATAGACTAAAAAGGGTAGTCCATTCACTACTGTTAGATCTCCTAGAACATTTGGATCTGGTAACTCAACAAACAGCTGCAGTAACACAAAAGAATTGCTGGAAGAGATTTTGGGTTGACAGAGCACTAATTTTAATAATGGCAAATTGTATCAGATTTCAATACTTTTCATATTTATGACTTTTCTGCTCCTGAAAAAAGTAATTTATATGCCTGAAAATTGTCCCTGTGGTTTAATTTGGTACCCTTATAGACATCATGTGTTTTTATTTCAGCACATCTGATGTGAGTTGAATGAAGAGAAACATATGTTAGAAAGGTCAAATTTACATTCAAAAGAACAGGGAGTGGTGGTGTTAGTACTGACTCTGGTGAGTTCACACTTTGCTCTCTACTCTTCAATAGATAGTCATGTTATTTTTCAAAAGATTTCATATAAATCTTTGCTATACATTTACATTTTTTTGAAATGGTGAACAATACACTTCCCAAACAAAACATGTCTGTGAGTTGAATTGAAGTCATTCACTGGCATTTTTTTCAGGCTTTGAAGAAGAGAAAGTACTTAATAAATGTCAATATACATGTCTCAGATTATGGTGTCAAAAAATACATATTTCCATAACCTACTCATTTTGAAGCATGGTTTCATTAACTAGTTGCTTGTATTTTTAAATTCATCATTCATGAAATCACATACATTTTTATTAATTGATAAAACTAATAGCGATTCTATTGCAAGTGAGATTAAAGTTCTACCAATACTTTGAAAAAATAAAATGCAGTACAATATTTTGTTTTTGGCTATACAAACTTATAAATGAAGAACATAAAGTTTCAAACTGTATGAGTGCTTAAAGAATTTGAAAAGTTGCTTTCTTTTAATTTAAATATTTTAAACCTTCATTTATTGATTAAACAGTCCTTCACTTATTTCTTCATGAATCTCTAAATTTCAGGAATGGGATCCATGTAACTCTATAGCAAATGTATCAAATTAATACAGATACAATAAAATAATTATTGAGATTTCTAGAAATATTTTTAAACATACATATTAAAATTTAGGAATTCATAAAGG
>NC_043700.1:102405234-102473859 GCF_006229205.1 Suricata suricatta | reverse complement strand
AGCGCACTGGGTGTTATATGGAAACCAATTTGACAACAAATAAAAAAAAATTAAAAAAAAAAAGAAAAGCACTGGAAGGTGGAGGGGCCCTGGATGGTTCAGTCGGTTAAGTGTCTGGCTTCTCTAGCTTCGGCTTAGGTCATGATCTCACAGTTTGTGGGTCGAGCCCCGCGTCGGGCTCTGTGCTGACAGCTAGCTCAGAGACTGAAACCTGCTTCAGATTCTGTATCTCCCTCTCTTTCTGACCCTCCCCTGCTCGCACTGTCTCTCTCTGTCTCTCAAAAATAAATACAAAACATTATAAAAAAAAAAAAAAGCAATAGGATTCAGCTTAGGAAAGCTTGAGGACAAATGGAGGAGATTATTGAATAAATCAGCATTGAGAAAGATATTTATAGGATGAGAGGTGAAGCAATGGGTGGCTTCTGAGGCTGGGGGTTTGTTTCACTGTTTTACTGCCGTAAACAAGTGCCAGTACATGTAACTGTCCTACTTCTTTGTTCTTGAAATTGAACATGGAATTGAACATGGGATTCTCTTCTAAGGATAAAGAAAAGTCCCAGGATTCATTAAGAAATTCTTGATGAATGTAGAAAACACTTTCTGGGAGCTGTTTGCCATTTTACTGCAAATTATTGTCCACTTTGTGTGAAGATTTAACATTGCCAATTCATAGTGAAGAGAAATAAATATTTGTGACATGAGCAATTAGGTTTTGAACTTGAAATAATGGAATAGGTTGTGTAAGGCTGAACCAAACAGATGCCATGACAAGCTTTGTTTCCCCTCTAAACTAGAAGGCCTAAGGTCAGTCGCTCCGGAACCATTAGGCAGTTACACATTGCCTAGAGAAGGGACCACTTTGCGGTATCCAATCAAGAACGGCCAGCTACCTCTCCCCACATTCCTAAGGGTGAGACCTGCAGATGGGAACTCTAGATAGGACCCTGTTACCTAGTGTTAAAGTTAACCCCATAGTCACCAAACAAGACCTTGAACTCGCTCTGTAATTGGTTAATTTCAAAGATACCCTAAATGTTGTAATTGGGTCCCGCCAAAAGTAACGAACACTCTGAACAGTGTGTTTGGTTAGAGTTACTGCCAATGCTGTTATACAATGATGATTGGATGTCACAATTTCTTGTAACTCCCCCTTCCCAAACCCCATAATAACCCTACTCAGCCCTTGGTTGTTACTGTTTGGTTCAGCCTTACAGTTGCACACCATCGAGTATTATCTAATTTGTGAAGTACTATAAACCTGTTAATGTTTTGTGCTTACAGTTTATGGTTTTGCTCATTACCATGTAGATTTTGGTAGAACTAATCACTTTTGATTGAAAAATTAATTTCTCATAGATACCATCTGCTTTCTCATTCAGTAAGAAAATGAGAAATACATGATGAAGGAATGAGTGATGAAGAGATCCAGCAGCTACATGGGGTTGGGTTTTCCTCATTTCCTTATCTCCTAGCCTGCTTATTGGCAAATAGCAGCAAACTGAAGTTTTGAGTAATTATAGGTGAATATCAAGGGCTTACATTTATGACCCCCTTGCAAACAAAAGAACTCACTAGAGAACTGAAAAAAAAAAAACCCCAGAAACGATAAGAAACAGTTATGCCTTTTGTGAGTATGTGGAATTAATCTATTAGATAGACCCATGTAGATTTTTTTCTGGGAAAGGGTGTGGAATAACAATGAATCCATTGTGCATTACATTTGGAAAATGACCACCCAGCAACAAAAGAGATGATTTTTTCCCCCCATATTTTATTGTCAAATTGTTTTCCATACAACACCCAGTGCTCTTCCCCTTAAGTGCCCTCCACCATCACCACCACCTCTTTTCCCCCCTCCCCCTTCCCCCTCAACCCTCAGTTCATTCTCAGCATTCAATAGTCTCTCAAGTTTTGCATCCCTCTCTCTCCCCAACTCTCTCTCCCTCCTCCATTCTCCCTGGTTCTCCATTAGGTCTCTCTTGTTTTCCTGCATGGATCAAGAAGATGTGGTATATATTCACGATGGAGTACTACATGGCAAAGAGATGATTTTAAAACCTGGTACTCCTGGGTATGCTGAAGTTTGTTCTCAAAGAATCTGAATTCAGAATCATGTTCTATAGAGAAACTAGGTATTTATAAAGACTTTTAACAATATCTGGGTTTAGTGTGGGATATTCTAAGGAACAGCAGCAAAATCTTTTTGTTTACTATAAAAATTGTTTTATTTCTTCAAAAGTTAAATGAGATTTTCAGTATACAGAAAGAAACTAGATAAATAAAAATTAGGAACTATTGTGACAATTGAATCTGGATTGTTCTAAGAATCAAGCAAGAGAAGACTACTAACCTGAACAAGAGTTCAGTGCTTAACTGAGAACTGTTTAAGGAGAAGTCTTCCCGGACATACGTCCATAAGACAGCACTGAGTTATAGGTTAACAAGGGTAAGTTGACATTAAGCTGCAGGAACACAGAAGAGGCTCTGTGATTAAAACCTATAAGTATTGCCCGTCTGTTTGCACAAAAACAAAGAGGCATCCATGCATGGATCTGCTTAATAATTATTCTATGAAATCCCAAACTATCTACTTTAAGGTAATTTGGTATTTAAGATCCTACAAATATTAGATAATACATCTGCTCACCGGGAGTACATTCAATCCATTTATTAAAATAATGAGTTTGTTTTCCCCATGCAACTTAACTTTTTCACCTTTTGGACTACAGGTGGACAAGGGACACTGATAATTTACCCAGGGATTTCCCACTTGCTGTCACTAGGCAACGTCAAGTTTTCTTTACTACCTCCCTCATGGTAAAAAGGGAGGTAGATCTTCCCATGTAATTGGTGTCTGGGTCCTAGTGAGCCTTCTAATTTTTTGGTTTTGTACATTGATACCTCTGCTCTCTCCCTGTTCATTGCAGCTAGAACTCATCCTAAAAAGTAACTCCACTTTACTACAAGTGAGGGAAATTCCAGGAAGAAATAACATACCTGAGAAATATACTCAGTTCAGTCTCAAGTGCTCATTCAGTAGGGATCAAGCTAACAAGCGTTTATTTGCCTAGTCACTGATTCAGAGGATAGCTGACTTTTATTAAAGATGTTCTAATTTCTAACACTCACAAAGCACCTATACTCTAGTCTTCGCAACTGCATTATACACTCATTTAACAGATAAAGAAGCTACATATAACTCAAAGAATTACATAATGCTCACACTAATACAGACTGGGCTTAAAACAGAAGAGTTTGTGATTCCCAAATCCAGGCTCTTAAATACTATTCTATGTAAAACATAGTATTTTTTTTGTTAATCCCTGAATTTTTTTTCTCATATTTGATACAAATCCCCTCCTTTACCATCTTTAATTTTGTTGGCCTTGTAACTGCTTTCCTGATTAGTTTACTGAGTAGCCCTTGACTGTTGCTCTAATAAATACAATCTATCACCTTTTTATTTCCTTCGTAGAGATCATGACAGTCTAGCTACTGGATCTTATATCCCATATGCATTTAAAAATTTTTCTCATATGCATTTAAAAATTTTTGATACTTTGAAGATCAGAACCATTCATTTATTTCTATTTCAATGTTGCTTTCCTTTACTTCTTTTCTTTTCTTTTTTAAATGTCATTTCCACCTCCAGGTTCTCATCCACACATCTCTACTGAGCTGTCAATCCCTCACACCTACATTTAAGCATACTGGATATTATCATATGTTCTTAAATAAACTTCTTCATGGTATAAAACATGCATATCTACATTTTAAAACCAACTTTCATGGATTTTATATCTCAAAAAAGCACATGAGTTTGAATAAAAGAACTGCTACCCACTTTGCTACCAAATTGAACACTGCAATGTGTAATTCTTTCTTTGGAAAACGGGGGTATTCTTTCAAACTGCTTTCCCCAGATACCTGAAAATTGTTCATATTAGTCCACCTTATCCTAAATGGATTTGGGTCCCACTCACTCTGGTCAAGTGATGAATATACAAATTATATAACTGGTTATTGCTTATCAAATATTAAAGGAGAAGCCAAACAAAGGAGTGAGTAGACTGAATATGACCTCGAAGAATATATTAAGACAAATAAAAAAGCACATGATCGTAAAGTCTATGCTGAATGGGAACACTCTGGCAGAGATAATAAAACTTGTGCTCGCATTAGGTAATAAAGTGTTTGAAGTTAAGCCTTACTTGGAACAAAGCACAAAACTCAAGAGAGGTGCAGCAGAATTGATAATCCTCACTGAGGTTTACAGAGACCTTTAGAAAATGTCAAAGCGAACATCGATCATAATCTTTCAAAAATGGTGTGTGGTGTCCCCAAATGGAACTGCTGCACCTTCCAGGAAAGTAGACTTAGATGGGAAAAGCACAGAACTGGATCATAGCTCTGTAGCTAATGGCCCTGGATAATTTATTTATCTGCAGAGCCCCAGTGACTCCATCTACCAATTGGGGATAATGATGCCCACATTGTAAGGTTGTTTTGAGAAGAAAAGCACTTGGCTCACAGGAAACACAAAACCTGTGGTTTTGAATGTACAATGAAAGTACAACAATGACAGGGGTAGGCCTTAAGAAACTGTGATACTTCTCTCAAGCTATTCTTTGGAAACCCAGTGCTTATGTCCCACAAAATCTTTTTCTATTTTATCCATTGATAGTTCTTTTAGTCATTGTAAAGCAAGTACACAAATTTTAAATAGTTACAAATGTAAAATTCTGCTTTTTTTTTTAATTGTCTTTACTGTTTATTTATTTTTGAGAGAGAGAGAATGAGAGAAAGAGAGAGAGCTGGGAAGGGGCAGAGAGAGAGAGGAGGACACAGAATCTAAAAAGGCTCCAGGCTCTGAGCTGTCAGCACAGAGCCTGACACAAGGCTCAAACTCAGGATCTGTGAAACAATGACCTGAGCTAAAGTCTGACGCTTAACTGACTGAGCCACCCAGGCACCCTTAAAATTCTGCTTTCTAACGTGTCTTGACATTTATTTTTGTAGATTGTACATTTGTACCATTTGCCAAGTTATAGTTTAGTGGTAAGAATATTTACAAACCTAATGTAGTTTACTGAGAAAGCCACAAGTCACATAAGAATAGAAATAAAATGTTAGATGGACCTTAAGGATGTCATGCTAAGCGAAATAAGTCAGGCAGAGAAGGACAGACACCATATGTTTGCACTCATAGGTCTAACAGGAGAACAGGAGAAACCTAATGGAGGACCAGGGGGAGGGGAAGAGGGAGAGATAGTTGGGGAGAGAGAGGGATGAAAACTTGAGAGACTACTGAATGCTGAAAATGAACTGAGGGTTGAAGGGGAAGGAGGAGGGGGAAAAGAGGTGGAGGTGATGGAGGAGGGCACTTGTGGGGAAGAGCACTGAGTGTTGTATGGAAACCAATTTGACAATAAACTATTTAAAAAAAAATAAAACAAACTATCATTAAGGCCTTCACGGGAATTTTGATAAAACTTCATTCACATACAAAACCTTGCATATAGAATCACCTTACAAGTAACAGAATAAGACTCATTTATGGGAAATGCTCTGGGAGAAGCTCCAGAACACTTTTTCCTCAAATCATCACCACCCAATATTTTCATTAAAGATGGGAAGGTTGACTACAAAGCAGAAACTTTCTCCCAATAGAACTAACAGTTGTTACCCAATCTTAGTACAACGGTGCTAAGAAATACTTACGGGTTCCTGCAACTTCTTTTCAGATATCTTTAATTTAACTTCAACTTTATGCTATCTTTTTCACTCCTCCTGCTTTCTTGGAATAGACTAGACCAGACTGGCCCACCCAGAGTTAATTCTGTGTGCTCTCATTTGCCCTCAGGGAATTTTTCCTATTAATTACCCATACCCTTCTCCTATCCTAAAATACACTCTTGCAAATTTATTCTCCCTACTCTCTACTATCACTTTGCCTACAGTCTCCTAGTCTCTTTATTCTAAAATAGCCTTCAATTTACTTATGCCCTAGAGCTGGTATGGAGACTTTCTACTATCTCCCCCTGACTGAATTTTTCAAATTCTTTCATTTTCCCCCTAGCACTGATTCATCTGTACCTTTATATTTGGCTTTTGTTTTGACCTATACAGCTAAAACTCTCTCTTCCGAAAGTTGCTAACTTCTACTTGCCAAATCTAATGGTCTTCATCCCCACCTTGACATTCAACCCAATCTGACAACGTTGACCTTTGTTGTCCTTGAGGTGCTGGTCTTCCACAGCGATTACACACTCTCAGCTCACACTTCCTTTTCTCTCGGATTCATTTTTTTCCCTTGAAAAATTCTTCTGAGTCCTGCATATCACCTCTTCCTTTTCTCTTTCTATGCAATATCTTCTCTTAATATTATAAAAGGTCAATTATTGTCTTAAAGGAATCAGAAATACCTTAAAAGGCTGAAACATTTTAATGTCACATTTACAATTGGAGATGTCAGAATGTCAGACCTCTCCATAGGAATGTCTTTAGATCATTTCACATTCTTTTCAGCTATTTATTTTTATCTCCAAACTACCTCCTCCACCATTTCCATCAATTTGGAATCTTTACATTATTTGACTTTGATTCTACCCTGGCACTTCTCCTGTAATCCTTTCTTTTCCATTTCTATCATTCTAATGTAGAGTCTTTTTTTTTTTTAATGTCTCCTTGGCTTATTGCAAGAATCTTGGCCTTAACTTTCATTTTTACCCCCATAATTCATTCAGCAACAACCATCACATATTCCCCATAAAGCATATATCCTGTTTCCTCCCTCAGAAATGCTCACTGCTTTCAGTATCATTCATTAGAAGTGAGATGATTCTAGGCGCCTGGGTGGCTCAGTTAAGCGTCTAACTTAGGCTAAGATCATGATCTCAAGGTTTATGTGTTTGACCCCTGCTCGCAGTTTGTGGGTTTGAGTCCCGCTTTTGGCTCTGTGTAGACAACTCAGAGCTTGGAGCCTGCTTTCGATTCTGTGTCTCCCTCTCTCTCTCTGCCGCTCACACTCTTTCTCTCTCTCAAAAGTGAATAGGCATTAAAAAATTAAAAAAAAAAAAGAATGGAAGCTGATTCAACACCATTTGAGACCCTTCATGATCTAATCCTACAAGCTCAGGTCTTGATTCTGATTAACTGCATGTCACTGCCATTCTTCAAGCACGTTTTTTTCTCCACACCATTGTGTATGCTTTCTTCTGGGTTCACCTTTCCAATTTTATTTTGAAAATGCTATGCCTTGAAGTCGCCTCCTAAATGATTGTAGCACTTCACCTTTCTCTTACTGTCTGTACCACACAAAGTTTTTGTTATGTTAAGTGAACCATATGAATTTGCTATTTTACAGGCAAATTCCTAATTTTCCCTCTCATTCCTTGTATCATTGCTGTCATTCATTTCATTTGTACAGAAGTACACACACACACACACACACACACACACACACACACACATAGCATACATAAGTAAGTACATTGTTGCTATTATTATCCTGAACTGTTATCTGTTAAATCAATTAAAAACAAGAAAAATAAAGGTTCCTATTTTATTTTACCTTCACTTATTCTTTCTCTGATGGTCTTCCTTTCTGAGTATATATCTGTGTTTTTGTCCTATATAATTTTCTTTCTCTCTGAAGAACTTTCATTAACATTTGTTGCAAGGCAGGTCCACTGACAACAAATTCCCTCAATTTTTGTCTGAGAAAGTCTTTATTTCTCTTTCACTTTGAAGGATAATTGCTCAGGGTACTGAATTTTAGGTTACTGTGTTATTTTACCCCTCTCACATTTAAAATATTTCACTCCATTCTCTTCTTGCTGCATGATTTCTGAGGAGAAGTTGGATATAGTTCTTGTCTTTGCATCCCTACAGGTAAGATATTTTTCCCCTCTGGTTTCTTTCAGAATTTTTTCTTTATGTTTGATTTTTGTAGTTTCAGTATGATGCACCTAGGGCTATTTTTGTTTTGTTTTGTTTGGCATTTATCTTGCATAGTGTTTTTCAGCTGCCTGGATCTATGGCTTAGTGTCTGCAGAACTAATTTGGAGAAATTCTCATTCATTGTTGCCTCAAATATTTTTTCTCTTCCCTTCTCTCTTTTTTTCTCCTTCTGATATTCCTATTATAAGTATATTATACCATTTTAGTTGCCCTACAGTTCTCGGATATTCTATTCTCTTTTTATTCCAGGTTTTCCCCCTCATTGTTTTTCAGTTTTGGAGATTTTTATGGAGATATCAACCTCAGAAATCCTTTCTTCAGTCATGTCAAGGTTACTAATAAGCCCATCAAAGGCAGTTTTTCATTTTGTTTACAGTGTTTTTGATCTCTATCATTTCTTTTCATGGTTCTTTCTTAGAATTCCTGTCTCTCATTTACATTGTCCATCTGTTCTTGTATGTTGTACATCTTATCTGCTAGTGTTATCTTAAGTTATTAATCATAGTAGGTTTAAATTCCTAGTCTGTTATAAGATATCTGAATTTGGTTCTGATGCTGTCTTGCCTCTTCACACTGTCTTTTCTTTGCTTTTTAGTATGCCTTGTAATTTTTTCTTGATAGTCCAACATGGTGTACTGGGTAAAAGGAATTGCAATAAATAGGCCTTAATGATATGGTGGTGAAGTGTTGATTTTGTGTGTGTGTGTGTGTGTGTGTGTGTGTTTGTGTGTGTGTGTGTGAGGGTGCTAACCAATCGATAGTCCTATGATTAGATTTCAGTCTTGTAATGAGCCTGTGTCTAGGACTGAATTTCTCAAGTGCCTCTCATCCATCCTCTCCATTCTTAGGTAGGACAGGATGAATACATTGAACTGGAGTTATGTATTTTTCTTCCCCAGGTTAATTAGGCTCTTATAAAACCCTGTAGGTTGGGCTCTGGTTAAATAGTTTTCCTTGTTAAGGAGAACAGAATGCTCTGGGGTATTTCCAAATGGTTCCTTTTTCCTTCCTTGCTGAAGGCAAAAAAGGACTTTTTCTCAGATATTCACTCTTAGAATGTGGTTGAGCATCTGGATGCAAAACTCACAAAAGTGTAGGGGCTTCTCTATATTTGGGTCCTCCTGTTGTATTTGACTCTCAGACTAGTCCCCAATGAGGCTCCAGCAACTTATTAATTACAGTTCAGGTTTTCGTATCTGAGCACTGGTTCTCAGGGAGGTTTCTGCTCTGGGAAGCTGTGATTCTACTGACTTGTCTGTGTCTCCATTTCTAGAGGTAGTGGTTTGCCCTCTGACCTTATTTTTCTCACCTATCTAAGAAAAGTTGTTAATTTTGAGTTTGTTTAACTTTTTATTTGTTATTGGGATGGAACAATGACTTTTAAGCTCTCTACATGCTGGACCAGAAAACTGTAGTCTGAATTGATTTATAATAAGGAAAGCAAAAAAGAAAACAAAAATGACACATGCACTATCTTTAAACTTGAAGCACGTCTGATTTGGAATCTCCAGATTATTGACATCTACAGGAATTTTCACTTGGGTTACAGATACCAAAGGCAAAGCAAATGGAATGAAATAAGATTCTGTAGGGTTTTTAGGCCAGTGTTCCTTTGGGATAGGCATTATAATTCTTATTATATTAATGTTTTTTAAAATGTTAGTTTGAAGTCACATATCTTTAACAATGTTGGTGATTTAAATATCAAAATCTTTACCTTGGATTAATGCAGCTTTAAAAAAGAGAAAGAAGTATGAGAGAGACTCTTTCATTCACAAATGCTATACCTTTTCATGTGCATTATATTTGTGTAATAGTACTTTTGACTCTGCAGTAATCCCTGTTTCTCACCCAAGTTAGATATTTTTTACTGTAATACATACAACACATTTCTCATCTATCTTTCCCCTCACAACTGACACATTAATAATTATCTAAATACAAAGGAATCTGCAACACTAGGATGATAACCAAAGTATAGAAACAAAATTCCACAGAACTTTCTTGCTTATTTGCTCTAGAGTTGCACAAGTTATTATTTTCTTTAATGATTATTGCTATTAATTTCAATAAGAATCTTGTCTGGCAAGAAAATTTTAGTAACGATGATACGCATTCACTTTGTGTGCATATGATACCAGTTTGCTTAAAGATCATAGAAATATAAACAAAATAGAAATGTGTGTGTATCTGAGACTTACTTTTGACAATATTTATGTACCCATTTTGCTGTGGAGATTCTAGAAACAGCTGAATGTGAAAAGAATTTTTTTGGGGTAATAATGTTAATAAATCTGAGATATTAGACAAAAAAGATGTATACCATTTTGGTAATTTTCAGAGATTGTTTTTTGTAAGAAACTATACAAAATATTATTAGCAATACTAAATATATACAATTCCAACTATACTGATAGTACTGTATCTAATATTCCCTTTAATAATTACTATAGGCCACACAGGCATTATAGAAATGTTCAGATGATCAAATAATTTTGGTATTTTGTTATTCTTGCCCATCCATATATTAACAGTTAATGAAAGACTGGAACAGACTTTTCCCTCTTTGGTAATAGATTGTAGAGTTAAAATTTTCCACATACTCTTTTAAATCACTTTATTTTTTAATTTTTTTAAATGTTTTATTTATTTTTGAGAGACAGAGAGACAGCACGAGCAAGGGAGGGTCAGAGAGAGAGGGAGGTACAGAATCTGAATTAGGCTCCAGGCTCTGACCTAGCTGTCAGGACAGAGCCCGATGCGGGGCACGTACCCATGAACTGTGAGATCATGACCTGAGCCAAAGTCGGATGCTCAACATACTGAGCCACACAGGCACCCCTCCACACACTCTTAAAGTTACTTTACTTATACCATCAACCCAAGCTGAAGATGGAAAACAAGTAAACAAACAATGAAAAACAGTTTATAATAATTTGAAGTCAGTTTCTTTTTTCATCTGCATTGCTCAAAATATAGTTGTATGATAGATATTACTTCTTTATCCCCCCCCCTTACAAATAGTCTGCTACATGTATAGCCTCAATCTGATTAATATATCACCCTATAAAACTCCTACATTATGCATCCCTGGACCACTTCACTGTTAATTTGTGATAATAAAGCTAATAAAGTAGACTATTCATCCTGAAAAGAATTATACAAATAATATTTAGCTCCTTTATAAAGGCATTATGTAGCACACGCAAATTGAATCTCTCTATAATGTGTTAATAGGGACTTCTTATCAACTTATCAACTACTCACAGGGAAACCTAATCTGACATTTTAATCAGAATGTCCTTATAAGTGTAGATAAAATGTTTTATTTGACTTTGCCTTAGATTAAAGATGCTCTTTTAACATTAAGTTATAAAAAATGGCAATGTACTAGTGAAATTGAGATATAATATGATGTTGTTTCCATGATTTTCTCTTTGTTTTCCTTTATCTAGCTAATTTCATGCATATTTTAGAGATAACTTTTATGATTCAAAGTGATTCAAATTATAGTTAACACTCATTTTGGAGTTCTACTATGTATAAATAAACCTTAGAATTAATTTTATTCACTATCTGGTCAGTTCATTAGAAAGTATCATATTTTCAAGTCAACCATTTTCCAATTAGTTTTGAACTGTGAACAGCACTTTGCAATTTTGCTCATTTCCATTTATTCACATTAAAGATTCATTTTGGGTAATCAGAGAATTTTGTATCAGCTATTTTTTTACCTTAAAGGTTTGCTTCTGACACTTTAATAAATTATCCTGTGGTCTGTGCTGGAAGGTAACTGATTTTTTTTGCTCAACAGCCCTCTCATTGACACATGTTCATTTATTACTATTTCTTCCATCAGCTGACTCACTTGAGGCTAATTCTGATGAAGTGCTTTCAAACAAGAACCACTATCGGTTTACATTAACAAGGAGATGGTGAAAAGGCAGCTTTCTAACAGAAGAAATGAGAAAAAGAAAAATTACGAACTTTGGGATCAATTTTTTTTTTTATAAGTCATAACATAATTAACTAAAAAGTATGAAGCTGAAAAGTATTATTCTCAGTAGACCCTGAGATTTTGGCTTCATTTAGGAACTATATTAAGAAGGAAAATGAAGAAGAAGGATTGAAAAGAAAGATAGACTCACACAGTCATATTTAGGAAGGAAAATTGTGCAGAGAAGCTTTAGTTAGGAAGAAACAGATTTAATCATGAATCTGGAGTTGGATGATAAAAGTCCCTTTGACTTTTATGTTTGTACGATAATTTTTCTATCATGTTATCACCTCTAGCAGCAAGTCTTGTTATGAAAGGAGATGTTTGGAGGCGATTATTCTAAGCATTCTTTAGTAACATACTTTTCACTATAAATGTGATCTTTGAACTTACATACTGTAAACAAATAGATGTAGTTAATTCATTCTGTCCTATAGTTAAAATTTCCCATGCCATTAAAATACCCAATTGCTTTTGTTTTGTTTTGTTTAGAGAGAGAGAGAGAGGGCGCAAGCAGGGGAGGGGCAGAGGGGCAATGAGGGAGAATCTCAAGCAGGTTCCATGCTCCAACCAGAGCCCAGTGCAGGACTCAATCCCATGAACATGAGATCCTGATGTGAGCTGAAATCAAGTTTGTCACGTAACTGACTAAGCCACCCAGGTGCCCATGTAAAAAACTTAATTGTTACATTTTCCCCACATTTTTTTAAATTGAAGCACAATAAAATTATTTACTTTATTGTTTTTTAGACTTTGACCTTAAATGTGGAAGATATATCTATCATCTATCTCTCTACCTATCTCTCTCTCTCTATCTTTATCTATCTATCTATCTATCTATCTATCTATCATCTATCTATCTATCTATCTATCTGGATTTTATCTAGACTAGAGGCAAATTTCAAATCAACTTGCATTTGAATGTATTAGGACACTAGTCCTCTGAAGGGATTGTGGTACATTTATTTTTCACAATTAAGCCTGTTTATGAAGACTGAAGTCTTTGTATATTTTATGAAATTTTGGCTTCCAATAAAGAAAAGTAATAACTATGTTTTCTTAAGGATTCATGATTCTATTTTCTTTGTAACTCGGTCTGAATTTTATAGAAAAGAAGTACTAAGTCCACTTAATCTAATCTGAAACTACATTAGACTGAGGAAAAGGAGAACTAATTGTTCTCTGCTAAGACCCTAACTAAGATATATTGGGAAACTATTTACCCTTGCTTACTCTGTATTTTTTTTTTGAAACTGGGAAATAAAGTCAAGGCATTGAATGTGTGTCAGCGCTGTTTTATTTTATATTTTTTACTTCAAGTTTTTATTTAAATTCTAGTTAGTTAAGAGGTGCCTGGGTGACTCAGCCAGTTGAGTGTCTGGTTCTTGATTTTGGTTCAGGTTATGATCTCATGAATTATGAAACTGAGACCCGTGTCAGGCTTTGCACTGACTGTGTAGAGCCTGCTTGGGATTCTCTCTCTTTGTCTTTCTCTGCCCCTTCCCTGCTTGTGCTTTCTCTCTCACACAATAATTAAATAAACATAAAATATATTAAAAATAAATAAATAAATAAATGAATAAATAAATAAATTGTAGTTACTATATAGTGTCACTTCAGTTTCAGGAATAGACTTTAGTGATTCATTACTTACATGTAACACCCAGTGACCATCACAAGTGTCCTCCTTAACACTCATCTCCCATTTAGCCCATCCACCACCCACCTCCCCGCCAGCAACTCTCAGTTTTTTCTCTACAGTTCTTTATAGTTCTCTATAGTCTTTTACGGTTTACTTCCCTTTCTCTTTTTTCTTCTTTCTCCTATGTTCATCTGTTTTGTGTCTTAAGTTTCTCATATGAGTGAAATCATAAAGCATTTGTCTTTCTCTGACTTATTTTTCTTAGCACAATATACTTTATCTCCATCCAAGCCATTGCGAATGGCAAGATTTCATTATTTTTGATGGATGAGTAATATTCTATTTCATAAATATAGTAAAACCTTGATTTGCAAGCATAATTTGTCCCAGAAACATGCTTGTAATCCAAAATACTGTATATCAAAGCAAATTTCCCCATAAGAAATATGGAAACTCAGATGATTCATTCCAGACCCCAAAATTATTCATATAAAAATGTTCACAAAATTATAATATAATACAAAATAATAAAGAATATACAAAACATAAAGTAAAATAAATAAATCAACCTGCACTTATCTTTGAAAACCTTCATGGCTGGTGTGAGGGAGAAAAGAGAGAGGAAGATAATTCTTGACTTTCACTATCAGTAATGGAATCACTGCTATCTATTGGCTAATGGAATCTTTTTCTGCGTGGGGGTCATTATAGGCACTTGCATGGATGTTGCCTCCAGTTCAGCATTAATAAGATCTTGTCATATACTGTATCTAACACAACTGGCAATAAGGTAGCTGAGGAAAGGGTTTATATCTGCAGACAGCCTGACCTAGGATGAAGCAAAGCATTCCTAAGCTTACTCTTGTATGGAAAAGCAAAGGAAGATCCATAGGTGCTTTGAAGTGATAAAAAAAAATACACTAGTGCCAGGTGTGGGTACTGTCCAACATTCTGAAAAATCACTGATTTCTGCCAAACACCGTGGTCTAAGACTGAGCATCTGAGCATGGGAGAAGATCACCTACAGTCCCACAGCAAGAGAGAGAGAGAGAGAGAGAGAGAGAGAGAGAGAGAGAGAAGAACCATTGGCTCAGTTGTAATCAAGTGATTACAATATATAGGAATATATTCCAAATATTTTTATTCCCTAGATCTTCTTTATCCATTCATCAGTCAATGGACATTTGGGCTCTTTCTATCATTTGGCTATTGCTGATAATGCTGATATAAACATCAGGGTGCACTTGTTCCTTTGAATCAGCATTTTTCTATCTTTTGTGTAAATACTTAGGAGTGCAATTGCTGCATTGTGAGGTAGTTCTATTTTTAACTTTTTGAGGAACCTGCATCCTGTATCCCACAGTGGCTCCACAAGTTTGCGTTCCACCAATGGTGTAACAGAGTTCCACTTTATCCACATCTTTGCCAATATCTGTTGTTTCCTGTTTGTTTGCTTTTTAGTCATTCAGACAGGTGTGAGGTGGTATCTCATTGTAGTTTTGATTTGTATTTCCCCGATGATAAGCGATCTTTTCATGTGTCTGTTGGCCTCTGGATGTCTCTTTTAGAAAAATGTTTATTCATGTCTTCTGCCCATTTCTTCACTGGATTATTTTCCTTTTGGGTGTTTAGTTTGATAAGTGCTTTATGCCTTTTGGATACTAACACTATATCAGATATGTAATTTACAAATATCTTTTCCCATTCCATAGGTTACCTTTCAGTTTTGTTGATTGTTATACCATACACAAAAATAAATTCAAAATGTATGAAAAACCTAAATGTGAGACAGGAAATCATCAAAACCCTAGAGGAGAACATAGGCAGCAAGCACTTTGACCTCGGCTGCAGCAGCTTCTTACTAGACATGTCTCCAGAGGCAAGGAAAACAAAAGCAAAAACGAACTATTGAGACTTCATCAAGATAAAAAGCTACTGCACAGTGACTTTTCTGTTTTAATTGGTTGCTTTGCTCAAAAGTAAAATCTTATGCTTGTCCTAGGATTCCTTGTGATCTTAAAAGGCACATCTGGCTCAGAGTAAGAGTATAAGGTCTTTTTTATGAGGGCTGCTCTTGCAGCTCGGCTCTGGTATTTACTAAATGTCTAATTTCAAGCACATTACTTAACCTTGCCACACTTATACTGTAGTATACTTATACTATAACCTTGCTTAACTTATGCCTCAATTTCTTCATCTATTTGAAAAAAAGATAAATAATAGCACTTCTCTCTAAGGGCTGTTTTGAGGGTGAAATTAAGTTAATCCACACAAAGGACCAGATTACCAATGTCTAGTACATAGGAAAGTTCTTAAAAAATAATTTTAATTTATTTTAATTAACTGATTTATTCATAAGTACTAAGTCGCACTGGTAAAGCAAAGAGGAATTTCATATGTAAACAGTCCAGAAGCTGTTTACCATCTAAACAGACAAAAGTGATGACAGGTGCTAAATTAGAAGTTTATACAAGCTAATACAGGAGCTTAGAGGAGAAGCACCTAATTTAAACTGATGTGGGGGTAATCAGGAAGTCTTCAAAGAGGATGCTGTGTCTAAACTGAGTAAGGAGCAGAAGGAAACAAACAGGTAAAGAAATCAAACAAGCGAATGAGAAGAAGATAGGCCCTCTCTTACAGGCAGGAGTAAAAAGGGCTCAGTATCCAACAACCACATTGCTGGATGTTGCCATCCTTGTAATGGTGTGAGACCAAGGCTGACTAGATTCACACGGAAAAGAGATGTGCATCTATGCTAAGAGGTTTGGACTTGAAGGAGAATCATTAAGAGACTGAAGGAATGATATGAAAAGATTTTTGTTTGATATCAGATATATCTCTGGCGGATCTATAGAAGGTGAATTAAAGGAGAAATACAGGTAAGAAATGTACAGCAACAGGAGAATGATCAAGTGAATAATGCCAAAGTCATATTTTAGTGTATAGTATAATATTCATAGTGTAATTTTAAATAATGATAATGTCAGGAAAGAATCCTCATGCTACAATATTAAGGTAAAAAGACAAGACATAAACTATATTCTATGGTTATGCATATTTAAAAAGCACTTTCCATTACTTTAAAATGTTAATTGTGGAAAGAGGTGAGTTTTGTCTTGTTTATTTTTCTTTATTTATCACATTGTCCTAAGTAAGCATACATTTATTACCTTTGTTATTAGAAAAAAACATTTTAAAACATTTTATATCAACTCAGTTCAATTAAATTCTTGTGAGTTTTTCTCCTTTTCTGGAGCAATAAAAAATTATGCTAACCTACTTTTTAATTATGTAGACTTTGTTAAATATAAAATGTTTGAGCCTTCCATTTTGCACAATATGACATACTAAGTCATTTTACTAGATAACAGCTGCAAGACACTGGAACAATTTCAATTATGAATTATATTTGGGTTTAGACGATAAGTTTTTTGTTATTCATGGTTAAAGTTTTCTCCTTACTATGACTAGACTCAGAAAAATAGAGCAAAATCCAGAACCTTGTCAGCATACACACACACACACACACACACACACACACACACACACACACACACACGAAGAGTAACCTTTCGAAATTGTTTTCTTAGAAAAACAAAGTAATGCTTAAGTCTATAATTTTACTATTTGGAAGCAATTTGGATTTAACATTGTTTTCTATTTTCATAATTATAGTAAAGAAAGTAGGCTTAAATAAATAGGCTTAAATTAAAAGTTGTTTGTTTAACATGAAAAGTTATTATTAGGTATAAATATATAAAGAAACATTTTATGAAAAATATGTTGCAAAATATAAAACTTAGAATGGACCAATTCTTCTCTCACTTCAATATCATGCCATCCACCAGTATTCTTTTTTTTAAACCCACCAATATCCTAATGAAAATAGTATGCTGATTTGATCCAAAATTAAATAATATTTATATATTTATTATTATTTTCAAAATTCACTTAATCAGAAAATTATCCCCTCCTATTTAGTGATATCCTTCAAGGAAAAAGAAACAACCATGATAATAATATAAAAAATAATGTTTACTTTTAATCATTATGATGATTATGAAAAAGGTATATTAAAGATGGAGAAGTTGTAATAAATCATTACATCAGGGCTGAAATGGCATCAAGGTTAAAGGCTGAAAAATTTTCAACCACTAAGAATAAATAGAAATCTAAAGTTCTAATTTAGATTAATTCAATGGCCATTCAAGAGTTTATAATTTAAGATACCACCAATTTTCTTAAGCAAATGCTTATTCATTTGCAAAGACAATTTTATGCATTAGTATGAAATTAAAAGGTTATTGAGATGAGTAGCAAGATGTATCATTATAATGCCAGAAAAGTTGCTAATATCTCATTTGAAATGTAGATTTTATTTTTGATTTTGACTGAAACAGTTTGGCTTTATGGAGAGCTCTTCTTAGTTGGCATAAGGAATTATTCCAAGACAGATAATTCTTTGACTATTGTAAGAGGATGATATTTAGAGCTATATTTATTAGCTTATCTTGTCTGTTAAACATTTATGAGCTGGTTTTTTATTGTCCAAAATGGCAAGGGAGCAAGAAAGATGAGCTGGAAAAAGATACTATGAGACCTTGTAGACACTGAAGAGATATGATCATGGGTACAGATTCTGTCTCAGGATGCCTTAAATATGTCAGAGCACGTTTTCTTCAGACCCACTCAAAAAGTTGGTAAAGGAATAGGGGAAAAATGAAAGGTATCCAATGAAGCCTAAACTGTAGTATGTGAGCAAAAATGGAAAACTTGTCTCAATCATCCATGTCCTTAATTTCTCAGAACTGCCATTTCAAGAAATGAATATTTCTATTAGAGAAAAAAGAGGCCATAAGACATTATCATATTTCAATATTATGACAGTGATTCAAAAGAGTGGGTCATGTGTGTGTGTGTGTGTGTGTGTGTAGTGGCTTGTTCTTTGTCCTAGAGAAAATGAGAAGATTTTCCTTGCAATTATTAATAAGAAATAGCAGTGTCTAGGATAATATTTCTAAATACGAGAAAGAAATTTTGCATGTTGTTTAATCTATTATTTTGCTCATTCAGTCCCATAACTTTAAAGGATATCTTGATGCTAATATACTTCACTATTACAGATCTTGTGAATTGCAGACTCATGTAGCCAATGACTAAAGTATGGATGCCTAAAGTATATATATCTCAAAATCAACTTATCAATAAATGTACTCTGCATAACATAGCCCCTTCCTCAAATTGGCTTTTCTCCCAATATTCCCCATATAAGTAAATATTCTTTTACCCATCTGCTTCTTTAAGCTAAATCATTTGGCTCATCATTGACTCTTCTTTCTTCCACATCACATCAAATCCATCATCATTTTTAAAAAATATAGTTTATTAGCAAGTTGGTTTCCATTTAACACCCAGTGCTCATCCCAACAAGTGCCCTCCTCTATGCCCATCACCCATTTTCCCCTTCTGCTCAGTTTGTTCTCAGTATTTAAGAGTTTCTTGTGGTTTGTCTCCCTCCGTCTCCTAAACTATTTCCCCCTCCCTTCCCTCATGGTCCTCTGTTAAGTCTCTCCCATTCCACATATGAGTGAACATATTCACTCCACATATTCCATTGTTATGTAGGATCCATTGATCCATTCATCAGTTGATGGACATTTAGGCTCTTTCTATGATTTGGCTATTGTTGAAAGTGCTGTTATGAACATTGGGGTACATGTGCCTCCATCATTGATGTAAAATGTATCTCATAGTCAGCTATGTCTCACTATCTCTACTAGTACCGCTGAATCCAAGCATTAACTTCTGCCATAAAATATCCTCTTAATTGATATCTTTGATCCACACTGGCTGACTTTAGACTCTTCTCCATTCTGCAGCCAGAGTACTTCTTTCAAAACATAATCTAATTATATCAGATCCGTATTCAAACCCTTCCAATGGCACACATCACACCCATACAAATAAAATCCTTACAAAAGTATAAAAATATACTTATAAATCCATAAAGAATAAAATGTCTTTCCATGGTCTACAAGGCATTGCAATATTTGGTCCTGATACCAAGGAGAGTTTAGAAGAATATACAAAATATAAAAAAGAACATGTAAAATCTCTTTGCATATTTTAAATACTCTTCTGTCTTTAATTAGCTTTTCAATTTACTGCTGCAATGGTCCCCAGAATGCAAGAAACCCAGCAGGATAGAAACTCATCTCCATAAGAAAACATTACAATTTCATTTGTATTTATTTTGTATCTCAATGTAATGTATGTGGTTGCTAATGTAATGCATAGTAGGAATGAATTTAATTTATACATAAATATGGATACTTTGTGGATACCTGCTCAAAAAACTTTTTATTGATATGGTGTATGTCTAAACATTTTAGATATCATTGCATTAGAGGGAATTTCCTTTCACCATAGGAGAGAAATAATAAACATACTTTACTAGCCTTTAAATACTTTAAATACAGGGTAGTGACTGTGTATAAACTCTGGGGAACACTTTTACTTTTAATAAGGTAACAATAATACTTTCAGAATTAGTGATTTTTTTCTAGATTTGCTTGAAACTTCAACAGTCATGGCACAAATCTAAATTCAAGTTTTGCAATTTGCTTATGTTAGACCTGAGGCAGCAGGAAATTGAGATCTGGAGTCCTTGAATTTCTAGTCCATGCTTTTAATCACTCTGTTTTGAAAAGCAAGAGCAACTACTTGTTTCTCTTTAATGTTTCATTAGCTTCTTTTTCACTCCTGGCATTGCCAGGTGTAGAACAGAGAACAGGTTACTTGGACACAAGATAGTGGCAGGTGGAGATAGGGACATTTTTTATGTCAGCTCCTATAATTCCTCTTTTACTACAGATGTTGATCTGATTTTTATTTTCTCTTAAAATATTAAACTGGCACTATCCTAATGAATTTTTAAAAATGAAGAAAAATTGAATAACATATTGCTTAGCAAAGGGGCTAAGTATGAATACTGAAAGCAAAGTCCTCCAGATAATTTAGTAAGAGGATCCCTAAAGGCAAAATTTCTCACTAACCTCACCCTATTCCTATTTTTAGGGGTTCTTTAGCAATCACAAATAGGCTTTTTCTCTGTAGCCTCTCTGCCCAGCCTGCTAAAAACAAAATCACAAAGCTGTCAGATCTCCAGGAAGGAACCTCAAAAGACTGCCCATGCCATAATGGAGTCAGTGAACCAATTGTACTTGAGTTTGGATTTATTTCTTCATGGCTCACTATTTTCTTCCCACTGATGCAAGGTAGGATACAATGAGACTAAAAGGTGGATGAGAAGTTAAGATAAATAAATATACTAGATATTAAATTCATTCTTCCTTTATAATAATCTCCTTATGAACAGTCAAAATATGCAAAGAATTACAACCCTCCTTTTCATGATTTAATTATAAGATAAAAAGTTTTTCTTGGATAAGAACAAAATCTTAAAAACTGACTCTTTTTTTTCAAATAGTGAAAACACTTCACTAAGCTCAGTAAGTGGAGTAAAATAAAGCCTGTGTGTTTCTTCTAAATATGTTTGTTTAAAAATCTACTTCATTAGTTGTTAACTGAAATCTATTATTTTTATCATTATGATGGCATTAAAAGTCAGTGGATAGTAATATATCTACATGCTTTTGTGGTCTAGTAATATAATGATTCTAGAAATAATGAGCTGAGTTGCTCATTAACTCGAACAAGAGAAGGAGTAGGAGGGGGTGAGGGAAGGGAAGGGAAGGGGAAGGAGGAAGAAAAGGGGGCAAGTGGGAGGAAGGAGGAGGAAGGGAAGGACCAGAAGGAGGGAAGCGAGGGTGGGAGAAAGGAAGGAAAGAAAGAAAAAGAGGGAAGGAAAGAAAGAGAAAAAGGAAAGAAGGGAAAAAAGAAAAGGAAAACCATAGGAAAAACCCACAAAGACGATGAATTCAAAATTGCAGTGTTTCCACTGTTACACAGCATTAAAATCAGTTTAAAAAGTTTAATCTTCAGAAGTCCTGAGATTGGAAAGACAGCCTGGAAGAAAGGATAGCAAATACCAGCACCCCATTTGTGAGGAATGGACTAACAAGATCTATTTATTATTGAGATGAGGAGAGCTTTGGAAGGTTCTGGAAAGGAACTGAACCATTCATGGTATGATGAAAGAAAAAGTATCCTTTCTCAAGGAAGATCGCTATTTTGATGGAATAACTTGAATATTAAGAAAGAATATTCACTTTCTTTCTAAACCTGAATATAGGGCACCTGGGTGGTTCAGTCAGTTAAGTGTCCAATTCTTGATCTTGGCTCAGGTCATGATCTCACAGTTTGTGGGACTGAGCCCTATGTCAGGCTCTAAGCTGACAGGGCAGAACCTGCTTGGGATTCTCTTCCTCTCCCTCCCTCTCATAAAAAATATAAACTATTTTTAACTTTATAAATAAATAAATAAACTTAAAAATAATAGAAAAAAATGAACCCAGGTATCACGTCACTCACCCACTAAAATGATCCATAAAAATCTGTACAGTGTAACCCCAAGGCCTCTTCCAGCTTCCTTTTCTTCTGTCACTCATATCTTTGTCTCTATTGTTCTTTCCATATATGCCTTAAGCTCATTAGCTCATTAGTGTCCTGGCTACATGGAACACCTTCTCCTTCATTGATAGTCAAAATTCTACATACTCTGTCCAGCTCGAAAGTTACATTGTCCTTGTGAACTTTTTTGATTCTTTCAGATCCTGGCAACCCCTTTTTGTGTATTTTCATTGCTTTTTAAAATAGCACTCATCAAACTTGAGTCAAATTTTCTGTTGCATGTTTGTTCCTTTCACCAGTCTGTATAGACTACACTCTTGTTTTCTTATTTTTCTCACACACTAACAATATTTATTAGGTGCTTATTTCTGCTTATATAAAAAATTTTTATGTTTATTTTTGAGAGAGAAAGATAAGAGTATGAGCTGGGAAGAGGTGGAGAGAGAAGGAGACACAGAATCTAAAGGAAGCTCCAGGCTCTGAGCTGTCAGCACAGGGCCTGACATGGGGCTCGAACTCATAAACTGTGAGACCACGAGGTGAGCCAAAGTCGGACACTCAGCCAACCAAGCCATCCAGGTACCCCTAATGAGTGCTTATTGAATGACTCAAGGAGCCTGCAGCTTTGATATGAGCACGAGACTCTGAAAGGTACATATATCTCTGCAATTACATAAATGTATTCAACCCTAGAAGTTGATGGAAAACAGTTATTGCTGCTAAGATCACTTTCCCTCAAAGAAATAGATTTTTCCCAAATTATATTACTATTTTGACAGTTCTCTGACTAAGAGAGACAGCAAAATGTACTGCAAAAAGAGTGAGGGCTTTAGAACCTGACTTCGTGAGTTAAACCTGCAGTTCTGCAACTCTCCAGCTGCATGAGAATAGATAACTTTTTCTAGATAGTTTCCTTACTTAGAAAACCAAGATAATATTGGCATCCACTTCATATAGTTGTTGGGAAGATTAAATGAGTTAATATATGTGAATCAAGGGCACCGGGGTGGCTCAGACAGCTAAGCTTCCAGCTCTTTTGATTTGATTTCTGCTCAGGTTATGATCCTATGGTTAGTGAATTCCAGCCCCACGTCTGGCTCTGTGCTGACAGCATGGAGCCTGCTTGGGATCTTGTCTCCTCTCTCTCTCTCTCTCTCTCTCTCTCTCTCTCTCTCTCTCTGAAACTAAACTTTAAAAGAAATTACATGTACATTATTTAGAATGTTAAATATAGCAAACAATAAAGAAGTATTAGCTATTATGAATAGAACAAAGAGCTTTGTCATATTAAAAATAATGGGTGTCAATCCCTGAGTGGGTAATGGAGATGGCTTGGATGTCACAGGAATTTTATAGATTTTACCCTCACATCTCAGATTTGGACTTGCGTTTCTTAGGAAATTATTGCTAGGTACGTTTTTCTAATTTCAGGCACACATTAATGTAACCAGTTTGGTAAGATAAAATAAAATCTTACTTTAAGTGAAATTTACGTAAACATTGTAAAACACTTCAGGTATATGTTGTTTCTCATAAAAATTACAAAGTTATCTGTGTGTGTTTAAAGAAACAAGCAGTGATCAAATATACAGAATTGTTCTCAATTACACATTAACGTTTTAAATATTTGGCTAAAATCACTTCTAAAGCTCACAAAAACATCTACCCAGGAATACACAGTGGTCAACGATTAAATGGTTTAACTCCTGCCCTCCCTGCACCGTCCATCGCAACATAAATGTTGCTGGGCTCATGGAGCTAATGTGGAGGTCCTGGGTGGTGTACGCACAGGGCATAGACTCACGGGAAGGAGACACATGGTGAACGTATAAATCAACAGAATAGCTTCAGCGAGTAGTAGTTGCCATGAGAAAACAAGACCCATAAGTCATTGACAGTTACTGGGTAAAAGGCAAACAACCACTTTCTGAGGAGGTGACTTTTGACGTGCGACATGAAAGGCAGAGGAAATTAGGCTTACACATTTGTAGAAGCGGTGTATTCAAAGCAAAGTGCCAGAGGCATAAAAGTTCTGAGGGACAAACAGTCTTGGCATATTTAGACTGTCCAGAAATAAGGCTGGTGTGCTAGGAGTGTAGTAGGTGAAGGACAGAATGGAATGTGAGCAGTGCAGAGATGACCAGGTAAGGGCCCAAAGTGTGAATTTTATTCTAAGATGAAATGAGATGCCATTGGAGGGCTTTAAGAATGGCTGTGACATAGTTTATTTTGCATTTAACCATATCATTCTAACTGCCTGAAGGAATAATGGATTCTGTGTGGCCAGAATGGTAGCAGAGACAGAGACTGCAGGCAATGTCATGTAGGCTCACTGTAGAAATGGAAAGGAAGAAAGGACTAGTTGGGATATATTTTGGAAGTAGAGTTGACAGTGCTTACTGATGGATTTATTCATTCAACAGGAACAGGACCTACTATGGGCACATCTTATAAAAGGAATGTGTCCTGATGTTACTGGAAGTCTGTCTGCTCACTAGAAAGTCACTTTCCAAACCACAGTAACTCGGTCAATGACTCCTTGCCCTGTCAGTCACTACAGCTGTGCTTGCTCACAGATGGGCTGCTTTTTCAAAATCTAAATCACGAAAGATTCAAGAGTCATTATATGCTGTCGCACATATTTTCTAAAGATGCATTTGGCAAAAGATAGGATAAAAGCTGCTTCCAGTTGGGGTAATGTGATGTGTTTAAGTTTCTTTTTTATTTCTCTAAATAGCTCATAATTCCTAAACTCCGTGTTTATGAGCGTAACATCTCAGCCCATGTAGAAAGCTCTGCCTATATAGATTTGATTGCTTGAGCAAGTTGTTTAAGTGAACTTCAGAATGGACTTCTGAAAAGAAATTTCAGGAGGATGGCAATTTTCAAGTCACATCTTTTATTCACATTTGATTTGAATGTGTACCTGTGTGTGAAAGAGAATTTAAATGGATATAATAACAGCCTCAAGAAGGAGCAAAATTCCGCCACTTACACTTTATACTTTGAATGCCATTACTGGATACCTTAAATTGTGTTAAAAGTGACAATTATAAATCATGGAAACACTTCATGCTTGGAATCTTTTACATTGTTTAAGCTAGTAATTTTCATATAGTTCTAAAGGATGTTGGCAATTGTGAACTTGCCGTTTACAAGAACACGACCTTTTCTTTAGTTCTAAATCTCTTGGCTCCTTCTCTAGTTTTAGTTAATGTTTTCACAGAGGTAATTGAATGCTGACTGTTCTGTTAGGTGTGAAGTTCAATGGAGACAGATCTATAGGATCAATGATTGTAGACAGGAGGAGTATCCTTTCCCTTTGTGATAAGTAATGAAGTCTAGCCTAGAGTTTTCTATTTAGTTTGTGGGATTGGGTTTTCTTATTTCTATTGAGTTCAATACATTCATCTAAATTAAGTATAATTATGTAAAAATTGGGAAGTTCTTCCATTTTTCATATAATTAATTTTATGTGCTAAACACAGAGTTGCTATAAGCCTATTTAATACTCATTTGAGCAAAACTTTCACAAAGGTCAGTGTTCACTATTAAGTATTAAAGTCTGGACCTGGTGTTTCCAGCAACCTCTCTATTGTTAATAATAATAATAAAAGACCTTAAAATCAGCAACACTGACGATGAAAACAACAAACTTTGACAAAATCATCTGAGCTACTTCTGTATACACCAAAACCAAATTTACAAAGCAGCCTTGACTGGCCAACCAAGTCTTGACTGGCTGCATTTGATGACTCAATTTGTTTCACTGGAATAAAGAATAATGATAGAAATTTTATCATTTAAAAATAACTCAGAAAGCACAATAAAATAACACAACCAAGAACATTTTCAGAAGCAAAACATGTAATGAACTAAAAGCCTTTGAAAAAGAGACTGTCTTTATCCCTTGATTTATGTGTTCCAGCAGGGAGAAACAGTCAAGCAAAATCCAAACTGTAAATAACAGTTTATGGGCTGCTAACACACCTCAAGTATCATTTGATAATAAAAATGATATATACTTCTACTCTTTCAAATAAGAATTCTATCCAAATTATTTACTTTTTTCTCTGAAAAATCAAAGCACTTACTTGTTACCACATTTTATACTGTTTGTGTAAAGCACACAACAAGAGGACTAACATTATTTCCCCCGTATTACAAATGGAGAAATTCTGAAGCAATAGGAATTTTATATGGCTTTTTTCTTATAGTTAATAAAAATAATTAAATAAAATAAAGCAAGATTTTTTGTTCGGTCACTAGATAAGTTACATTTCTGAGGCCCATCGGATTTAATGAAAGAGAAAGGAATGGCTTTCCATTTTTTTTCTTTTTCCCACCCTTGACTCCTTCCCTCATTTTCTTCCATTTTTCTCCTCTCCTTTTCCCTTCACCTCTCTCCTCCCTCTGCTTTCCTTACTCCTCCATTCTCCCTTTCTTTCCCTTTTCTTCTGACTTGGGTGAAACAGCATGTGAGTAGACACATACAGCTGAGATACTATCATTTCCATTTATGCATTTATTCAACAAACACCTACGGAGCCAACACTTCACGCCTGAGCATGCATACAGCACGGGGGAGGAAGATAAAACTTACTAAACATAAAGATGCCATTGTAAGCTGTGCTGTGCAAGTGGCTCCAAGTGAATATATAGCAGTGGGTCATGACCTAAACTCAGGAAGGGCCCAGGTGAGGGAGAGAAAGTAGAGGTGAATACTGAGGAATAAATAGCCAGGTAGAGGTGGGAATACTAGGGATGGAAAAGCACTTGCAGACACAAGAAGAGGTATATACTAATGTCCTCTATATAGGACAGATCCTGTAATGACAGCTAGAATTACAGATAACAATTTGTATTTGATTCTATATTATATCAGATTTCAAACTGTTCACCTGTCACATACGACTTGTACGATCTTACCCTTACCTGCTCTTACAACTGTGCTCCTGCAAACCCCAGATATTTTCAGATCCCAAACTTGCAGGGATGGTTTTACCCTCTCTAACTTTCTCTATCTCTTCTCTCTGACAAAAACCGCAACTACAAACTCCCACTCCACAACCCCGCCGAGCTGCCTCATTTGTCTGATGAATCCCTACTATTGCTCAGCTCACTCAGGATCAACTCCTCTGAACAGCATTCTTATGCCTTCCTTGACTGAGTTATGCACATGCATGAATATTCACACGTTAGAACTATTTTATACCAAACTCATCAGGATGATCTCTTTGAAAAATAGAATCAATGAAGAAATAAAAGGATTGAGACACAAATAGCAGTTTGCCCTCTCAGCAATAGATGATATTGTAACAATTCATTATAAAGAAAGCACCATCTTTTCAATTATTTTTAACAATAATTTCTACATTTAAGATTAGGTAAAGCTCAAATAAAAACTTAACAAATAAATATCAGCTCAACCTAACTTTAGTGATAGAAACTTTTTGGTCATCTGCTGACAAGACTGTAGGGATAGAAATTATGTACACGGTGGTTCAGTCGGTTAAGCACCAGACTTCAGTTCAGGTCATGATCTCGCAGTTCATGAGTTTGAGCCCCATGTTGGGCTCTGTGTTGACAGCTCGGATCCTGGAGCCTGCTTGGGATTCTGTGTCTCCCTCTCTCTCTCTGCCCCCTGCCCCGCTCGTGCTCTGTCTCCTTCTCTCTTTCAGGAATAAATAAACATTACAATCTTTTTAAAATATAACATTTTCCTTTCAATTTCTCAATGGATACCAGCAAGTTAATTATTTACCTAAGTAATCCTTATTAGATCAGCATATACCCATTAATGGATAATTAAGACTAAATAATTTGGGTCTCCAGAAATTAAAACAAATGAAAATATCAACATGTTTTATAAAAGAGCTCATATTTTAACTTTCACATTATCTGACTCTTCAGAGTAGCCAGGTGAATAAAGTAGGAATAAACTAAATGAAATAAAGTGATACAAATGGTCTTTCTACTTCATTGTACTTCAAAATTAGAAAAAATAAATAAATGTGAAGTTAAAGAAACAAGATATATGAAATACTTAGGTGTTACATTATTTGTGGAAAAGATTATAAAATCAAGAATGAGATGAAAACTCACAAACCAAAAAAAAGCACACATTTTCCATTTTAATTTTGTGGAGTCTCACAAAACCCACTTACCTTCCTAATATCCCACCAATCCACTAAGCCATATAAACAGTGATGCAGACCGTCTTTCTTTCTTATTACCATGAATTCACTGATTTTGCTCCCAAACTATCCCTGAATGTCAAAAGCATTATGCACCTAACACTTATATATTATAAGCTTCAAAATAGAGGGGGAAAAAGGGTTATCTATCTATTGACTAACATCTACATAAACAGGAGATTGTATTTTTTGCTGTTGAAAATTTATGTTAAAGAGTTATTCTATCACCTTTCATAACATGCTTTGGGGAAACTAAATTATCCAGTTACATTAGATGAAATAGACTTCTCCAACAAAATATTGCTGTTTCCATTTATTTTTCGAGGGAACAAAATTGAAAAAAACCATGCAATTTTATGGATTTGTTCATGGTCTGGAAAAATATAGGAATGTAAATTATGTTCCATCATGATCTGCAGCAACTGTTGCATTAGAAAGAAACATATCTACACAATGATAGCAATCTTCCTCTTATTTGGTGAAACTCAGTTCAGGTTTAGGTGACAAAAATATTCTGTTTTGTGATGGCATGCTTTACATTCTGAACTACTAATTTCTGTGTAAATCCTACTGTGGAAAATTAAACAAAAGGTACACTACACACCAAAGTAGAAAAGAGCAAAATTTCTTCACACTCTCTAGATCCTTGTAGTAATTCTGATCCTGAATTTCAGTGTAAACAGAAAGAATAATATCATACATACTGAGGCCACAGATCTTAGCTGACTCCAGATTTTACAAAGTCCCTGCTGTGAGTGTGAATCACTTCAGAAGTGCTGATTTATGTCCTTTTGTAAAGGTTAGTCCTGCAAATCTTTAAGGGAAAAAAAACAGATAAAGGCAAAAAAAGAGGTGACTGTAGATCTTTCAGTGAGTGGAAATAGCATTTTCCACAATCTATATACTCTACAGGGGTCCATTCTTCTCACAGTTGGTGGCTCTTCTTCCAGGCTCTATGCCCCACAGCTCCCAGTAACACTAATTGCTTCAAAATCCTGCCCAGATAAACAGCAGATTTCGCTATAGTAGAGCAGTTAGAAGCCTATTTATTTATTTATTTTTAAATACACAGTGCTGGAACACATGTAAAAAACTCCAGTGACCCAGAGTTAGAAATATTAACATATTGTTTTGTAGGGAGATATATTTTGATTGAATATGTAATTGCTTTGTTCTGCATGAAATATTATCTGATTTTTACAATTCTCCATAAAGCACAGCATTTATAGGAAATCAAAATCAACATCGTAAAATACTTGGAGGCCTTGATATCAGTAATCGGTAATTCTTTATAATTGGCTCTAAAATAGACTTGGGATGTTTCTTGCATTTTATATTGTGCTGCACATAAAATATGCTTCTGTGAATTATATTACATATCTGATTCCATATTATTTCAGCACTAAGGAACTTAAAGTTTGGTTTGGGCTATTCATGTTGATGTTTTCCTATGCCTTACATCTGTCTTTTCTCTACTTTGTCTTAAGAGCCAGCACTAATCCAAAATGCACTGCACCTGCTATTAGATTCCAGGAACTTGGAGATTGATATACACGAAGAAGGAGAGCTCATTAAGCAGCCTGGGTGTACGCAAGTTCAGGAGACAGCACACAGAGAAGTATGTCATTGCAGTTCCATTATACTCTACTGTCAATTTCAAGTACACCACTCTTTCAGGCACATATTTTTTGTTCACCTGAATTTGCAATTGCCCCAAATACAGGCAAGGGTTAGCAAGTCTAGACACTGATTTGAACTTTGGAAAGCATAGATTTTTCTGGCTCCAGGACTGCCATTTTAAGACATTCTAGCATCTGAACGTCTTTAAGTGTACCTGTTAAGAAACTTAGAGATTTCTATTTTCCTATTGTTCTTTGTGTAACACAAAATTAAGATGAGTTTAAAAAATTAAATCCTGTAGAATACACTCATTCCAAGCTTTTATAGCTACTGGTGACACCATCTGATAAGACTCCAGACTTCCTTTATTATTGTCAGTTGCTGCATATTTTATAGGTTAGTGTCTTGACTTGAATGATGGTGTGTTACCTGAGATAAGCTGTTTCACCTCATCTGTGATTAAATTATATTTCTTCCTGTCTGAACAAAGATTATATTGAAAATACAGGAAGGATTCGGCACCAGGGAAATACACGTTAGTATTTGACAAGTGTGGAGCCGTGCAGGAAAATATCAATATGTGATGAGGTCATGATAGAATCTAAGAAAAATAAGAGGAAGTTATCTGAATGTTAAGTGGACAGATACCTAGCTATTCTTTTGAAATGCCATTCGAATGACCCTTATATCATTTAATTTTCAATTGTTAGAATCATTTGGGTAAAACAAGTTAGTATCAAATGAAATGAAGAAACCCTGTGTTTTGCAGTTTTTTGAATCAAAAGATTCACACAACAGTACTGTTATACAACAGTAACAAGAGTTCATATGTGAATCAAGATGTAAAAATATATTCCAATTTGTATTTTCTGTTTTATGGTAGATTAGAAAATGACATTTTTTATTTTGTTTTATTTTTATTTTTTAAATGTTTGTTTATTTGTTTATTTTGAGAGAGAGAGAGAAAGGAGGAGCAGGTGAGGGGTAGAGAGTGAATTCCAAGCAGACTCCATGCCCAGCCTGGAGCCAGACGCAGGGCTCAGTCTCATGTACTGTGAGATCATGATCTGAGTTGAAATCAAAAATCAGATGCTTAACCTACTAAGCCACCCAGTTGCCCCTATTTTAATTTTTTTTAATTTTATTTCTTTCGTAATCTCTACATACAATGTGGGACTCAAACTCATGACCATAAGATCAAGAGTCACATGCTTCTTCCAACAGAGTCAGCCAGGTGTCCCGAAAAATAATGACATTATTTTAAAATGTCCATAGAAGCAGGATGGCAGCTAGAGTCACAATTTAAAAAATTGCTAAAAGGCATACAAAAAATATCAGAGACTTTTGAGTACTGAAATGATACTGATCTGTTCTAGAGGGGACAAGACAAAATAATGTAAATCCCTAAGTTACACAAAGAAAAAACTGCCCTGGTCTTTGTAGTTTGTGCCCCTCACCCCTCTGTGATATACCAGGTTTTAAAAAAATATATAGTTAACATACAATGTTACATTAGTTTCATATATGTAGTGATTAGATAAGTCTATATGCAGTTTTTTATTTTATTTTATTTTATTTTATTTTATTTTATTTTATTTTATTTTATTTTATCTTATCTTACTTTTATTTGAGAGAGAGAGATTATAAGCAGGAGAGAGGGGCAAAGGGAGGGAGATAGAGAGAATCTTAAGCAAGCTCCATGCTTAGTATGGAACCTGACACAGGGCTTCGTCCCATGTCCCTGGGATCATGATCTGAGTCAATATTAAGAGTTGGACTGTCAACCGACTGAGCCACCCAGGTGCCCCAATAAGTCTATATGCTATACTATGCTCACCACAAGTGTAGCTACAATCTGTCACCAAACAGTGCTATTTCCATACCATTGACTATATTCCCTATGCTGTGCCTTTCATCTCCATGACTTACTGCTTCTATAACTGGAAGCCTGTGCCCTCCTACTCCCATGCACCCCCTTTGCCTATCCCCTACCCTCCCTACCCTCTGGCAACACCAATTTGTCCTCTGTATTTATGGGTCTGTTTCTGAATAAAGATTTGTGCCTTTTTGACTGCAGAACAGAGTTGTAGAAGTTATAGACCCCCCCAAAAAAAAAAAAAAAGTGAAACTTTTCAAGGTTATTTAATCCAGTCTCCTTCCTTTAGGCAGATGAACTCCCAAGGCAATAAGAAAGAACTATATAGTTGTTGATTCTATTTTAAAGTACTCTAGAGAGGGAGATTCCAGGACATTCCTTCATATACTTATTCCAGCATTTATTAGCCTCATAGGATGTTTACATACAAATGAATCCAGAAACTACCAATGTATTCAGAATAGTCCTTTAAATCTGTCAGTGATATTTCTTTCAGTATACTGTTGATGGAATTTTTTCTTCTTCTCAATGTATTTCCATTAATACATCTACTACTGAATTTCTTTCCATTTTATCTCATTCTTTTATTGGTATAAATGTTGATAAGTTACTCTTTCTTCTTTTCCTCTGGCCTTAGAATCAGAGTATAACCAAATTTATAATGCTGGTTTATAATATTTAAAATTAAACCCACTTTATATTTTTAATGTTTACAATAAAAGAGATATACCCAGTGTCTAAGAATAAAATCACAGATTTTTAGCATCAAATTAGATATTAAAAGTAATAGATTCCATATTCCCACAACATTTCTGTTAAAACAACTTCAATGACAAGGAACTTAATATGTCATGATGCAGTCTATACAATATTCTGGCAGATTTAATCTATCCTTATATAATATTTATTCTTATATAATCCTGTAATTATACCACTATTTTCTTTGAAAATAGTTTTGGGGGTTTTCATTATTTCCTGTTAAATATTGTCTTGCTAGATTTGGTCTATCATTCCAATATGCCAAGAAAAACTGGATGTTGGTATTATTATCTGGAATATTTTCTCTAACTCCTACTTTTGTGTCATGCTATCTATATCCTTATTCATCCATTCATCAACATACAAAAACCCCAATGGGACAAACAGAAATATATAGATCATTTACAAATCCATAGAGAAAATTACCATATAAAAGAGATGTCATAATATATAAATAAAGCATTTCTATTATGTAAAAGTATAGATCATCAATTAAACAACAAATTAAAGCTAGATTGACCTTTAATCTTTAGAGTTTATTAACATTGGTGATCAGTTATCGTACTTATAAGTCCTCACAAAATCACTTTTCCATAATACGAGTCAGTTGGAACAGTAAGTAGAGGAAGTGATGGCTTCTGGGTTATTTCATGGATGCTGAATGCCTCCTACTAAAAACATATTTTCACAAGGAACTTTGATACCTAAAATAATGCAGTCATAGACAGACTTCTCTTGTGGGAACTGGTTCTGTTAGAATATAAATATTCTTTTTTTTTCTCTTTTTTATTTATTTTATTTTTATTTTATTTATTTATTTTTTTCTCTTTTTTATTTTTTAATTTACTTTTTATTTATTTATTTTTTTCTCTTTTTTATAGAATATAAATATTCTTAGAGTTAGCATATTAAGTTCATTTCAATAGCATACCTTCACATCAATGAATTTACAGATTTTCTTTCTTCAGTGTAGTTTTGGCAAAAGAGTAAAGAGATAATTTTACTCTGACAAAGAATTAAGTGATGTCTGGAAAAAAACAATAGACCAGAGAGGAAGTCTGGGTGCCAGTGTGATATTTTCTGTTTTCTTCTTTCCTCTCTCCATTCGTGTAAGCCTATTCCTTGCCAGACTTGCTGGAACCATCTAACCTGGAATTGTAATTAAGTAGCCTGAATATTTCTTTTCTCCTTATCAGTGTGAATATTGATCACAGCCCATCACCTGAGATGCTTCTCTATTTGTAATAGGACATATGCACAAAAACTTCTAAGCTTACATTCCAAGCTTCTTCATTCGTCACTACCTCCTCTCTTTCTGTGTTGCTCATTTTATTTCATTCACTTCCAATCAGCTTCCCACATTAAGTCTTTCACTTGGTGTGATGGTTAATTTATGTGTCAGCTTGACAGCCACAGAGTGAGCAGATAATTGCTCAAATAATATTTTGAGTGTGTCTGTGAGGATGTTTTGAATGAGATTAACAACTGAATTGGGCAACTGGGTAAAGCAGATGGCTTTCCTAATGTGGATGGACCTCATCCAATCAGTTGAAGACCTGAATAGAACAACAAGGCTCATCATCTTGTGAGGAAAAGGGAACTCCTGACTGATGGTCTTTGAGCTATAACATGGCTTGTTTGTTTGTTTGTTTTCTTGCCTTCAGATATGGATCAAAACATTGACTCTTCATGGGTCTCGATATTGTCAACCTTTGGACTGGAACTACACCATCACCTCTCCTGATTGTCAGGCCCAAAGTAAGTCCTTAGGACTTGTACTGGAACTACATCATTGGTTCTTCCAGGTCTCCAGTTTGCCAACTGCAGATCTTGAGACTTATTAACCTACATAATCAATGAGCAAATTCTTTATAATAAATCTCTCTATCACCCTACCATCACTTACCCAACTGGCTCTGTTTCTCTGGAGAACACTGACTAATATGTCCTGTAACTTCGGCCTACACAAGTCTGGAACTCAGCACCATTTTGACAGATTCCACGAGATGCTGCTACCACCTGGCTTCCTAGGAAGTTGAGTAGCATCAGTTTAGATTGCTTATGGGTGTACACTATTCGTGTTGTGAGCAACATTGTTATTTAATCTCACATCTTTGTCAGCTGCTATTTGCCAGAGACAAGCTTCATATTACTATACTTTATGATGTCCCATATTATTCACATTTTGACCATCACTAGCTTTTCTTTCTGCTGTGTCTATCCAGATCTCTCTCCTTCACTCATGTATCCTATTTTGAGGCAATCATTAATTCGCATTAAAGCAAGCACAGTTGTGAATGAATGCAAGAAGCCTCTGAAATGTCCCCCTTCTACTCTTCCATTCCACCTGCAGTTAAAATCCATCTGTGTGACAGTGACAATCTTTTTAAGCAAGGTTTAAAGTAGTATTGTTTTGTGAGTTCTCAAATGTTAAAGGTAGAAATACTAGTGCCAAATAATCCTCCATTTCATTTAAAAGACCAACTGTAAGTCTCTAAATGGTATGGTACTGAATTCAAAATAAAAAAAAAGTTTTAAATCTGTCTCTTTAATGACAGGTAGACAGGCATTCAGGTAATTTACAGTAGTGCGATCAGACCTGGGAGCAAGAATTTTAGGGGAGGTAATCATCGGTGCTCTGATACTTAACCGCTTCCCCTTAGGAAATGGTTAGAGCAGGTCAAGAGTGTAGCCCTGATAGGAAAAAGGTGTGAAGAAGTGACCTTGCCTTTGTGGAGATCAAATTCTCAATTAGTGAGGAAAGAGGTGAACAGAAAAGTTTCCCACATTTGCTTTCATTAACATTCATGTTTATGCTTCAATTTCCAAAACAATACTTACAGAATATCCTGATATCTTTTAAGTGTCAATGGGTTTGAATTATACACAAAGCATTGGGATATCTCAGACTTATGCCCATTAGGAATACCTCTGAGGCACATTGAAGATTGTCTAGTTCAACTAACTTGTTTTACAGAAGAGCAAGCAAGTTCTGAGAAATAATTTCTTGTGACAGATCATAAAGCATCCAAGCTGTCCACTCATTTATTGCCACCCCAACACAAGAGACCTTTTTAAATTTTTGTTTTGTTTTCAACAAGTATGCTATTTGAGGGAAAAGGTTATTTTTGATTATTCGTAACAGGATAAGGCATTTTAACCACCGCTTTCCTGATCCTTCAATCTAATTTACAAGTTTTCATTTTTACACAATGTAGGTTTCTATTTAATTTCTTCAGGAATTTATAATACCATATAAAGATTATTTAAATAATTCATTTTAAACATACCTTCACCACAGACAACTGAGCTGTAGTTTTGTTTAATGCATGAATCTTTTTCTTTGAGTATGAAAATTTCTTACATTAAGCAAGGTGGGAATAGCACACGACCCACTGCCTCGTATTTTCTGTGTGTACTGAGATGTAACAGAGGAGATGCTTCTGTAAGACTTCAGAAATGGAATATTTATGAGAGAAAAATAAGAAGGTTGAAATAATTTCAGCATCATCTAATTATAATATATTTCCACCTTGATATATTTTTACACACATAGCAGGAAATAAAACTGTAAAACTTTGAAAGGTGCAAGGATATTGTTAAAGAAAAAAGGGTCAAATGTTCTACCTTTGATTCCAAATAAACTTACTGAAGATTTTTAAAATAGGCCTCAGATGACCCTGGTATACAAAGATACTACCTAGCTACATATTTTCTTTTTTTCTTTTTTAATTTTCCTTTTTATTTATTTTAGAGAGAGAGAAAGAGAGAGGACAAGCAGGGAGGGGCAGAAGGGAAGAAAGGATCTCAAGCAGGCTCCAAGCACAGTGCGGAGCCTGACTAGGGGCTCCATTCCACAACCCAGGGATCATGATCTGAGCCTAAATCAAGAGTCGGACACTGACCCTACCGAGCCACCCAGGTGCTCCTAGCTACATATTTTCAAAGCAATTTGAGATTGTGATCATTTTTACAGACCGAATTTTGTGTCTACTGATATCTAGAAGCAAGAAGCAGACTCAACTTACGGACAAAAAATACGTTCACTGATGATATTGTGACTATTAATTTTGGGCTAGAAAACTGCATTTTATTACGTCTTTACTACAATTCAAGATTGAGATGTTATATTACACTGAGTTTTTAAATTCAACATATGCTTCTTAACAAATCTGTTTTTCTTGATTGAAGATCATAAAAATTAAAAATCAAATATGAATTGGAGATGTCTAATTTCTTTCTAATAGGGCTAGTTTTTAGCATCTATTCTTATGAAAGGGTTGGCAACAGAAACAAAAAGAAACGTATTTGAAAATTCTCATGTTGTTATGAAAAACATTAATAGAATACATACCGGGTTTAGAAGGATTGTAAGGAAAAGTTCACCTCCTCTGATACTTTTGTCCAATTCTTGGGGTCCTCCTGGATATTCTTTGTAGAAAATAGTGTGGGTGAACAACCCACAGGTCTGTCGAGGGAGGACCTGAGGAAAGGGGGGGAAGAAGCACACTGATATGACTTAATTAAGAGCGTGACCACTGTCTCATTACTTCAGAGTCTGAAAATTATCATTTTCTATTGGAGTTCCTTGGCTGCTAAAGCCAAAATCTTACTGTAATCAAGCGCTGGTGTTGGTGTAATTATCTAAATATTAAAGGGCTGCCTGAACAGTGCTATAGGACAGATAGACTAAAGCACTTTCAGGAAGTTCTGGAAATCTCATCCACCAGCTGAGTTATGTTAAAGAACTGACAAAAAAAAAAAAAGCCTTTTTATGATTAATTTATTTCAAATATAGAGATTCTCCAAAGTTACATCATTTTTCATGGTATTAGGCCATTACTCTCCTTACTTCTGAAATACAATCTTACATGGTACTCAGTTTCTAAAATTCAAAACAATCCATTTTCATCACTTCTTCAACTTTTATATGTTTTGTTTTTTACCACACTCTGATTTTAAATATTAATCACAGTAGTAATCAAATCATTTAATGACTGCTTCTGATACATTTTGTGATTAATTCTGTTATAAATTTGAATGTTCAATACAGCAAAAAAGTAATTTTTTTCCAAAAGTTGATTTTGAATAATAAACTTCATAATTTAATGGAAAAATGCATCCAATTGAATAAAGTTACTATAATTTTATCTACTTTGCTTATAATAGTTTGTATTAAATTCAAACCAAATGAATGCATGTAATATTGGTGAAAATGAATGTTTTTATTTTATAATATGTCAACATGTAACTCAATAAAGGGAAAATGACACTTTCACTCTGATTCAAAGTTATTATAAGAGCAATTCTTTCCATACTTCCTGGATTTTTATGAATGCGAATACCACTGTTAGCATTATTAGTAGCTACATTTTTAAATCTGATGCTTTTTAAATCTAGGATCTAGGTTTTCAAGTATTAGTTATGGTTAGTCATGTGTTCTGGTGTTTTTTTTTTTATTTTAGATACTGATTAGATTGATGGATAGATAAATAGTTCTAACAGCAATCGGATGTTGCTGATGTAACAGCAAAATGATGTATTGATAAAATGTAGATATTTAAACTGGGGAGAACAGTTTGTAAACCCTTGCTATGATCCAGATAACTCATAATGAAAATATAACCTGAAGCCCCAGAAATGGGGATGGACAATTAAGTGGGTTATTTTATTTCAAAGTGAAGAATAGCTATTTTTTCTATTCCAATGAATACTTATAGATTCCCATCTAAAATTCATTTGATTCTATTCTCATTTATAGCAATCGATAACACCATTTTTGTATCATTATTATTTTTTGAATTAACATATCCGAAAAAATCTCCATTTTAATAGTATGCAAGGAAAAGAAAGAAGAATAATAAAACAATATCCTGGGGCACTTGGGTGGCTCAGTCGCTTAAGCATTTACTTTGGCTCAGGTCATGATCTCATGTTTTGTGGGTTCGAGCCCCAAGTTGGGTTCTGTGCTGACAGGTAGCTCAGAGCCTGGAGCCTATAGGCTCCCTCTCTCTCTGACCCTCCTTTGCTCACACACTCTCTCTCTCAATCAAAAATAAATAAAATATTAATAAAACAATATCCTAAGATACTCAAGTGTCAGAAAGCCAAAGCAAACTGGGTAGATAACTTTCAGATGTTATTTGTTTGATTCTGTCTTTTAATAGTGTAGTGATTAGGGAGGTATTTACTTGATCTAAGAACCAAAATTTTTCCTGGAAAACTCTCAATATGGCCATCCAAAAAAGTCAGACAAGGAGAAACTCCCAGAAGTATAGGGTCCTCAGACAAAACTTAAATTGAGAAACTGCATGGATGATTTATTTGAAACTCATTTTCAGTATTTTGAACTTGTCTAGGATTTGTTAAAACGACCCACAGCAAGACAATAATGTGCAAACAACATGTTAATGGGTGACTTGTCACCACCATGGTATGTCAGGAAGTTATGATATTATGTCCGAGAGGTCTGAAGTTATATCTTGTATTTATTCCACATACAAATATTAAAAGCCTTCAATATACACAGCAGTATATACTGACCATGATGTTATTGTGAATGAAACCCTTTCGGTACCGTGCAGGTTTCAAATGTGGATATTCTTCAGTGCTGGTGACCTGAATACCCCAGACCTTCTTCCAAGCTTCATATAACTGAATATGAACCGGGTAGACCCCTGAGTGATGTGGTGCAACCGCGTAGCCCATGTTGATAGGGATTCCATGTTCCTAAAAGAAAGCAAGAACAACATTACATGGAGTGTGGCCAATTGAATTTCATTAAATTTGTTTCCATAAACATCATTTAGCATACATTGAATTCTATGCTAAATACAAGAAATATAAAACTAACATAGAGCTTTTGCCTTCCAGCAGCTCACAATCTTATAGAACTCTGATGCTATCATAGACATAGTAAATACTTTGGCATGTGGGCGTGGGTGAGATTCATTCTGAATTTTGAATACAGAAAGTTTAGGGGGAAGCTAGGAAGAGAACATGGCCTTTCCTTAGGTAGTTATAGAAAAACAGTGTCACTTGAGCAAGTGCCCAAATATGGAGCATCTACATTAAGATGAAGTATAATTGGATAGGAATGAATTGCAATTGTGAATTTTAAAGGGAACATGGGTTCCCAAACTAGATTGATATTTGGTGGTCCAAGTAAAAGCCAGAAGACAAATGTCATATAAGACCCAGTGATGATTTGAAGGGTAAAGGAAAATTCAAATTAAGGTTCTCTCCTTGGTTTTGGTTCATAGCAGCTCAATTCACTTCTTATGAAACATACACTTTACTATGACATGCTTGTCTTGGGTAAATAATTGAGTCTAAAGGAAACTTAGTATATATTTCAAACACAAAAATGAAAAAATTGTTGAAGAATGATATTACTTGCAAGATACATGACATAGATTTGCAGTGTTCTAATTTCTCCTTCTTTGTATTTCTCCATTTAAAAGCTTATATGCTTTGTAAGACTCCTTGTAGGATTGAATCTCATCAATGAGGTTATAAATGACAGTGTACAGCATTATATGAAAGTTGATTGAATCAATAAATGGAACACAAAAGTGTTGACAATTGCCATTTGGATTGTCCATTATATGGCACACAGCATAATAAAAAAATTCAGTTTGGCATAATAAGCAAGCTGTGAATGGGTCAAATATCTATAGTACTTAAGTCACATGTCACACTCAGCTCAGAGAATGGGCCCTACATATTTTGCATCATTTTCCATCATTTTTCCTTTCATGGAATGACTCTCATTGTATAGCCAAATTTATCTCCCTTTCACCAAGACTATGTACTTTCTAAGTAATAAATGACCTCTAGAAAGACTAAATTATGAAATCAATGCTATAAAATGAGCTAGAGTCTTTTGCAAGGCACTGGGGAAATTTCATTTCTTGGTGTGTGCAGAAGAAAAATACTTCCCCAGGAGCTTATACTTTCAACACAAGACAAAGTTGGAAATGTCCAGTAACAAAACTATTCAGAAACTGCCATAGGGGCAAGCAGCTACTATTATTTGACACATAACTGGGGGACACGTACTGGAAAAACCTTAGTTTTCTTGGCTTAGTTCCATATTGCCCAGTGAATCATTGCAAGGCATCCAGGTACCATCAGGTAGCCAAGTGTGAATACACTGGGTATGAGGTACACATGAACTTCCTGGCCAGAGAAATATAGGGTTAAGCAAAGGTGTTCAAACGTTTCTATCTGGTAATTAGAAATTGTATGGCTGATATTTAGAGAAGCATTCCTGATTTACAAGAAAGGAAAACCAAGCTGTTATACTCTCATTACTCTTTCATGATTCATATGGAGATTTTGTAATAGTCTCTTTCCATGATTTGCAAACTAACAAAATCAACAATGTATGAATCCCCATAATCATACTAATCACGGGGCTAGTCCTCATTTACTATCCTTATATAATAATTTTTTCCAAATCTGGGGCCTACAGCACTAGATAAGTATGTAAATGTCCTAGAAACAAAGAGATGAAAAGTGAAATCATGAAGAAAAGCGAAATATCAAACAACTATATCTCCTTAGGAAAAAAAAAAGACATTTCAATTTTGACAGGTAGTAAAATGAATTGTAGAACTTTCATGAAAAACCAGAAGGTAAAAAGCAATTGATTTAGTGGGTAGGAAGGAAGGGGCAGTAAAAGGATTTTATTATATTTATTGATTTCTGGGGGCTCAATGCTATACTGCTCATAAGGTCATCTTATCACAATGACAACCAGAGTTCAATCAAAATAGTAAATCACACTAGATAATTATGAGTTTATACTTTTTCAATCTAAATGATAACACAAAATGAAAAGCAATTCCCTAGAAACTCTTTTTCTGTTATCAAGAAGCTTGCTGAACTAGAAACCTTCATTCTTTACTGTTCCAGCTTAAAACCCCTTTCACAGAGATTTGGTCAACTATAAAGTGAACTAAACATCATACCTATACAGGATCACAAAAATTACAAAATTTAAAAGATTTGCTAATATGAATAAAAGAAGCATTTGAAACTATAAGAATAGATATAAAATGACAAAATAAGCTAATTCATACATGATTTTTTATTTATTAAAACAATGTCTTTACCAGAGCTAAGCTTTCTATGATATTACAATATGATATCACAAATATTTACAATTAAACTTGATTAAATTTTCCCAGTTACATTAAATTCCTAGTTGTTTGGGAAATGAGACAATGTGGCTATTTATAGACTATATAAAAATGGGGTCACCATATTTCAAAAACTAGAATAAAGATGTATTTAGCATTAAACCTTCAATAGTAGCTGAAATGATCTCATTTAATTTTTCTTTGATTGTTCCTACTGATCTTATCTGCTTTCAGGTGCTAAGTATAATGTGAGCATGACTCAGCCAATTAGAAATACTCAGGACATATTTTAAAAGGCAGTAGGTGGGCAAATGCTGAAGCATGGTAGCTCTTGGCTCTTGTTGTTGACACTTAAGGTCTTGAAAATAGGAGGCTCTTCTGAAGCAGTATTTGGTGCCCATTTGCGGGCAGCAGTGGAAACTTATGCTTCTGCCAGAGCTCCAGTGGCAGCTTTGGAAGTGGTCATTTCGTGAGGGAAACAGTTCTGTCTGGATTTGTGAGTCCCCTGAGAGGTATAGCCCAAACTCTGCTTCATCAGCCTTTCTAAAGTTTTTGGAAGCACTTAAGTTGCTAAATAAAAACTCCCCTTGTTTAAAATAACTCCAAGTGGCCTCTGCCTCTAGCACAGAAACCTTACTGATATGGGTAGTTCTTGCTCCTTTATAAGTATGAAAAGTTTAAGGAGTTCAGATAAGATGTCAGTGGTTTGAATTCTAGGAAAACAGAGGAAGAGTTTGCTAGTGCAGTGCTCAATGTTTCTTCAAGAAAATTCATTGATATATGGCAAACACCTATTTGTCTAATTGGATACTATCATGTAATATATATGACTGCTTAATTTTAGGTACTCATCATCCACTGGTAATGTATAGAGAAAATAAATACCACAAGTATTTGCCACAGGCCAACATGTGGTGAAACCACATAAAGTAGGTCACATAAATAAGGGAAACAAATTTTCTGGAAAGAACACTGTTCCGATGGATTAATTTTGATGAGCACAAACACCTATGTGCCAGCATGCATTACAAAATCCTTTCATAGGAGAACTACATACTAACGAATGGGCAAAGAGATCTGTAGGCATTACGTGCAAATGTAGAAAGAACCCTGGGTAAGCATGAGCAGTAAGTACCCTGGGGCTACATTTTAAGGTCAGTCAATGCTGATACTTTTTAGAAGACCTGATACACCATAGGGATCCAGAGAAAAAAAGGAGAAAAATGGGCTCTTAGAGATCAGGAGATCTCTGGATCTTCCACAAATAGTTGGACAGAAACCTGAAAAACAGATAAACATCTTGGTACAAGGATGATGAAGAGCCAGACAAATGGTATTTTTTTCTATTATTATTTCCTTACATTTGCATTTCAAGAGATATTGTGAAACCAATCTACAATATATTTAGGATGATTTTAAGTTACTTTTTAATGTTTATTTATTTATTTTATATCTTTAAACATTATTTATTTTTGAGAGACAGAAAATGAGCAGAAGAGGGCAGAGAGAGGGAGACACAGATCCGAAGTAGGCTCTAAGCTCTGAGCTGTCAGTCCAGAGCCTGATGCGGGGCTCCAACTCATGAACCCATGAGATCATGACATGAGCTGACTTCAGCCACTTAACCGAGTGAAATGTGCAGGTGCCCCATAATATTTATTTTTGAGAGAGAGAGAGAGAGAGAGTGAGCAAATGGGGGAGAGGCAGTGAGAGAGAGAGACACAGAATCTGAAGCAGGCTCCAGGCTCTGAGCTGTCAACAAAGTGCCAGATGCAGGGCTTTGAACTCATAGACCTTGAGATCACTACATGAGTGGAAATCGGAGACTTAACTGATTGAGCCATCCAGGTGCCCCTGTTTAGGATAGTTTTATATTCCCAGTGCTTAGTAGCATGTCTGGTACATTTTTGGTGTTTAACAAATATTTTTTAAAGGAAATGATAAATTTAAAATGTTATTAAATAAATTTAATCATTTTATATTTAGTAAATGAAAATAAAAGGAAAATAAATAAAATAATAATTGAATAAATGAATATACTTCACTTACTTGAGTAATGATATAATGCATTAAACAGTACCCTGTTGAACCTAAAATACTGATTTATACTTGGATATATGTGACTTCTAGGAAGTGACACTAGTGCTAAAGAAAATAGATCTCATTATCTATTTTTTCCTTTTAATAAGGACTTAGAATCATACTGTCAACTTTGAGAATGACCCTAGGATTATTGATTTTCCACTGTGTTTTGGGAACTGAAATTGTCTTCTGTTTTCATAAGTGATAAAAGCAATGACTGTGTGACCCTGGAAATTGGCTGGGTCAGTCCTGACACTTTTTGGACTGAAGCCTAGTAAATGGTGACAAATCTCTGGAGAGCTCTGTGTTACAAATGGATTTTTCTTTTGAAAAAGAAATAGCACAGCAATAGTGTTGCTTCTACAGTGTGAACTTTCTGATCCTAAGTAGAGTTATTTTGGGCAATTGAGACTCATCCCTTTAATATTCTTGATCCTGAGGAAGGTCTACTTTGCTCCCTAAAGGGACCTAACATAAAAACTGACTGAATCTTCATTCACACTGTAAGAAATGTAGTTGATTAAGCATTTGCATTGTTAAATTTTTGTGGTTAGAACTCAATTTATTGACAATCGAAATGTTCAATACATTTGATTCACTAATTTTTTATTCAATACATATTTATTATGTACATGATGTATTACAAATCATTGTAGGTGCTGAAAATATATCAACAAAGCAGACAGAAATCCTTGCCATCAGGAAGTGTATTTTTAATGAGGTGAGATCAAGATTATACAAAATAAGTAGGCAAATTATATAATGTATCAGAAGATGCTCAGGGCTATGGAGAAAAATAAAGCAGAGAAAAGGGGAGTTTTGAAGGAGTATTAGTTGCAATATTAAACAGATTATTTAGGAGGGCTTCCTAGAAAAGGTAGTATTTTGAATCAAGATCTGAAGCTGTGAGGGATTAAGCCATACAGATAACTTGAGAAAGATCATTCTAGGCAGAGGTGACAGTACATACATTGTTCTGAGTTAAAAACACTTCAGTTATCTTAGGAAGAAAAAGATTTCTCCCTGTGTGTCTTTTTTTTTTTTTTTTTTTTTTAGAGCAGAATTAGCAAAGGGTGAAAGTCATCATAAGATGTGGTATCAAGAGGCAGGGTTGCAGCAAATAGTCTTACAAGTTATTTAATGAACAACTCCAGGGGGCACTATTCACATTAATTATGCTTTCATGGAAGCTATATAAGGCAGCATCACTGAAAAGAAGGAATGAGTGTAGATCATTTAGGTACCTGTATGCTACTGTAAGGATGTTGGTATTACCCTGAGTTAAATAAGGAGCTACTGGAAAGTTTTGCATAGATAGATGATACCACAGAGTCTACCATTACAAAAAGTATTCTGAATGCTGAGAGCTGACCAAAAGGTAGTAAGGCAGAAACTAGTAGCCTGTTAGTAGGTTATTGAAACAATCTAATAGCAGCTTGGACCAGCAGAGGAACAATGTTCTTGGTGAGAAATGATTTTGGTCTGGATATATTTGGAACCACAGGATTCAATGATTGATTGAATACAAAACATTAGATAAATGCTCAACTAGAAGGATAGGATTTCCATCAAGTGAGACTGGGAAGTTAAAAAAGTAAACAGGTTTTGGGGAAAGAAAGGACATGTTTGACAGACATCCAATTGGATCTAATTAGTCAGGAAGTCAAACAAACAAATTTAGCATTCAGAGTAGAGAGTTCAGCTGGAGATCTAAATTGAGTTATCAATATATAAATTTTATTTAGAGTCATAAGACTCATTAAAATCATCAACAGAATGAATGCATAGATAGAGAAGTCTAAGGATAGATCACTTTGGGGAGGGGTAACATTACAGAGAGAAGAGAAAAAATGCAGAAAATATACTGAGAAAGAGAATTTCAAGTAAGATGGGAGGAATACCAGGAATCTACAACAAAATAGGGGCCAACTGAAATAAGTGTTTGATAAAAGAGTCTAAATTCAACACGTCTAGAGCTGCTAATAGATGAAATTAAATGAGAAAACAAGAATTGCCTATTCATTTAAAATATTAAATACTGGATGTGCATTGGTGAACTGGACAAGAGTTCTGATGGAGAGGTGAAGGAAAAACATATCAGAATGGATTTAAGACAGAATGGGAGAAGTTGCAATGGGGACAGTGAGTATTAAAACTTTCAAGAAGCTTAGCTAAAATGGAAAGACTAGAAATGGTGGTGTAGCTGGAGGATGCAGCAAACCTAAGCACAAGATTATCTAAAGAGCAATATGTTCAGAGAGGGAAACGATTTAGTAAAGGGGAGAGAATTTCTAGAATAATGCTCTTGAACCACTTGAAAGGGGTGAGATTGAGTGCAAAAGTAGAGAATTTGGCCTTTGCATTTCTAGTTCTTTCATTCATCATTTCAAGACAGAAGCCAAGATTGTGTGCTTCCCTCACAGGATATCAGCCCACAATTTATATTTATGTCATTATTTACACAGGTTATGTTAATAAGTGGTACCAATATATTCCAAAAGCTTTTACTAAATAATTATGGCCACTTGAGTAATTGTCTATAATGGTAATTATATAATTATATTTTTCTGTAGGCACATTAAAATAATACCTATTAGTATGTTTCCATTTCATTATCATAATGTTGAAGTGGTAGTTGTAGGGAGCTTGTGGAAGCACTTCTAATTTATTGATTTTCTTCCCAGTGAAAGAAGATCATAGCTGAGAATGGGGTTGGGGGAAGATGTGGGGTAGTTTGCATAAAGAGAGGATGAAACAGTGGCCTCGAAGAGTAAGATGATAAATCTGAGGACTTGCAGTGTAACTTCTGGGTAGCATTGAGGGTCTACCTGAGGTTTGTGGTCAAGACTTTAAAGTGAGAACAGTTAAGTGTTGGCCCCCACCACATTCAGTTTTAGGGGAGAGGCATAGACTAGGAGAGATTCAGATCCAAACAAGGTTGAGAGGAGTATGATGAACCCAGAAGTGCAAAGGATTTCAGAGGGTATTCTAGGGAATTCTTATGATGGTTGGCTCTTGAAATAAGCCGAATAAGGATGAAAGCAAGAAGTTGAGAAGAGCAAAAGGTGGCAGAGATGTGGCATGAGGATGTCTCATGAAATGCCACTCTGCATTTCAGTACCTTTCCTCTCATTGTTGTCTCTGTCAGATGGCAAAATTTAGTGGTAGATTTAATTTAGAACAAGAGAAACAGTACCAGATATTACATATTTAGAGCTTCTGACAATACCCTTTAACTGGAAGAAATGATAACATTAAAGAATCTTACATGTGTTAAGAGTCAGATGGAAACAAGAATAGTATTATCCATCAATTATGACATCTTTTCTATAGTTACAATAAGCACAAACATGCAAAAAGAAGATACTCAAAATAATTTTGATCAATACAAGCGACACCATTTCACAATGTTTCACTTGTAATTCTATGTCCAGTAAATAATATACCTAATTTATCTTGTCATATCTCCTCTCCATTCTTAGAACCTCGTGAATTTATACACACTACACATTAGTTATTTTAAAAAATTTATTATTATTATTATTAATTAAATCTGATTGCCCATGTTCACGGAATAAAACACTGGTTTAGGTGGGATGGGTAGGGCGTGTGGTGTGTATGTGTGTGCATGAAGCAGATGCATTGAAGAGGGCAACTTGTCCTTTTTAATGCAGCTAGAATGCCTTTGATTTTCTGGTTGTGAGCACATTTCCAAACCTTTTAAATGCTTCCACAATTATATAGTTGATGGGCTGAAATCAGTAATTTAAACACATTACTTTGCAGAAGTAGATTTGCATAAACTATGACTTTATCTGAGCAATAGAATATGTTTCTAATATTATTTTTGAGTAAAATTGAGATTTCTCTTACGAGTCACTTTCCCCCTTAATGTGAACTTAATGCATTTATGGAAAAATGCTTTAAACATATTATGTAGGTATGTGCCATCCATCAGGTTGTCAATTCACCACTGTCAAATACAGGGTTTTATTTTATTTATTTATTTATTTATTTATTTATTTATTTATTGTTTTATTGTTTTATTGTTTTATATCTTTATTTTATTTTGGGAGACAGAGACAGAGAGCAAGTGGGGGAAAGGCAGAGAGAGAGGGAGACACAGAATCTGAAGCAGGCTCCAGGCTCTGAGCTGTCATCACAGAGCCCGACGTGGGGCTCGAACCCACTAACCATGAGATCATGATCTGAACCGAAGTCAGAGACTTAACCGACTGAACCACCCAGATGCCCCTTATTTCATTTTTAAAATCTTTCTGTGACCACATGTGCCTTCTCCAAGAGTTAAAATATTCATATCTGCAATTGTTTCTGATGTTGGAGAGCCTTTACAACCATGTGAAATAGGTTAAATTTCATCAGACAGAAAGTAAATTTATGTTAATAAATGGTACCTATATATTCAAAAACACCTAAAATTATGATCACTTAAATAAATGCCTATGAAATATTAAAGTATTATTTTTCTGTACATACGTAGATGGTTCAAATTAAAATCATGCCAAATTATTATTATTTCAATTTTACTATCATCATGTTAAAGTGGCATTATATTTGGAAATCAAAGCATTGATACAGTTTTCATCTCAAAACAATTTGACTTCAAGTACTCTCATTCTCTTTTATTATCAATCAGTTTTGACTCTCCCCACTGTCAACATGTTTGGAAACGATTTCTCATATTCTCATATTGCTCAAGTTACTGCAGATATGATGGCAGGGAGCCGTGGTGTCAACTATAAAGAGGTAATCACAGAATGATGAAAATGTTCAGCCACTATAGATAAAGCATGAAGGAAACTATAAAGCTGAAATAATTTTTCAAATTGAAAAAGGCAAAGGAGAAAAAAGAAAAGAAAAATATGTGGTATCAAGCACTGTTGATGATTATCCAATTTGAATAAGGAAAATGCAGTACAACAGGAGTTAAGTAAAAAACATTCTTGAAAATCTTGGCTTTTGATTATTCAAGAGTCATTAAATCATTAAAAACAAGTGTGGTCATTGAAGCAATTAAATTAAAATGTCAGTGAAAGTTCATTATGTTCTTATTGACCATTGGAAGATTCTACTCACAAAACTGCTATCTAAGAATTGATTAATAAATAAGCATAAAACCTACTACCAATACTTTTTAAAAGTTTTGGGCTGCTATGTTTGGAATATTCTATACAAATATTCCTTTGGAGAGTTTACACATTTTAAATAATGGGACAATTTGAATGTAGGTAAACGTAAAAACAACTAAAGAGGCAAAATGTAATATAAAGCACTGGGTAAGAAATGGGTTCAAACTTTGTACCAGAGAGACAAAAATGAAACAAAAACCAGTGGCTTCATAAAGAGAAGAGCTTATTTTTCTTGAGTAACGGGAAAACTGGAGATAAGCAGAAGTTCAGGAATGCCAGAAGTGAGATATTTGATTCCCTCGGCCTTTCCTTCATAGTTTTATGATGATGCTTGAATTCCCACCAGTAGGATAAAATACAAGACAAAATAAAGGAGCAAAGGCAAAGGGCAGAAGGCAAGCATCATCTGGATCTAACTTGGTTTCTTGGAGCTTCATATTACAACTTGTGCTTATATCTAAATGTCCAGAAAGGTGTTAAATGTCTCCTGCCTGAAATAAAAGCTGAAAAATCAGTCCTTTAGCTAGACATTTTGCTCTACAAGCAAACTTTGGGTTTATTCAGTAACAAAGAATGAAAAAAATGTGTACTAAGTGTGCATTTAGAAACGACAGCCAAGGACTAAAGATGAGAATGTAAAAGTGAGAATTCCCATGCACCATTGCTAAGTAGCTCATTTACTAATCTTATGTACAAAAGACACACAAGAATAATGATAGAAGGTTATAGAAGAGCAACGAATAAGAATATATTAATTAGGAACATTGAGGGATGATAGGAAAATCTGGAAAATTGGTATTTCAAATGGTAGATAGAGTTCTATGCAAAAGTAATCAGTACAGTTGGATTTAGGCCCCCAAGGCCCTAAGATCTGAAGTATAAAGTTCCTGTAAATTCTGGTCCCACATGGGCTACTCAGTGTCTCATTCTCTCCTAATTCCCAACTCAAAGCATCTTATGATACCAAATAAATTTCTTCTTCCTTTCTTCAACATTCTATACTCCTTTTGGAAATTTGTAAAGGTAAGAATTATCAGAAATGTAATTTATATTCTACAAGTTTCATATTTCTAAAGACATGGGAGGTTAGCAATAATCCTGGTGGGTAGATGCATGTCAGTTACAGAATTATGAAATACTCTTCATCATTATGATTCCAATTTGAAGGGTGCCTGAGTGGCTCAATTGGTTGAGGGTCTGACTCTTGATTTCAGCTCAGGTCATGATCTCATAGTTTGGTTTGTGGGTTGGCATTCCGCATAGTGCTCTGAGCTGACAGTGCAGAGCTTACTTAGGATTCTCTGCCTCCCTCTTTCTCTGCCCCTCCCCTACTCATGCTCTACCTTTCATTCAAAATAAATAAACACTTTGAAATAAAACCTGATTTCAATTTGATATACTTTTCTCTGGATCATTATATATGTGAGCCACAGTTTGATAAACTTTTACTCTGAAGAGCTATTTTAGACCTTGCCAGCAACATAATGCTTCTGTCAGACATTTTTCTTTGTTTGTTTGTTTGACTTTTACAATGCTTTAAAAATGTAAAACCAATCATTAGCAGACAACCATACAAAGATCACTGCAGGCCAAATCCCACAGACAGTAGTTACCAGACATACTGATAGGTTGTTGCTGAAGCAATATATATTTTACTAGAAGAGTGGAACATGGTATTTTGAGCATTGCCTTGTGTTCTTTTGCACACTGCTTCCTCTGGCTGGGTGCTCCTCTCCTGCCTTCTGCCTCAAGCATATCTATTCATTTGTCACAAGTGTTATCTCAGTGATCTGTCCTATTGTTTTAAATTTTTCTTCCATTTAGAGCTAACCAGTGTCTCCTTTGTGGCTATACCAGGCTCTGTACATTTCATTCAGAAACTTAAGACACTGTTTTATTACACTGAAGTAAAATCCCTGAGAATAAGCAGCATCTCATTCATTTTTGCATTCCTGGTATCAACTAAAGTTCTTAGAGTATAATATACATTCATTCATTGTCTGTTGAGGAAAGAAAAGAAGGAAGGAAAAGAGGAAGACAGGAAGAAAGAAAGAATTAGTATTTTTTATTTTTTGCCAAAAAAAAAAAAGAGGGAAGAAAGAAAGGAACAACTGAGTAAAGAAAAGAGGCGAGTTTCTTTTTCATACTGGAAGAAGTATCTGAAAATTTTTGGACATAACTGAAAAACAATAATTTCAGATACAAGAGTTCACATGCACATGAATCAATCTTTTGCATTTTTTGCATTGATTTCTTTAAAAAATACAACTTTTATCACCCATGTTATTTCTTGGAAAGTTTGGTAAGGAACTAGCCTCTTTTAGTCATTAAAAATTAGTGGCCATATTCAGTATTGAATTATCAATAGATGGAGAACTGCAGGACAAGTGAGAATACCTTGTATCTGTCCCCAGCTTGCGTGGTGAAAATGATGGCAGCCATGATAACGGTGATGACAAATATTTTTTGTAATACATATATGCCAGAACTTTGCTAAGCATTATACATATACAAACATGTACATACATCATTTAATTCTCATAAAAACCTCAAGGTAGGAACGACTATCATCCCCATTTTATACATTTGAAAATAAAAGCATAAAAATTCTAAAAAGTTTTTTTCCTAAGGTCACCCGTTTAGTAATTGGCAAAGATGAAATCTGAATCAAGATAGGTCCGAAGCCCAATGCATGGGCTTAACGAATACACTGAACAATTAGGCCCACCCAGGGTAAACTCACATCACAAAAGATTTTTATGTGTTTAACCAACAGAGCCACCCAGATGCCCTTGATTTTTATGTGTAAAAATAGCCAAAGTTTTGTTTTCTTCAGAGGAATATAACTTTTTCTTTTGTATTTTGTGCACAGTTTACTGTTATGTATAACATAAGCAAAACTTAATATTTTGGGGAAATACTTATTTCCCTCAAGCAAGTAAGTTAAATATTAACATCTGCTTTAAGCAGTTATCAGCTTATCTCCTAGGGGGAAATCCTGTTTCAACTGTTCCATCTATCAGCACTGGAAAATTATTAGAGCTCCTCCAGTTAATCTTCAAAGATTATTTAGATGCATAAAAACTATAAAGCAGAAGGGATGACTTTCAGTGCTTTACATTTGCCAAAAGCAATAATAAAAGGTATACAGAACAGATACAGGTAAGCCTTGACAGATGTACATTTAAAGCATTCTGAATGATACAGATAGTTCGTCTCCCTCATATTGCTGCCCAATATTAAAGTTACTTTTGTAGGTAGCATTTATTCCTTTGAGGTTAAACATGTTCAGAAATAAAATAGCTTCTTGACAGAAAAAGATGCTGCAACTAAAATAGGAATTTGGGGGATGAGTGGGTCTGATGTTGCCCTCTGCTAGGAAAATCAAACAGATAAATATGTATTGTAGAGATTTTCTGTCTAAGGGAAATTCTCTCATCTACCTGCCAATACCAGACCAGCAAGTCGAAGACTTACCCATGATACAACACATGACAACAAAAGCCATTTTCCCCTCTAAATCCATTGCTAAGCAGTATGAATATTAATAGCTAATGAAATACCAATTCCAATTTTCAGGCAAAAAGTTCATGGTATTCTTCTTGTTGTAAGATTTGTGAAAAAAAGGAATTGATGAAAATCTTAGAAATGGCTTGAATAAGCTATCTAAGGAAATTATTAATATCATTCTACTTGTAAAAAGGGTAAATATCCTATCTTCTGGCAATGGGTAGGTATTATGCATTATTATGCAATATGATGATCAATATCCTATTTACACACTTCAGTTTTTCATATTAATCCTTTAAGATTTTATACAATAATGTCTACTCTGAGTACAGAAAGAAAGGTCTGTGTTTTTCAACAATTTTTCAACTTTGTAGAAGTCACTTACATATCCCCTTAATTAATTACCTGGACTAGGGTTTTTAAAAAGCAACTAGAAAAATAGGTGCACAAGTTGGTTCATTTAACCTTGGCCAGTACTGTCTGGTCCTCCCAGAAATCATCTGCTTTTACATGGGATGGGATATGGTGCAATTGACAGAGCACTGGATTAGAAACCACAAGGCAGAGTATGGGTTCTCAGTGTTACCATTTACACGTGAGCTCAGTTTCCTCATTTGCAAAATTGAGAGCTTCACTATCATTTTAGACACAAATTTAAGAAGCTTGCTGTATCTGATTTCCAAGCTCAAAGCACCTCAGATTTATAGATTTTTAGAGATATCAGGAGCCTCAATAGTCATCCCATTTTACTAAAATGGGAATCTGGATACTATACCCAGATAACATGACAATGGCTAGAAGAGAAAGCTATCAATCTTACAAACCACAAATTAGAAAACTTGAAAAAGTAGACCCAAACATTTAAAAAAATGTTAAGAACATAGGTTAGGAGCAAAGACTCCACATACTCTCAGCAGACTCTGAAAGCAGAGCAACAGCTGGGGCAGTAAAATCATTTGCATTAACAGTGAAGACCTTCAGTCCTTGTGAAAAATGAGACATGATGCTTAGTATGCATTTATTACTTTAAAAGCAATAAGTTATGTATTTTAGAAAGTTACTCACTGAAATAGTTAGAATAATATGTCACCCAGATGCCAAAGCTTTGCTGTGACAAATAGATAACTCACACATTGTAATACAAATATTCCATGTTGATATAGCATATATTAAAGGATGAATCCATAAGTGTGCAATTTTGAGTATCCTGAATTAAACATACAAGTATTAATAGGAAGGTATAAAAAATTATGATGGACAAAATATTGTCATGGTAAAGGAACATGGAGATGAATAAGTTGTGTCTGTAGAGAATGTTTCTGAACAATATATGAAAATTTATGTATATTTAACATAAAGAGAAAAATAATTAATAGTTGTCATGATGAAGAGTTAGCTCTACTGTCTATATATACATATTGTAATGCATATATAGAGAGAGAGAGGGAGAGAAAGAGAGAGTGGGAGAGAGAAATACTTTTAAACTGTTATAAAATGCCATCTGTAAATAAATGTTATGTATTCAGGAACAAAATCATTTAAGTGCTCATATAAGTGAGATTCAAGTTTGTTGGATGATATTCTATAATCTTCCCACTGTAATTTTATATTTTCTTCCTTCCTAAGACCATTTTACTCATCATAGGTTTCCATTAACCGACTGAGCCACCCAGGTGCCCCTCATCATAGGTTTCCAATTAAGTATAATTAAATATATTCAAGATCATAGGAATATTCCATTTACTAAACATTTAGCAAATGTTTACTGCTCTGTCTTCCAAGGAAATGCCATTAATATTTGATTTCATTATTTAATGTATTTTCAAACTTAAAAATGCTTTTTTTGCCTATTCTGCTTTAGGATTTAAAGTACAGATACAAAAAACAATAAAACAAAAGACAAAACAAACAAAAAACAAAACCCAGACACAGCAGATTTAATAAACATTTATTTCAAAACTACAGTGGTTTTAATTTGAAAACCCAGTCTAGAAATTCTAGCACATCAGGGGAAATGCCTGGAGACTTTCTAGTATCAGCCATTAAAACATCACACGTGAAAAAATTCACAGTGAAACAAGGGGTCAGATGCAAAGGCCTTGAAGCCTTGAAGGTAGTTTGGAGTACTTTGAGACAAAATGTGACAAGACTTGAATTGCAACTTAACAGGATCACAATACCTGTTTTGATGAGAATAGATTTAAGAGGACCAAGGTGGTGCTGGGAGAACTGGACAGCAACATGCAGAAGAATGAAACTAGACCACTCTCTTACACCATACACAAAAATAATCTCAAAATGGCTGAAGGACCTGAATGTGAGACAGGAAACCATCAAAACCCTCGAGGAGAAAGTAGGAAACAACCTCCTTAACCTCAACCAAGCAATTTCCTACTGGACACATCCCCAAAGGCAAGGGAAATGAGAGCAAAACTGAACTACTAAGATCTCATCAAGATAAAAACCTTCTGCACTGCAAAAAACAAAATCAAGAAAATAGGCAACTGACAGAATGGGAAAAGATAGTTGCAAATGGCATATCAGATAAAGGGCTAGTATCCAAAATATACAAGGAACTCACCAACTCCACACCCAAAAAACAAATAACCTAGTGAAGAAATGGGCAGAAGACATAAACAGACACTTCCCCAAAGAGGACATCCAGATGGCCTACAGGCCATGAAACAATGCTCAACATCACTCATCATCAGGGAAACACAAATCAAAACCACACTGAGATACCACGTCACACCAGTCAGAGTGGCTAAAATGAACAAATCAAGAGACTATGGATGCTGGCGAGGGTGTGGAGAGACGGGCACCCTCCTACACTGTTGGTGGGAATGTAACCTGGTGCAGCCGCTCTGGAAAACAGTGTGGAGGTTCCTCAAAAAACTATCCATAGAACTCCCTTATGACCCAGCAATAGCACTACTAGGGATTTACCTAAGGGATACAGAAGTGCTGACACATAGGGCACATGTACCCCAATGTTCACAGCAGCACTTACAGTAATAGGCAAAACATGGAAAGAGCCTAAATGTCCATCACCTGATGACTGGAGCAAGAAGATGTGATATATATATACAATGGAGTATTACATGGCAATGAGAAAGAATGAAATATGGCCATTTGTAGCAAAATGGATGGACTTCGAGGGTGTCATGCTAAGCGAAATAAGTCAGGCAGAGAAGGACAGATACAATATGTTTGCACTCATAGGTCTATCAGAAGAACAGGAGAAACCTAATGAAGGACCATGGGGAGGGGAAGAGGGAAAGAGAGTTGAGGAGAGAGAGGGACCCAACACCTGAGAGACTATTGAATACTGAAAAGGAACCGAGGGTTGAAGGAGGAGGGAGAGGGGGAAAAGAGGTGGTGGTGATGGAGGGGGGCACTTGTGGGGAAGAGCCCTGGGTGTTATATGGAAACCAAGTTGACAATAAACTATTTAAAAAAAACAAAACAAAAATGAAATGCTATAAATAAGTCAAGATATAATGTTAGGATTCCAACTTCTGGAATGTGCTGTGAGGAGCCCTGTGGACTCTCTCCTAGCAATACAACCATAACTGATAGAAATTATTTTTTAAAATAACATTAAAAATCTCTGGAAAATGAACTCAGGATGTACAGGAAATGAAGAAACATTATTCAAGAAAAATCTACCAAGATTGGTAAGAACAGTCAAAGTATGTGCCATTTGAGCCATGACCCACACCCTTCCCCACTTGCCTCAGTTTAGAGTGACAAAATTCTCATCCTAGGAGGATAAAGCCAGTAACACAGGGGTTTCTCTCCCTTTGGATTTCAGTCTAAAGCTGTGATTCTCCCTGGGAGTACCAAGTCATGAGAATTTTTCATGTCCCCAGCTCTGTGCTCAGAAGCTTTACTCTAGGCAAGAGCCGTTGAGAGATCCGATCTCTTCCTCAAGGGAGCCTCACTTTGAGCAGAAACTCTACCTCAGACACTAGATATCAATAGTACCCAAACGGTGACTTGTCCTTGCTCCAGCTCAGTTGTAGGTTAGTGGTTCTAAGTTAAGAGAACCAAACTGAGAAAACCAGAGGCTACTACCCAAACACACTGCTCATAAATCTGAGTGTCATTTTGACAGAAGGAAGTCATTGTCTTCATTCCAGCTCTGATAGTGGTTGCAAAGATGTAGATCATACAAAGAGAGAGCTCTTAAATTCTCTCCAAAGGAAGTTACTTTATTTGGTACAGAGTAAGGAAAAGTTCAAGTCAAAGATCACCTTTGAAAACAATGGAGATTTTGATGTCAAGCAATTCAGAGAGGCTGTTGTTATTTTAATTAAGATTAACAACAAGCTAATAATAAACCAAATAAGAAGTTTACTTGAGAAAACCAAAGAAAGAGAGAGCTAACAACACTCTTGTGATTGGAAAAAGTCTCATAGACATATCTACAGACCCTATCTATAGACCCGTGTTCTTTCAAAACACAGAAAAGGAGAGAACATTTCCCAAGTAATTCTATGAGGCTAGTATTAGCCTACCACCAAAACCAGACAAAGATATAATAAAACTACAAACCAATATCTCTACGAATATAGATGCAAAATCTTCAACAAAGTACTTTCAATTAAATTCAGCAACATATAAGAAGCATTATACACCAAGAGCAAATAAGATTTATCACAGGATTTTCCCATCTGATATTTTAATGGCTGGTACTAGAAAGTCTTGGTTTTAGATGTTAAACCAACCTTACACCAATTAGTGCAATATATCTTATCAATAAAACAAAAGGGGAAAGTATAATTAACTGAATAAAGCCCCCCAAATATATGAAAATGCCAATATCTTCTCTTAATCAAAATACTCAACTGAGCAGTTGACAGGAACTTCAAATTGATAATGGGTATTTATGAAAAGCCTGTAACTAACATCATGCTTAATGGTCAAAGACTAGATATTTCCCTCCTAAGGTCAGGAATAAGACAAGGATTTTTATGCTTGCCATTTCTATTTAGCAATATACAGAGATTCTCACTAGGGAAATGGGACAAGAAAATGATATAAAATGTTTCCAGATTGGAAAAGAAAAAGTAAAACTGTTTCCATTTACATATGCAAAGATTTTATATAGAAAGTATCCTGAAGAATCCACTAAAATAATTCTAGAACTAGTAAATAAACTCAGCAAATTTTAAGGTTATAAACTCTATCTACAAAAATCAATTGTACTTTTATAAATAAAAATAAAGAATGTATAAGTGAAATTAAGTAACAATTCCATTTAAGAGAGCATCAAAAAGAATACAATACTTATAACATTTAACAAAAGAAATGACATACATGGTGCAAATTTAAAAATATTGTTGAAAAAAACTAAGGAAGACTTAAATAAATGGAAAAATAGCCCATGTACATAAACCAGATAACTTATGTTAAAATAGGAGTATTCCCTTAATTGATCTGTGGACTCAATGTCATGTTATCAAAATCTCAGCTAGTCATTATGCAGGCATTGATAAGCTGCTTCTGAAACTCATATGAAAACTCAAAGGATCCAAAATAGGCAAAAACAAAGTTGGATAATTCACAACTCCCAATAGCAAAGCTTATTGTGAAGATATAGGAATCAAGATGGTAAGATCTTGCATAAGTGCAGGCATAGAGATAAATGTAATAGAATTGAGAGTCTAGACATACTTCCTTACATTAAAAGTCAATTTATTTTTGACAGAAGTATCAAGACAATTTGGTGGGGGAAAGAATAGTTTTTGCAACAAAAAATGCAGGTACAACCAGAGACCCACATGTGACAGAATGAAGTTGTACTTCTTCCATGCCATACAAAAGAATGAACTTTAAATGCACCACAGAACTAACTAGTAAGAGTTCATACCATCTAATTCATAGAAGCAAATAGAGGAGTACGTTTTTATGACCTTGAGTTAGGCAAAGCCTTTCTAGGTTTGACACAAAAAGCACAAGAGACAAAAAAATAATAAATTGGATTTTATCTAAATTAAAAATTTCTATGTTTCAGAAGACACTGTACAGAAAGTTTAGAGTTTCTGTCATATGTGGAAAATATCTGGAAATCATAGATCTGATAAAGTACTTGTATAAAAAATATACAAAGATTTCTTGTAAGTAAATAACAAAAGGCCACTAACTCAATTAAACAGTGGAAAAGGATCCAAATAGACATGAAGATATATGCAGCTGACAGACATATGAAAAGATGCTCAACATCATTAGCCGTTAGCCTCATACCCATAATAAAAAGACAGATAATAATATAGATTGGCAAGGATGTGGAGTAATTAGAACCCTCATACATTGTTGGTGGGACTGTAAAGTGGTGTAGACAATTTATTTTTTTTTTAATTTTTAAAAATGTTTTATTTATTTTTGAAAGAGAGGGGAAGGGAGAATGGGGGAAGAACAGAGAGAGAGAGTGAGAGAAAAAAAGAGAGAGATACACACACAGAATCCAAAGAAGGTTCCTGGCTTCAAGCTGTCAGCATGGAGCCTGATGGGCCCGAACTCATGAACCCATGAGATCATGAGCTGAGCTGAAATCAGATGCTCAACCCACTGAGCCACCAGGGTGCCCCAAGTGGTACAGATAATTTAAAAACAGTCTGGCAGTTTCTCAAAATGTTAAACATAGAGATACCATATGTAACCCAACAATTCCACTCCTGGGTAAATATGAAGATAAATAAAAACACATGTCCACATAAAAACTTGTACATGAATGTTTGTAGAAACAGTATAAATAATAGCCAAAAGTATAAACATATCTATTAACTGATGAATGTATAAATAAAATATAATATAAACACAGCAATGGAAGATACTTGGCCATAAAAAGGAACAAAGTATTGATACATGCTACAACATATACAAGCTTGAAAACACTAAGCTAAATAAAAATTAATCATAAAAGACCAAACTCATATTATATGATTCTATTTATATAAAATGTTCAGAATAAACAAAAATATAGAAATGGAAAGTAAATTAACCATTTCCTAGGTTCAGGGGAGTTGAGAGAAAGACGGAGTGACTGATGAAGGGTACAAACTATTTTGAAGTTATAAAGATTTTTTTAAAGAAATCCATTGTGGTGAAGTTTGCATAAATCTGTGAATTCAGTGAAATCACTGAAGTTTTATGAGTGAATTGTAGGTACGCTAATGTCAATATCAATAAAGCTGGTAAAAAACATACAACTGTAACTTAGACTAAGTAGTTAGTAGTAGAGGTTATAAAATTCATCAGTTCTAAATATATTTTCAAGTGGAGGCAATGGATTGGATGAGAAGAAGAGAAGAGCTAGATGAGTCAATATTTTGTGCTTAGAGAGATGTAACTGGCACTAAGCTTCAGGATAAAGATTCTAAGTGTATGTGTATGGTGTAAGAAAGTGGTCCAGTTTCAGTCTTCTGCATGTTGCTGTCTAGTTCTCCTAGCACCATTTGCTAAAAAGACTATTTTTTCTATTGGATATGCTTTTTTGCTTTGTTGAATATTATTAGTTGGTCATACATTTGTGGGTCGATTTCTGGGTTCCATATTCTATTCCACTGGTCTATGTGTGTGATGTGAGACAGGAAACCATCAAAATCCTAGAGGAGAAAATAGGTAACAACCTCTTTGACCTAGGCTGCAGCAACTTCTTACTTGACACGTCTCTGAAAGCAAGGGAAATAAAAGCAAAAATGAACTATTGGGACCTCATCAAGATAAGCTTCTGCACAGCAAAGGAAACAATCAACATAACTAAAAGGAAACCATAAGAATGGAAAAAGATATTTGCAAATGACATTATCAGATGAAGGGTTAGTATCCAAAATCTATAAAGAACTTACCAATTCAATACCCAAAAAACAAATAATCCAGTGAAAATGGGTAAAACACATGAATAGACACTTTTCCAAGAAGACATCCAGATGGCTAACAGACACATGAAAATATGCTCAACATTGCTCATCATCAGGGAAATATAAATCATAACCACATTGAGATACCACCTCACACAGGTCAGTGTGGCTAAAATTAACAACTCAGGAAATAACAGATGTTGGAAAAAGAGAAACCCACTTGCACTGTTGGTGGGAATGCAAACTGGTACAGTTTGCTTTCTACTTTGGAAGACAGTGTGGAGGTTCCTCAAAAATTAAAAATAGAATTTCTCTACAATCTAGGAATAACATTGCTAAGTATTTATCCAAAGGATACAGGACTACTGACTTTAGGGGCCCATGCACCCCAATGTTTATAACAGCACTTTCAACAGTAGCTTAATTATGGGAAAAAGACCAAGTGTCCATCAACTGACGAATGGATAAGAAGAAGTGGTATATATATATATATAATGGAATACTACTATATATATATATATATATATATATATATAATGGAATACTACTTGGCAATGAAAAAGAATGCAAATCTTGCCTTTAGCAATAACATGGATGGGACTGAAGGGTATTATGCTAAGTGAAGTAAGTCAATCAGAGAAAGACATATGTTTTCACTCATACATGGAATTTTGGAAACTTAACAGAAGACCATAGAGGAAGGAAAGGAAAAATAACTTATAAACAGAGAGGGAGGCAAACCATAATAGACTCTTAAATACAGAGCACAAATTGAGGGTTGATGGGATGGAGAGTTGGGTGATGGGCATTGAGGAGGGCACTTGTTGGGATGAGTACTGGGTGTTGCATGTAAGTAATAAATCATGAGAATCTACTCCTGAAGCCAAGACTACATTGTATGTGAGCTCACTTGACAATAAATTATTTATAGAAGAAGAAGAAGAAGAAGAAGAAGAAGAAGAAGAAGAAGAAGAAGAAGAAGAAGAAGAAGATGAAGAAGAAGAAACAGAAACAGAAGAAGAAGAAAATTCTGACTTTAATGTTTTAGTTCATATGGAAATATTTTTTAAGTTAATAAACAAATATCTTTAAGTTAAGAAACAAACTTCTATCATACAGGATTCTTTATTTTTCCTATTCCTTTTTAAAAATAATTTTTAATGTTTATTTATTTTTGAGTCATAGAGTAAGACAGTGTGAGCAGGGGAGAGGCAGAGAGAGAGGAAGACAGAATCTGAAGCAGGGTTTAGGCTCTGACTCATCAGCACAGAGCCTGATATGGGACTTGAATCCATAAGCAGTGAGATCATGACCTGAGTAGAAGTCAGACACTTAACCAACTGAGCCAGCCAGGAGCCCCTATATTTCCGATTTCTAGTTAGATGTGAAGGCGAGCTTCCATAATGACTTCCAATGATTTCTGCCTGTTGGTATTCCCTCCCTTGTTGAATTCCCTTCCCTTTGAGTATGCACTGGCCCTAATGACTATCTTTTAATGAGTAGTATATGGTTAAACTGATGGGATGTCACTTCTCAGATTAGGTTATAAAAGTTCAGGATCCCTCAAAAGTTCATGCAATTGCCAAAAATGTTTCTAATTTGTCTATTCTGGGATGTTTTGCTTCCTTATATTTTATTTAAATTCTTCATGCTTATGTAAGTACCTATTCTGCTGAGTGCACAGACTGGCTTATTCATTATTGAACCTTCAAAATACATTATTTGCTTCCTAGTGAACTTTCATTAAATCAGCATTTGGTCAGATTTTTTTTTTTATTCAATATCTTACCTCCTCTCAATTTTCTATCTCTAAAATACCCTATTAGCTATAATTATCAGGTTTTTAAAAATAACTTGTATTTGTTGTACAACATAAGGCTGTATACTACATAATTTAGTAAAGTTAGAGGCATAACAGCTATTGAAAGGCATTTTTCTCTCAGTTTTTTATCATTGCCACGAATTCCAATATTACATTCCTTTTATTTTTTAATTAAAACCTCTAATAAGTGATTTAGTATGCAGGCCATCATGATACTTAAAGATTTTCCATAGTTACTCTTTGAGGAGTCTGAGTTTTTATGAGAATATTTTAAGTGTCAGCATTTTCCTTATCAGGAATATTGTGTGTTGTTATAAAAAAAGATATATGGAGTTCATAAATATGTGTAGCATTTTAAAAGTGGGATTTAAAAACATAGGCCTTTATTTCAGGAATTCTTATTTACTCATAAATACACCACATGACGAACAAAATGACAAAAGACTGATGTAATTATTGAAAGGTTATCACTGATAACAAGTTTTTCCCCTTTAGGATGTTTTAGTTTACAACTATCAGTGAACTGAAAGACTTCACTCATTTGAAAATGTTAGTGAGTCTGTCCACAAAACTTAAACAACAAAACACTATTTCTTAATTTTTCCCCCACAAATCTGTTTTGTAATAAAAATAAATAATCCCAGTTTATGTTAAAAGGATTCTTTCCCTTTAGGTTTGAAAAAGAGGTGTGGATCAAGTCAGTAATAATTTTTGGTAATTTTTTCATCAAGCACTTTAATGTTAGCCAATGTTTTCCATATCTTGGAAATCTCTTAAGATTTTTTTGTCTGGTTTCATATTGGAAGTGTTGCTTCTATATAGTGACATGTTCAAGTAATAGAATGAAAGCAAAAATGTATGGTTTATTAGAAGAATTAAAAACTACTTTCCCAACCCAATGCCATACAAGTAAAGTATATTATAATTAATATATCTTAGTTTACTACACTTATCATTCAACTAACACTGTGTACACACATACATGCATATATATACATATACGAACACTCACACCAGATACATAATTGTGAATGGATTTAGAAATAATGTTTGAAAACTATCAAAACTGATAAATGAATTTAGTAGTCATAGATTATGAATTAAAATCACAAAATTAATATGTAGAAAATGTTGAGTTTCTTGCAATAATAAAGAAGTATCAGAAAGAGAAATTAAGAAAACAATTCCATTTACAACTGTACTAAAAATAATAAAATACCTAGTAATAAACCTAACCAAGGAAGTGTAATGTAACACTTGTACTACAAAAACTCTAAAATTCTGATAAAATAAATTGAAGATGACACATACAATTGGAAAGATAATCTATGCTCATGGATTGGAAGAACAAATAGTATTAACATATTCATAGTTCCCAAAGCAATCCATAGACGAATGCAATCCTTATCAAAATACCAACAACATTTTTCATAGAACTAGAACAAATAATCCTAAATTTATATGGAACCACAAAAGATCACCACTAGCCAAAGCAATCCCAAGAAAGAAGAACAAAGCTGGAGGTATCACAATCCCACAGATTTAAGATATACTACAAAGCTACGGCAATCAAAACAGTATGAAGTTTGCACAAAAATAGACACATAGATCAACAGAATATAATAGAGAGCCCAGAAATAAACCCACAGTTATATGTTCAATTAATCTACAGAAAAGGAGGCAAGAATATGCAATGGGAAAAAAGACAGTTTCTTCAACAAATGGTGTTGGGAAAACTGCAGAAAGCAAGCAAGCAAACAGGCAAGCAGGAAAGAAAGAAGGAAAGGAAGGAAGGAAGGAGGGAAGAAAGGAATGAGGGAAGGAAGGAAGGAACTGGACTATTTTCTTATACCATACATAAAAATAAATTCAAAATAGATTAAGAACCTTAATGTAAGACCTGACACCATAAGACTCCTAGAAGAAAACATAGGCAGTAATTTCTTTGACATCATTCATGGAAACATTTCTCTAGGTATATCTCCTCAGGCAAGGGAGACAAAAGCAAAATTAAACTGTTTGGACCACACCAAAACAAACAAACAAACAAACAAACAAACAAAAAGAAAACCCATCTGCCCAGCAAGGGAAATCATCAAGAATATGACAAGGCAACCTACTGAATGGAAAAAGATATTTGAAAATAACATATGTAATAAGGAGCTAATATCCAAATATATATAAAGAATTGATACAACTCAGACCCCCAAACACAATCTGAGTAAACAATGGGCATAGTACCAGAATAGACAGTTTTCCAAAGGATATAAAAATGACCAACAGACCATGAAAATAAGTTCAACATCACTAATCATCAGAAAAATATAAATCAAAATCATGGCAAGATATCACTTCACAACTGTAGAAATGTCTAGAATCAAAAAGAATTGTTGAGAATGTGGAGGAATAAAAACCTTGTGCACCATTAGTGGGAATGTAAATTGGTATAGCCACTGTGGAAAACAGTATGGATGGAGGTTTCTCTAAAAGATAAAAATAGAAATATCAAATGATTCAGCAATTCCATTACTGGATATTTACCCAAGGAAAATGAAGACACTGATTAAAAAAAAATGTACTCCTATTTTTATTGCAACATTATTTTCAATAGCCAAGATATGAAGCAACCCATGTATCTATCATAGATTAATGGATGAAGAAGAGGTGGTATATACACTTTGGAATATTACTCAACCATAGAAAAGATTGAGATCTTGCCATCTGCAAACACAGGGATAGAACTAGAGAGTAAAATGCTGAGAGAAATCAGTCAAACAGAAAAGACAAAATATCATATTATTTCACTCATAAGTAGAATTTAAGAAACAAAATGAATAGAAACTACAATCAAAAAGACAAACTATTAAGAACTCTTAAATACAGAGAACGAACTGGTGGTTGCCAAAGGGGAGGTGAATGATGGGATGGATGAAATATGTAGAGGGAATTAAGAGTACACTTATTATGATGAGCACTGAATAATGTATAGAATTGTTGGATCATTATATTGTGCACCTGAGACTAACATAACTCTATATGTTAATTATACTTCAATTATAAAATGTTATTAACCAAAAAAAAAATGGCAATGCTTTAGAGTAATAAAAGCTCTTCTGAAATGATGAAACAGTACAGAAACAGTGTTGGTAATATATTTCTTTCTTGATCTTTAGACATATTACATCAGAAGATGAACTCTATCCATAGAGAATTTGAACAAACACTAGAAATAAAACCACTCAGATTGTTTAACTACTTTTGAAACATCAACATAAAACTATTAATATGTCATTTGAATCATTTTTGTAAATGTGATAACAACTGTGCTTTTGACTGATAACCCTTCTGCCTTCCAAGGTCAGACCAAGGAATGTCAGGTTAGGATTAAAAAAAAGAGAGAGATTTACACACTTCTGATCTTTTTCAGTTTAAATTGGTCATTCAGTTTGAAAATCTCTTTCCATAATTGCTTCAACTGCAGCTTAGATGAGTATTTCAAGATGTTCATTCCAAATTTGTGGACCGATGCTGCCAACGATCACAGAATTTTAGAAATAGAATTGATCAGTGGATTATCTGGTCCAGTGTTTTTGACTGACAGATGAGCTGATGTAAATTAATTATCTAAAAACTTCGTGGTTTAGAGAACAACAAAGGGAATCATTATTATTCCAGGGGAGGAAACCGAGGCATGAAGACATTAAATGTGATGCCAACTGTATTAGAACTTGTTACTTGCAGTCAGGACTAAAATATATCCTGCCAGCGTCTCATGTAGAGCTTTCCACTATCCTGTCCTATATTAATACTGTTGTTGGTTTTGAAGTGTCATCTAGATGTGGAAAGATAATAATTTAATAGGAAAGAAATACATTCCCTGGCTCTCTGGAAAACAAACATATTGTCATCCTATGTTTACAGCTAAAGGTGGATTTTGAATGTCACCGGTTGAAGAGTTCTGAGAAGTTTTATTGAGGTGAACTCCAGAAGGAAAAGAATAATGTCATTTCAGAATGTGTGTTAACAGACATCATTTTAGTTGTAATACTTTGCCTATGCACCATATAATAAGATTATTTTTTACAAAATGTGTTTATAGGCTTCAGTCTAGCATCCAGCCACACTGACTAAACAAATGTAATTGCTCTGAATGAACTCTAAATAGCTTTCAACATTTCATTACAAAGCAATTACATATGAGTCTTTCCCAATGCTTTTGGCATGATTTTTTAAAGAAATTACACAAACAGGTGAAATCAACCATTATGAAATATAGCCCACATGCCTAAAAAGCAAGCCTTCACAGTGACAGTGAGGTAGGGGAGGTTTAAGTCAAATGATAAACAGTTTAATGTCAAGGTAACTGTACAGAGAGAATTCAGCATGCTTACTCAACGTAAGTTTATTCTCTGAAAAGGGAAAATTTACTTAATTTTACAATGGTATGAAGTACAACAAAATTTATTAGACATTCCTTAAAAGTTAAATGAAGATTGACCTCTTTTAAATTCATATTAAAAAATATTTGGCTTTTGTAAAGCAAAACATAACTGCCTACTTGTCTGGATTTTGGAAGATCATAATTGTTTAACGTCTATTAAGTATTTACTGTGGTGCAGGAACTGTCCTAAGCATTAGATAGATAGATAGATAGATAGATAGATAGATAGATATAGATATAGATATATAGTATTATATGTCATGTGTTATATTGTGTATTATATATATATACACAGATATATACATGTCCTCAAATATGTATCAAAATAATCCTATGAGGTAATTGTTACTATTCTTATTTTTACAGATGGAGAGGTTGAGACAAAAAGAGGTTAAGTAATTTTTGTTCAAGATCAAGCAGCCACTCATGGGAGGTCAGGATTCAAATATAGGCATTCTGGTGCCTGAGTCCATGATCCTTGATTTTCATGCTACCCACTCTTACTCATAAGGATACTATCTACGCACAGATCTGACGTGGGTCTGGAGATTTTGTGCTGGAAAGAACAGTGAGCTGTTAACATAATAACTAGGCATAACTTTATAAAATATCATAGTACTCATTTGGCCTTAGGTCTATGCCTCTTAAGATGGCTTTAAAAAAATGAAACATCAACAATCACACAGTACATGTAAACCCTTTATTTTATTTATTTTTTAAAGTATATTTTTATTTATTTTGAGAGAAAGATAGAGAGCAAAAGGGGGAAGGGCATAGAGGGAAAGAAACAATCACAAGCAGGCTCCACGCTGTCAGTGCAGAGCCTGATGCAGGGCTTGAACTCAGGGACCACAAGATCATGTCCTGAGCTGAAGTCAAGAGTTGGACACTTAATTGACTGAGCCACCCAGGCACCCCTGAACTCTTTATTTTAAATAAAAAATGTTTGGGGGCACCTGGGTGGCTCAGCCGGTTAAGAGTCCAACTTCAGTTTGGGTCATGATCTCATGATTTGTGAGTTCAAGTGCCACTCCAGGCTCTGTGCTGACAGCTTGGAGCCTGGAGCCTACTTCAGATTCTGTGTCTCCCTCTCCTCTACCCCTCCCTTGGTTACACACTCTCTCTCTCTCTCTCTCTCTCTCTCTCTCTCTCTCTCTCTCAAAAATAAAATAAAACATTAAAAAATTAAATGAAAACTGTTTATTTAAAGATAGGTTATCTGGGGACTAGTATCTTGGGGTGATACACATACCCCTTGTGATGATCTGTTCCTTCTGTGTGAAGATGTGAGAATGTGCACCTGAGTATTTTTATGGGGAAAAAAAGATTTCTTTCATTAGATTGTTAAAGGAATGCATAGTTTACCTAGTATTTAGAACACGGTGGGCAAACTTTTTCAGTAAAGGTAAATATTTTGGGCTTTGTGGGCCGTATATTGTCTCTTCTGCAACTGCACAACTCTGCTGCTGTAGATCAAAAGCAGCCATAGACAATACATAAATGTAGGAGTATGGCAGTGTGCCCATAACCTTTTCTATGTGCTTTGAAATCTGAATTTTATGTGATTTCTATGTCACAAAATATTATTGTGCATTTGATTGTTGATCAGTTATTTAAAGACATAAAAGACAATCAAATGAAAAACCCAAAGAACAAAAGTATCTTAGCTCATGGACAATAAAAAGCAAGCAGCGGGCCAGGTTTGGTTTATGGGGCATCAGATAATTTGTTAGAAAGGCAAATTCTCAGGTATCTCTGAAAATATATTGAACCAGAAACTTCAGGATTGACCCAGCACATGCTGCAGTTTGGGAACCATTGGTTCTCAGTCATCGCTGTAATGGTTCACTTTATCCAGCCAGCCAGCCAGCCTTAGAATGAATGTTTTGATAGTGTAATTGCAATGTGCCAGGAATACATGGAGAAAGTATTATATTTCTTCCTCATAGATCCAAGAATGATTCTTCCTTCCATAAAACAAAAGGTGGTAACTTTCTGACAATGACATGCTTTTTTTTTTT